>NC_086240.1:35852656-36216406 GCF_036321145.2 Pelmatolapia mariae
CCACTTGGTTGGAGACTGCAGATGCACAGCAAAGGGAAAAGACAAACAGCAACAAAGAAATACCTGTTAGTCAGATTAGTTAGTAATGGGATTAGTATTACAAGCAAAGACATGACAAACCTGCACCTTTTTCAGAGTGTACAAAAAGACTGTATACAGCAGGCTGTTACTGATTACACATATATTACGGTTGCTTTGGGTTACACAGTTACCGTGTACTTTCCTCACATCAGCTCGGAGGCTCATTCTTTAAAGATACATGGAAACACTACACCACGACTATTTTCCACCAGCTTACAGTCGATGTGTTAAACCTCAAATGGAACTTTAGACTTAAGCATCAAATTCCCCTCAAAAAAAAGCATCAAATTCCCCACATTGTATCCTGAAACATTTAACTGAAATTTTAATTGCTCACTTTTACCTCACGTTACCTCAGTGGAAAAAGGAAATGTATTACTGTAACCAAACTGTCAGCTATCCAGTGTCACTGTAAGCTGATTCCAAAAAGGAGAGGATTGCCTCAGTTAACAGCTAATTCCCACGCTACGGAGAAGCATCAAAGACCTAAAATGTAAGTGCCACTCAAGAGGTCTGCGAGCCCTCGACTTCAAAGGCACGCAGTGACTCGTGAGAAGATACAGCTGCTTTGTTCTGAAACCTTCAAAAGTAAATATTAATGTCAGCCAGGGGAAAAATAAATATTAAAGACAGCAAAGAGGACGAAAGGATCAATAGCAGCTTTCGAAGATTCTTCTGATTTTATTGGTGCCACAGCTCTCTGAATGATAATTTGATTTGGCTTCTAACCTTCGATAATTCTACTTCCCTTAAGCTTACTGAACCGGAACAATTCTTGACCTCAATAAAAGTATCATAAACCCTGCAGTCACATCACCTCTCCAGGCTGAGCGACGTCAACAAAAACAACAACAACAAAAAGCTGTACCCAATCCATGACCTCACAAAGTCAGTGCAGGCCAGCAGGCCAACTTCAACATTTGGCTGTCAGTTGGGGAACACAGCAAACACAGAGATCAGGATTTGATCACTTCTCAGGCTCTCATCAACATTCTGTCTCTTTTGGAAAAATATACTCACAAATCACAAATGTTTTAACTTTTATTTTCTCATTTTAACCCGAGTGTAAGGTTGTGTTTATGAAGAACAAACACAATGAAATTTTGCAGCAAGGTAACCAAAACTACTCCAAACCCTACTGTCCCAGTTTGAGAACAAGACAGAGGAAATGGATGCTGTCTGTATCTAATGTGATGATTTAAGGCTGGTTGGACAGAGAGTAAAATCTCCACCAATCAAACCCCTGGGGAGAGGTACAGTAATGCCCTCTTTTATCATCTTACAGCAAAGCACACACATGCAAGCACCCTTTATTTCTGTATTTAAACACACACACACCCCACCCAAATTCACCCCAGTCATTCCCCTACTCTCTCTCTCTCTGTTACTAGTAAAGTTCATCCTCTCATACAGAGGATGATGTCCGGTTGAGCTGCAGCTCAGCTTTGGCAACTTTAAAGGATTAGTCCTTCCTTCTCTGTCCGGACGTGCCTTTGCAGCTCCCTCCTCTTATTCTCCACCCACCATCACCTCTGAATATAATGCAGTAGGTTGAAATAAAAACACCGTTGCCCTGGTGAGCGTCAGTCTGTGTCTCTCTATGCCTGACTGAGACAGAGGCTGTGTGCGTGACTCACACTGCAGTAATACTGCAAAGACTAAAGGGGGGGAAGTATTTAGAGGTGGGGAGTGATGGAGGTACAGGGAGAGAATAGATGAATGTGCTAGACATAGACACACAAAAAAATAGTAGCTATAAATTTTGCATGTAATTGTATTTTTTTCCTTTTGCTCTTCTGGGTGTTTTTAACTCTTACTTAAAAAATAATAATAATAAAGAAGTAAAAAAACAAACAAACACTTTTTTAGGCTGAAGGCTGCAAGTGAGAAATACATAGTGCTAAAACGCTCTAACTTTCTGAGTCTTTGACAATCAAAGAAACATGTTTGTATAAATAAAAGAAAAAAGAGGATGAAGAGAGCTTCATACATGGCTTCATCTGCATTTCATGAAATACTAAGAGGCAGAAAAAAAATGGCTGGAATGACAAAGTGAGCTTAAACCTATTCCATCAAGTCTCCTGCTGGCTCAAATTTCACATCTCCTACAGTGCAGTTCAATTCAATTCAATTAGTTTTATTTATAAAACTGAATCACAACAACACCAAGACATTTTATATTGTAAGGTGAAGACCCTACAATAATAGAGAGAAAACCCAAACAACCAAATCACTTGGTGACAGTGAGAATGAAAAACTGCCCTTTAACAGGAAGAAACCTCAGGCAGAACCAGGCTCAGAGAGGAGCAGACATCTGCTGTTACTGGTTGGGGCTGATGGGAGGAAGACAGGACATAAGACATGCTATGGAAAAGAGCCAAAGATTAACAATAACTAACAATTAAACGCAGAGATGTGTATAACCTTATAGAGAGTGAAAAAAGGGAGGGGAAGAAGAACCACAGCCTATTGTGGCATAACTAACAGATGATTCAGGGCCACCTGATCCAGCCCTAAATATATGCTTGTTGTAAGCATAATCCTAAAAGAATCAAAGGTGTCTGACTCCAGAATCCAAACTGTGAGGGCCTTCCTCCCATTCTAATTTTAAATACCCTAGGAACCACAAGTAAGCCAGCACTCTGACAGCAAGTGACTTTGGGCACTATGAGAGAGATTATGGGAGAAATATGCTCTCTGATACTAGTCCATCAGTACGCTTGCTGCAGTTTCCAGTATTGATCTTTCTGATATCCATATAATAAGTGAAACTTTAACCTTAGAAAAACTCTTTATAAGAAGTTAAATGCATGCATAGTGACTGATAAATGTGGACTTCAATTCATCCAAAGGTGTAAAACGGCAGCATCCAATGACTGTGACTTTCTGCGGTGGTTGGACAATGTCATAAGCAGCCATAAGCAAACACAAACACACAACAATCCACAAAAGCCGCCCAGAGGTGACAAATGCTGTTACCAAAAAGCCAGCTCTCCAGCTCGGGGGCCAAACACGCAGACTGTGATGACACTCACACTGACAGAGCAAGTTAAAGCTATTCCGCTTTAAAAAGGGGTTTTCTTATACAATAAGCATGACAAAAATCCGATGATGAAATGATGATGTGATGGCACTTTTTCCTTCAACTTCACCAATTAAAGTGTGTGTCATCCTGTGTGTTTGTGGGAGCTAGCTGAGGCATGCAGTGCTGTGTCTGCATACTGACTGGTCAGATCAGGATCAAACACTGTGGAAGTTTTCCCCAGCCCTGGGACTGGGACAGAAAATGCACACACACACTAAAACACATTGGACAGGGTTACAATTTTTACCCTTAGGTGAACTTTCTCACTCTCTAAACATCTCTAGGAAAAAGCATCACTGACAGTGTTAGTGCATGGAGTTTTTGCCTGATTTAACTCGGGGTAGAAAGGCAGTTTGAAAAAACAGGAAGGCCAGAGGAGCAAGGGTCAAGAAAGGTTATTGGATGGGATGAGAGAGTCTGGAGAGGGAGGAATGGAGTAACTAAAAAGAAAGAAAAGAACAAACTGCTGATAAATGTCAGCTGAAGTTTATTAAATTTTTTTATGGTTATTAAGGATGAGTTAACTTTCAGGGGTCAGCGGTACCCACCGCATCATTAAAAAACTCACAGCAGGGTGACTTCATAGTAAAAAAAGTAAAAATAATGAATGATCTGGAGTCGAGAAACAGGCGCACAGCATGAAGGATAAGGATAAAGGTGAATACACGGATGACATCATGCATCTCCTCCTCCTCTCCTCCCTCTTCTCATATCATTCTGCTTTTTCAAGTTGACAGAAAGTGGCTGCCATACCAACTTTGCCCCTTGCTACTGCACCATAATACTAAATGTAGCTTGACTGTTAGCACACAATGAAGTCATAACGACAGTAAATCCACACACGCACAGATGTTTCATCTGAAAAATATATCAGGATTTTATTGCTATTGTTATATGAGTTTCCACAATAATAAAGTCATAAATGACAAAGATGTGATTCCGGAAGTCGGGAGCATTTGCTGCGCCCCCTGCTATTACTGGAGCCCAACTTATTCCTCCTTCTCAAATAACCTCTGTGACAAAGAAAGCAAGGCAAAAGGGACAAATATAAGATTTAGGGCAGACTGGAATGTAGGCCATTTCTTTTTGTGCATACTTAATTCGTACAGCTGCTTCATAGGAAAACCCCCGGTTGCTTTAAATCTGATAACACTGTGGCGGTTAACTGAATTAGCCCGAAATGCTAGTAATGCTTGATAAAACAATAGATAAGCAACATCATTACCACAAACTCTTACATCCATATTAACACTATTATATATTATGGACAGCCAGTCCTTATGCAGACCCACATAATTTGTGTATCATTTAAAATATAAAGATAAAGGTGACAAAATTAATATTACCTATTGACATATTATATCATAACATAATATGGCATGCCATCTACTATATGACACCTGTATAAATAAAACTTCAGATATTTGTTTGTCTCTGGCTCTCTTGTCCTGTCACCCTCCCCTCACCACTAACCTGTCGCTGCAGATGGCCGCCCCTCCCTGAGCCTGGTTCTGTTGGAGGTTTCTTCCTGTTAAAAGGGAGTTTTTCCTTCCCACTGTCGCCAAAGCGCTTGCTCATACGGGGTTGTCTGATTATTGGGGTTTTCTCTCTACTACTCATTACTTGAAGTGACTGTTCTTGTGATTTGGAGCTATACACATAAAATTGAATTGAATTAATTAAATAATTTACATTTCCATATATATATTTAATAGTATTGATGACTAAACAGCACACAAGGTGATGCATATCAGTGGCAAAATGCAGTCAATAAAGCCTATTCTGTCTCACATTATGTATTAAATAATACATCACATATGCTATTTACTCTCGGTACTATGTAGTCCTGTTGTAGGTATACTGTATCTGTGAACATATGCACGGGTATAGACCTGCTTAAGAGATTTATGAGGTATTTGAATTTAAAGAAGGACTTTATGAGATTTCAGTAAATTTATTTCCACCCATGAGAGGCATTATTCAATGAATCACTAAATTATTTACTGCAAATGCAGTGTCAAATTACAGAATCCAGCATGGATTACTTAAATACAATAAACAGACACACACACACAGGCCACACCAGCCTGTCTCATTGCATTCTAAATTACTGCTGATAGTAGAGTCGGTTATATAACTAGTTTGGACTGTGGGCTGGACCCTGAACTTGGGTCACCCCTGATTGCCTCATTAGACTGGAGAGCGCTGATGTTCTGGTTAAGACAAAGATGAAGTGATTGAAGCATGCAGAGTTGTCAGAGCAGATAAACTCATTATGGTGTTGAAGAAGTAACCTGGTCTTATCTCTTCCTCTCTCTGTGTGATTTAATTAAGACAGATTGAGCGTAATCTAAAGCTCAGACATCTGTGAGTCAGATTTTCTTTGATGGCATCAGGATTTTAACAGCTTAACTTCTGTCCAGGAAGCTGTTCCCAGACATAAAGTGACATAGAGGTCTCGGACAAATACCTGTCAGTCAAAAGGCGAATGTGGCGATAATTCTATTAAGCAGAGCCAAGCGTTTTATTTTGCTTCTGTTTACTGTCCGACAAACATTTATGTTTTTATGCCTAGTTTGTGAAGGACTAAAGATGAGAAATTGAAGGGGAAAAAAACACCTACCCGAGGACTCCCAGCAGGCTCGGTGCCCTGCGTTTCCTTCTTCCTTTGCTCCTGCGCCACAATCTCTTTCAGATATTCATTTACCTGAAAGAGAGAGCACAAACAAGTTTAAAATGACCCGAGCCACAAAAAGCATCAAGAAGCAAATTATAAGGAGCAGTGTATGACTCAAAATGCTCTCTTAGAAAGTGTAATAGCCTAATTAGTTTTGTTATTTTAAGTTAGCCTCCATAGTTTTTTTTCAAATTGGTAACCTTAATACTGAAATTTTAGTTTCCACATTATTGTCCTGCCAGTAATTAAAGTAACATATATAAAATATTCAAAAACAGTGACACCACGGCCATCTTTTATTTCTTATTACGAGCCGATTCAAAGGAGAAAGCAGTCCTGGACCGTTTTTGTGACTTTGTTGTGATTTCTACAGTAAACCACAACACCAGTCTGTGGATTATACTATACACATGTTTTACATTAAATTTACTTTATTAACAATGAATTTAAGTGGAGCTGAATTGATTTTATTTAAATCTAGCATCCAAAAAATAATTTGAAAAATGAGCTAAAAATGTGAAATCTGTAAAACACAAGTGGAACCCAACAGAGAGCCATATGTCAGATCAGTGGGACACCAAGACCACACCTCCTGTTTGCTGTTGTAAGTGTGTGTATGTGTGTGCGTAGCTGGAAGCTGGCAGCAGCTCCTTGTCTCTATTAGAGGAATGCAAACAGACTGTTGTAGATTCTTTAGTACTGTATGGAGGAGCAGCCATATGTGTCTGCAGATGATGACCATAACCACTTACACGCTTAGAAATTCTGATTTGCTGTGATAGTATAAGTAACACTTTTGTACGGCATGTTTCATAGATCATATATAGCCTGATGTAACATGGTTTAAGTCTATATATTAAATGTGAGTTTGCGGATATAAGAATGTTTTGTGCCTGAACTAACACACAGACTGAACACTGACTTATCTCCTGCAGATGTGACTGTAAAAAAATGTGTTTATTGTGACACAATAGAGCTAAATTTAGTGAATTTTCTATAGGTATCAGGATAATAAACAATAACAGGATAATAACAAATAACAAACACATTTTGCTTTTCCAACATCAGCTCTACAAATTCTCTGTTTATTTCTTCATTTCTATTTGTCTTTTTTGAGTTAATACATTATATGTAGTACACAGTATGACAATGTCTAAGGCAGGAGAAAAAAAAAGGGGGGGGGGGTAAAAGGATAGAGTACAAATAGACATGCATAATGTATCGCTAACTGCCTCACCTGTAAGAAAGAACAAACATACAACACCTGGAACACAAAAATTAGAAAATGCACAAGTACATAAATCAGAAATCTTCTTGTGGGGTGTGTTTGTCTTTGTCATAAGCTACAATAACCCCTCCCAGGAGCCCGACGCATTCAGAAATGGATCCAGGAGAACTGGGCCAGCCGCAGCCTCCAAGAGTACTGAAGACTCGAGGCCACACATCTCAGCAATATCTGCCTGCCCATCCTAGCAGGAGAAGTGGGAGGCCCCAAATAGAATACCCACGGCCAAGGGGTGGGAGTCTCAAAGGACCAGAGACGACGGGCAGCTCACCCCACTAGAGGCTGCCCTAGAGGCTGTGAGCTAAGATCAGGGTCCCAGGGCTCCAGGGGCCCAAGAACCACCCAATACCCGACAGGGAACACACCAGAACATCCAGCCACGCGCCCCAGAACCAACAAGAACCCCCAGCGGGGGGTAGCAGCGCCCAGCGAGGAGCGGTGGGGAGGTGAAGTCTTAGGGTTCACCTAAAGACTGAGTCACAACAATGTGCAGGTATTTTTTTCTCATTTGTAGTGAATCTACCTGTATGCATCATATGGCAGAACCTCAGGGCACGAAGGCAACATGGTGTATCTAGATCAGATTTCATGGTATTTAGGTCAGTGTTTTCGCTGGACTTCACTGTGCAATGTGAATTTCAGAGGTCAAGCTTCATGAAACCGACGTTGGTGAAACGCCCCTGTGTGAGACTTTTGAAAGAGCTCCTTAAAAAGACACTGAACACAATGAAAGGGGACACTTATGAAATGGCAAAATCTCAAAGGGCATTACTTTTGATCAGTCCTTGATGTTACAAAATATTATTTGTTCTTTAGAAAAAAGATTTTTATAGAGGTTCGCCTGTGAGGAGGACAAATTGACCTGTGCTGCACAGCTGAGAGATGACTGATGAGAAATGTTGTTTTGATGTCAGCATGACCTATGCTTCTGCAGGTTTGGATTTCTTGTGACAAAATAAAATGTTTAATCATACGTCGACTCATGGGATGGCTTACAGAAAGCAATACAACAACACCTGTAATCTTAAGACACTAGTCTTGTGGACCAAACACTCTTTTTTTGCCAGGTACAAAATACCAGGCACAAACACAGTCATTTCTATCTCTCTATAACATGTCTTAAGAAAACATTGTGTACCATAACTGACCTTGTTGATCCAGGTGGTCACTGCATCCTCAGTGTCATAAGGTGTTTCCACCTCAGGGTAGCAGGATGCATATTGACAAATGCAGGCCATCACCTTCTCCACGCTCACAGTCTCCACTGTGTATGCCATCATCAGAGTGTCAATCATTGCCAGATGGGCGCTCTGAAAGGGAAAACAGTAACAAGATTAAAGGCTGAAAATTAAAATCTCCCAGCTAGCTCACTGTAGTAAAAGAAAAGCAGTCCAGCTTGTTTCTTTGGCATAAAATAACAAAATAGTCCTTGTATTATTTGATCATATGCTTTAAGTAGCGAGCAAAGGGAATGAAAAAGCCATCATTAGCTTCTTCAGTACTGTACAACTGAAACTTTTTCTGTGGTTAAATTTTCTCATGTGGCTGTTGCCCTGGAAACAAATGTGTCCAAGACCCAGTTTGCTCACAGTGGCTGCTGGGCTGTGATGGGCCTGAAGAAAACTTCTTCCTGACAACACTACTGGCATCCGTTCTCTGTTGATTGGCTCATGGTTATTGCTGAAAGCAGGGTGTGTGCTTTTAATTAGATAAAGCCATGTTTGGTGACAACTTGTGTTATCAGACTGTTATCTTGTGAATAAAAAACCCACCATACTCTGTACTGTATCGCTTGGCTGCATTTTGGCATATCTACTTTTTTCGCTTATTCGACTCCGTTTTATAACAAAAACAAATATGAATTATAAAAGAAACAATGACTATAACAAGGTGTTAAGTAGCAGCCTGTTCTATTTGGAAACATGCAAATATACACAATAATGTAACGTGCAATGTTAATGTTAAGAGTGGGTTTCAAGTAGTTCTCTTATACATCCATCAGTTTTAAGCTATGGTTTGGATGAAACCATATTTCTTATTTTTCATCCTTATTTCTTATCATTATTAACCGGCAGTAGGTTTTGTTATTTATATCTCTAAAAACAGAAATAGAATAGAGTCTGCAGATTAAACCATTATTTAATTAACTAAAGAAGACAACTTCTGAATATTGACATCATCTCATCTGCTGACTCTTAGCATCTTCCGCTCAGCCACCTCCAGCTCAGCCTCTTGTCTTTTTCTTAGTGGTACTGTCTCCAAGCATCATAGCAGGGCTCACTACCTTCTTGTAAACTTTCCCTTTCACTCTTGTTGCTATCCTTCTGTCACAAATCACCCCTGACACTTGTCTCCATCCACTTCAGCCTGTCTGCACTCTTTTCTTTTCCTCTCAGGACACCATCCTTTGCTTTCAGCGGTTGACCACAGGTATTTAAACTCCTCTACCTTCACTACCCCTGCTCCTTACAGCTTGTTACACTGGCTCCTTCTCATCACAAACAAATAGGGGCTCATGTAACCTGATGTAATCCCACTCCCAACTTGAACCCATTTGTCACTGCTACTGCACACCTCACCACTGCCTTACTGTCCTCATACAGTACCATAATTCCTATCTTCCTAATTCCTATCGTATGCTTTCTCTAGATCCACAAAGACGCAGTGCCACTCCTTCAGATCTGCTCACTATCCTTCTCCATCAACACTCTCAAAGCAAACCTCACATCTACCGCTGCTCACTGATCGGTAGTTCACTTCTTAATCTAGCTTCAACAAATTTTTCCCACAGCTTCATGTTATGGCTCATTGACTTTATCCCTCTGTTGTTACCAAACATCCCCCTAGTTCTTGAAAACATGTACCAGTACACTTCTTCTTTATCCCTCAGCCATCCTCTCACTTCCCAAGATTTTGTTAAGCAAAAAAATCTGCTGCCCTCACATCTGCATACCTCCACGGGTATGTCATCTGGACCAACTGTGTTTCCGCTCTATATCCTCTTCACAGCTGCTCTCACTTCCTCCTTACTAATCCTCTGGACTTCCTGAGTCACTAACTTTCCCCAATCCATCCTCCTCTCTCTCATTTTCTTCATTCACAAGCTCCTCAAAATACTCCCTCCATCTTCTAAACACACGCTCTATATTCATTAGCAGATTTCCATCTCTTAACCTCCCTCACCTGCTGCACATCCTTTCATGCCTGAGCTCTCTGCATAGCCAGACTGCACAACAGAAAGTATTTACAATAATTTGAGACTATACTTAAGAACTACAATAGCTAAAGCCTTTGCTTACTACAATGTTTTGTTTTTATGATGTTGGCAAACATCTGCATCAATGACCAGTCTGTTTTCTTTCATGACTAAAAAATATTAATTTGATTGGTTCTTCTATATTTTTATGTCCACTTCTCTAGTTTCTTTTTGAACAACGCACCATTAGTCATGCTTGTTAACCATATCAATCCAAAGGCAGAAAAAATGCATAATTTGTATTAGAGCAGGGCGATATGACCAAAAATATTTATCACGATATACATTTGAAAATTTGCGATAACAATATAACTGACGATATAATTGACACTAGACAAAATACTTTACAACTCCACAACTTTGTTAGCGCAAAAAAAAAAAAATCAATGTATTTTCACTTAAACAAGCAGCTGTTTTTTATGTGCATTAAAGTTATATAAAAATTTAACAGTGCAAATGCAAATTCCTTGCTGACAGTTTAACCAAAAGGCATTTCCAGTGGAAACTGGCCGACATATCCTCAGCATAACCATGTATAATATCCACAAAACTTAAAAAGAGGTTATACACACACAATACGGTAATATTATGTTAAAGCACAGTGCGTATCACTCTGCGAGGCTCCTGCCTACGATAGCTGTAATGCTCCGACAATCCATCAAGCTGTGCGGGTTCGTAGCTTAGCAAAGTCGTACTAAAACATTTGACAGATTTTCGAGTGCCGTGTACCACATAAAATTGTTTCGAGGTCAGTAAACGCAACCAGAATTCATACACAAGGCACACGGGATTATAAGGGGCACTGTCGATTTTCAGATTTTAAGTGTGCCGTATTTTTCAAAAAACACGGTAATAACGACGGCCCGCTAGTATGCTCTACCAAAAATAGTGCTTTGTTGTGTATCCGACAGACGAAAGCCAAACCAGTTCCACACCATTAAAGTTGCAGCATTTTTACAAACCAATTCTGGTTCATCCGTTTCATTCAACGATCCGCTTTCGCCCTTCTCATTCTCCGTCGCCGCCATGCTTTTTCCACCATGTGCGTATGAAAACAAAGGCACGGCGCATGCGCGTTTTACCCATATTCTATCGCGATATTTCATTTTCTTATTGTTGCCCAACATTATACCGGTATTACCGTGAACGGTATGATATGGCCCAGCCCTAATTTGTATGATGACATTACTTCTCAAGGACAAAGCAAGGGAATCCTATTCTCTCATGTTTGCAAACTGAGCATATTTTATTGTATCTTTGCATGCACAGAAATGATATGATCTATGATCTTCTATGATTTTCTACTTTGCAAATGACATTTTTTTTCAGTTCCTTCCTTTAAATCACTCTGTTAGTGAATGATACCATGTGTGTCCTCCACACACAAAAGGAATCAAACTGCTTTCCATGAGCTAACCCAGTTAATCAGGCTGAAACTTTTAATGTCCTTGTGAAGATTCACAATTATGCAGTGGACCAAAGTTAGACAAAAAGAGCCAACGTTACGAAAGGTATTTCTGGAGGCTTTATTGCGAGAGATATTCATAAGCCATTTATAAGGTGAAAGAGGGCAGAGTAGTAAGAGTCCACATTTACTTATTTACGTGGAGGAAAAACGCTGACTCGGTCAACAAAGGTTGGTAACTTGTACTAAAAATGACCTGCTAAGACAGCCAGAACCCCCACACAGTCCAAATGTAAGTGACGATAAATATGACACAAATGTATTATTTGTATCTCTGAAATGAATTTTCTATCTGCCGTCTCATTATTCCAATGCCTAATTTCCACTATCTGGCAACCAGGCGGCAAAGCGAACCCATTTAATAATACACTGCCGAGATGCTTCCAGTTGGCCTTCATTTAGCCTGTCCAAACAGTGTAAAACATTATCACAAAGACATACAAACAACAGAAAGCGCGCGCGCACATATCCAAATCTGCCCTTTATTTCTACAACAAAACGAACAACTCCAGGCAACATCAATTTTAAAGGCCAAGGGACCAGCGTAAATCCTCTGAGGGCTCCTTTTCTCTCTCTCATCTCCTCCCCCTCTGCCGAGTAATGTGAGAATATCGATTTGTATCGGCTGCGGTCTGACGAGATAAAATGACAACAGTGAGAGTAAGTGTTGTTTACTCGACCGCAGACCTGAAGCCTCTAATTGTACTGAATGAAAACACGCTACTGTGTGGGTGAAAGAGGTTAGCGTAGGACTGCGCGTTCATTCGGCTGTTAGTGGAACTGGAATCAAGCATACTTTAGAAAATGACACCTTCTGTCTGCGCTTAAATGTGAAAAAATGCAGTTTTGATTATTTGTGTAAACATTCATGACATGAGAACTGAAGATGGCGACTTTTGTGTTGTGTTGCCGTGGAGATGGTTGACCTAATACTGAGACAGTAAAGCACGATGCTGAAGTAGGAGAACGGCTTACGTGAGCTCAGATGAGTCAGTAAGCATTCAGTTATTTTCACCTAAATCCCTAAACAACGTGTTTGAAGTATTATTAATAAAAAGCTTAAAATAAAAAGCTTTAGTACTGTGAATTGCATGAAATCAAGTGGGAAACTGTCAAGAGTTAGGAAGCCAAACAAAAGCACACTGTCAGAGCAACATTTCACAGTATTTGTGCTACACTAAACTTCTCGACTTGCACTTTGAAAGGATTAGATTATTAGCTTCTGTGTTTCCATGTTCCAAAATAAAAAAAACAAAACAAATGTAACTGTCTTGTTATATTTGAATAAAGCTGAAAATGCCTCTTTAAAGGTCCAAGCTTTCATTGAGCTTTATGCATGCTTGGGATGTTCCACTTCTTCGGGAGAGTCGCTGCTCTGTGTAACGGTCAAACAAATGGACTGTGAAGGATCAGCTGACCATGTGTGAATGTCAAATGAAATTTAGGAGACGAGAGAAAGCCTTTGGTGACTGTATGGATGCAAAGGAAAGAGTAAGGAAAGAGGAGAAGAGGTTGCTGCCAGAGGAAAGGGCCAGCCTTCCTCATTAACTGCAGACCTCCCTGTTGTTTAAAGTAAGGCTTGTTTCCTCTGTTTTATCCCGTGATGTCATGTTTCCTAACCTTTTGGTTTGTGGAGCACATATGCTTCCCCTCAACGATGCTCTACCTCATATTCATGCATCTGCACATATTAAACCTTGCAGCAGCTCTGGCTAGAAGTAGCTCCACTGGGGTATTCAGAGATCAAATGCCCTGCTGGAGGGTATCTAAATGGCTGAAAGAGGGGGAAATGTCACTTATTCATGCCCTTTGATGGAGACTTTTTAATAATAAGGCTGTTTCTCTGTCCCTTAATTCGATTTATCCCCAAGATATCACCTTTATCTCCGGGCGATTACGAAAACTGTACAAGTAGTTAAATGCTAAGTCATTCTGATTTAATGAATAAACAGGTTACAGACACAAACACACATACACACACACTATTTTGCTTTCTCATCTAAGCTGATTGTGTCTATAAATCTTGTTTAGATTTCTCAGGAGGTGAGAAGATGCTGCTTCACGGTCAATATCCTGTTTTTATTGTGCTGCTGTATTGCTGGCTTTTTGTATTTCCACCCGGGCAAACACAAAGAAGGCAAACATGGCTCATCCTTAATATGGCTTCATGGCTGAAAAAAAAGAAAAAAGAAGGGAAAATAGCAAAGATGGAAATCCACCACAGAAGCCTGATTTAACATAGCACAAAAGAATTGCAAATATGAACCGCAGTGACCTACATCACACTGCACATACAAGTGTGATGATTTTTTTCAACCTCACAATCTGTTGTAAATAAACCGAAATCTCAATGTCAGAGCTCTGAGCTGCTTGCTGATGCCTGACACAGGTATTCAGAGAAAGATGCTTCCATAGACTGAGTTTATTTCACCGCAAACTGATCTGGACAGAGTTAATAACTAAACAATACTCGCTTACAATAAAAGCTTGTAGGAGTCATCATGGATAATGATTGGCCTGTGTCTGTTTTTCTGGCCGTTCGAGGCTTCACTGATCCTCTCAAACTTCTGCACAATGGTCTCCTGTGCGACCACATGGCCATGGTAGCACACATACTCAGGGGTAATGTAATATTGAAAAGCAGTCTGCTTTTAGAATTAAAGCTCTCCTGACCTGGCACTGAGTCTCGATGCTGGGGCAGATGTCTAAAAACTGAAACTGTCTAGCTTCAGGTAAATTCACGCCAACTCAGCTGGACATGGAAAACCACTCAGCTGTACCTCTCTTTTTGAAGGTCAACACAAGTACCAAAGGAAAGGCAAAAAGCTGGACCGAGAGAGCTTTACTTTATACTACATGGAGTGAAAATAGGAGAAACAAAAAACAACAAGGTTTAAGATTTTATCTTTTTTTAGAGTTTATTCCACTGTGAAGGAGCTGAAATGAGTAGGATTTGCTATAGTCCCAGTTACCAGGTGCTTTAGATAATCACAGGAAGATTATTTTTTATACAAAGAGCGCTACAGGAACTAACTCGACAAGAACAATCTAACAACCTCACAGTGAGACTTCAAATGAAAATTAATGAATTGGCACTAAAGGAAACCAGTAAAATGCGAAGTTCATCAACAAAGTTATTACAATTAATCCAGCATAGAATATTTATATCTTTACTTTTTTCACACCAATGTCAGTCAAGACCAAAATGGTGGCCTGACCAACACAAATACAGTTTAATTAACTTTAAGCCTTTTTCCAGTAGTTCCACCTGATCTGTCACAAGTTAATGTTGCATTTTCCCTTTAAAAGCTTCTGGTGTGACACAGAATTGCAGGTTTAAGAGATTAAATGTTTTTGTGAAGATCATTGCTATAAACCTAACATTTAAAACCTTCCAGTTTTCTGTGCCTTTAATTACCTTTTCTTTACAAAATGCACAAAACACCAACTGAGAATGCTGGCATCAGTTGTGGGAATTCAGCATTTAACCAGCATACCTTCCATATGCTCCAAACCCGAAGCTAGCAATTATTTAGAAACCTCAAAGCTACCCTTGGAACATGACTGAGGGACAGTACCATGGCTTCCATCCAGTGTTGACCTACTCTGTTGAAATGCAAGCACTCCGAGTCCTCCCATCATCTTTGAAAACTCCCTCTGTGTTGACATAGTTTCATGTGTGGATCGTCTCTATTTAACAGGCTAAATGGATCAGCAAAAACAGGAAACACTGCTGCAGATTTTCTGCAGAGCACTGACTGATTTTACCAGTTATCGGGAATTCTGGATTTCTTCTAGCCAAACACTGTGGCTTGCTCCACATGTTTGACTTTGCAGATTTTTACCCCAGATTTCCACTAGCATAATAGCATTTATTTACTATAGAAAGACGCAGTTCTCAGGCTATCACGTGACATTGTGTAATGTGGTTCGCTGCTTATCCATCCATACTGTACTGTCCGGGAGTCACTGCTGGCATTAAGCATAACTTCCTGCCTGTGACTCCGCTGAGGCCAGCAAGGACAGAAAGAACTTGGATGTGCTTCCCTTCAACCCTGCTGCTTCAGCTCGTCTTTGTTCACAAGATCAGTTGCAATACGAGAAGAAAAAGATTCTGAGGAAGCCGGTCTGATGTTGACAAGTGTGTTGTTACATGCTTGGCACATAATTTTCTGTAATTCATCTTCTGTGTGTGCCTCTTTGCACATGAAGCAGCGTGACAGCGTTGCCGTGTGCTTCTATCAATCCGGCATTTCAGTGTCTCTCCTGGAGTCCATCTCCTCTACTATAACAGCCACTACACACACACAGAGCACACAGCTGCACATACAAGTTCATATCGCAAATAACGACATATGCAGCATAAGCACCCCCACTCTTGCGCCCACCTACACACAAATGCAACACCCGGCCAACTGGTGTGTAACCATGGAAACGGAGTGTCTGCCCAATAGGAGGAGTGATGGAGGCAGCAAAGGAGAGGGAGAATAACAGGAGGAAGTGTACGCTTCTCCATCCATCCATCCATCCATGGTATATATATGTCTTGATGAATCAGTCTGTCACAGTAAAACTAATATTTGGTACACACAGTGTGTATATGGCTGTTGCAATCATTTTTCATCACTACAAGCTGACGAAAATACAACTGGGATGGAAATTTACTTAAAATGGTTGATATGGTGTCCATGTGCAGGCCTTTCATCACATTATTAGTAGCAGCTTTATTTAAATTAATAAAGTATTAATGTAGGACAAGTCCTATCATTACAGACCAGCAATAAAAACAGTTGTATTATCAGCTGCTAGAGCAAACTGTTGTCCTGTAGAGGTAATGCACGTATGACACAGTTATGTTTCTTGATGCTTCAAAGCTAGCATGTTGCAAGATGACATTCCTCGTCCAGTTTGTTCCAGACCAAATGGGCTCAAATTAAGAAGCTTGAATATTTTGTGAAAGTCTGACTTGTGCAATAAATGTGCTATATAATTGGCAGGCAGCTAAACAGAGGGCCAGAACTAGGTTGAATGTAATTAAGTTCGCATACATGTAACGAGCACAGCTGCCAATAAGGTAAACCTCTGAAAGAATATGACTATAGTGACTATAACCCTGTTTTTGTTTTACGGTTCTTCTTATATACAGTCACAGAGACACATAAAGCCAGTAAATAACCCAGAAAAAAGGACATGGTGCTTCTGACTACCAGCATTCAGAGCATACAGTTCACAGAATAAACGCATTATCATCTAATATATAATGAAAATCTCATAGCGGCATCATGAACTATTTACTGCTGTTTTATTAAATTAAATAGTTATGACATCCACTGTTCAGTTGTGAGATTATTTAAAGAAACATACATATTCTTGGAATCTATTGTTTCCAATTACTATACTGTAACTAGGCTGTCACTGTTCTGCATGTCATCACAAAATTCAGAAGTCAATCTCTTAAATCTGACTTTCATCTTATAAGTCTGTCTTAAATCTCACAAGTCTGACTTTAATCTCATAAATATGACTTTAATCTTATATGTCTAATTTTAATCTTATAAGTCTGACTTAAATCTCATAAATCTGATTTTTATCTTATATGTCTGATTTTAATCTCATAAATATGACTTTAATCTTATATGTCTAATTTTAATCTTACAAGTCTGACTTAAATCTCACAAGTCTGATTTTAATCTTGTAAATCTGATTTAAATCTTATTCTGACTTTAATCTCAAAAGTCTAAGCTTCATAGCTTCATAACATGACTCAAAAAGTCATGACCCCAAATTATAGACTTTTATTGGCTCTAATCCTCTTCCGTAGGTTACACACACACAGGTACAAACACAGAGTTTATCCTTTGGCTACATTCTCACCCCAGCCAATATAATTTAATTTCACCATGGCAACAGAGTGACTTTCTCCAGGATTAATTTTTCAAGTGAAGACACTGCTTGATATTTGATAAGGATTATCTGTTGATTATTGTCTCAAACTTCCTTTTTTGTCACATGCCACATGTACAGTGAAACAACACAAACATGATATTCCTGCTGCAGTACACATCTTTGTGTTTTAAATAAATCCTCCACATTCCAGAGGACTCACTCAAAGAAGGCCACTGCACTTCCACAAATGAGCACAAGCCTAGCAATTAAAGCTTTTCTCAGCAGGTAATTGTGTTCGCTGTAGTGCTGCATGGGAGCGACAATGTTTAACGCTAACAATATTTCAGTATTGCCCACCTTGACATCCCTCTTTATTCTTTGAGAGCACTACAGGTGGGGAGAGTCAGCGATACAGAATGTGTGTAGGCGACCGAGTGGGAGGAAACTGCGATTTGGATTCTGCATCTTCACGTGTAGAAATGTGTCACATGGCAGAAGAGAGAAGGCTGAGTGGGCAGAATAGTGGCAGAAACGAGAGGGACAGAAAAATACGACTATAAAGCAACGTCTGGTCGGCAACCTAACGAAATGTCAGCAATGTGCTCGGTCCTGACACGTGTCAGACAAGACGTCAGCAGCATCTGATTCTGTAGCTGCCTGACCTACTAAAGCTGCCTTCAACATCCTCTAAAGTTGCTTATTCTGAATATTCTTATTCTTCATGCAAAGTGCTGAGTCAAAAAAGATGCTAAGCCAAAATGCCACGAAGCATTATTTAACGACACTGCTGGTGCTCTTATCCCGAGCAGCTTACATATACAGCTGCAGGCAGGTGCTCGGTCTCTGCTTCTGGAGTAAAAGCAGTGATGTTTTTCTTTTACTAAAACCTCTCAACACAGCAAACCACCTTGTCTGATTCTTCCAGAAGAAATGCCTTTTTCTCTATCACATGAGTTCACTTCGGACACCTAACAACCAAGGTAGACACTGAAACAGTCTCTTAATAATTAATAAAGCTCTTCTTGAGCTGCAGTGTGCAGCCAGCTGATCAATATTAATACTGTCTCGCAGTGCTTATCAAACAGCAATCATTCCACTAGTGGAAACACTTGCTCGGTTTGGGTCAGGTTGCTGCCCCAGCAGAGTGTTCAGGAAGACAATGCACTAGCTGTCAGTTCAGTGGATTATTATTTATTCTCACATCAACGTAATTCAGACACTGCACAGATTTGTACACTTCGTGTGAGTTAAATAGAATCTGTCTGCACTGGACGTTTAGATTGTCTGTTGTCTTTGTTGGGTAACATTTATAAAACTGAGAAAAATCACATCTTCGTGTCTCATTTAATGTCCAGTCATGGAAATACCAGGAATTTAATGACAACTTATAAAATTTTAACAGACAAAGACCAATGGTGGTGCAGACAAAGAGCCAAGAACAAAACAACGGGATAAAGCGAAATCAGGAGGTGGGAGGAATAAGGAGCAAGGAAAAAGACGAGTGAACACAGAGAGGGAAGTGATTGGACTTAATGGGAATGATTAAAAAAGGGGAAACATTTGGAAATAAAGTAAAAGAGGGGATTTGAAAGTGTCAGGAAGGTAAGTAGGGAGTAAGGAAAAAGCACAGAAAGAAAGAAGATAAGAAGAGATGATTAAAACAGAAGGAAAAGGCCAGGACAGAGCATGGAAAAGGAAAGGTGAAGGATGAAAAATGAATGGCAAACAAATAGATGGCAAAGGAAAGTAATTTCACACTCTTCTAACACCTCATTTTCACATTCACAAAAACCTGCTCTGTCACACAAACACAAATGCTGACACCCTCTAGCACAGCATTCAGCCATGAACCGCAGTGAATTACAATCAAATAAAGAATCCTTGCATTAGTGAGCTAAGAGAGACTAGCCAAATAACACTCACAAGTGCAACATTTCCCTTACCTTTAAAAACCCATTAAAATTTAAATCTGGGAGAAATGGTTGCACTGAAACACTTGTTGTAATCTGGAAACTAAGTGCTTTAAACGTAACCACAAACAAAACTTAAATAACTTTTACATTAGCATTGGAGGGAAATTAAAACCAGCAAGACTCTACAAGCAGACTGCAGGCATACTGTGTGCTAATTGTGTTGCAATTGCAAATTCACTGAAGCAATAAAGCCTCCTATTGGGATTTTGCCCCAAAATAATGAGGATACCTCAATCTCGCGCAGTATGCTTCCTGCAAAGTCATCTCATCTCTGACACTGACAGACTGAGAGGAGCTGCGAGTGTACAGTAAATCCCACCCTACAGCATGCTTTCATGTAGAAAATACCAACCCGCACAGAGCAGTAAAAGCCTTGAGGTGTGAATCGGCTTGAGAAATGACAAATTCAAGACAAAAATCTGTATGAGAGATGTGTGTAAGTGACACACTCTCCATCTTGTTGTATTCTCTTGTTACACTGTGGTCGTCTTGCATTGTTATTCTAATGCAATGTGTAGAAGCTGTTGGTGTCCAGCTATAGTCCATTAAGAGACTATGTGATTTCCACAAAGTAGTTTAATCACAGTTTAGTATGAGCCAAACTGTATATATATGAACATGAATATATATATAACTGTATATATAAGAACTAATGTGGTTTGTCATGTTTACCTGAATTACCATAGAGAAATATGTTTTACAAATAATGGGAGGAAAAAAATGTCCTGATCAGTAAGCAAAAAAGGTTTGCACATAAGTTTAAATATGGGGATCAATTTAGTATCTTAGCAAACAATATTAAACTTATACTTGATCAAGCTAATAAGTAAAATGCATTTATTTACTCTAATATCCTAAAGGAACAGCATACTCTATGGAAACCATGAAATTTGAATATACTATGTAGCTGGGAGAGAAAAAGCTGCAGGGTGATCTTGTATTTGAGTGCATGAAGGCGTAAAAATATGCGTTTCTGCACCTCGACAGACCAGAATGTCTGCTTAAGTAAAGTTTCAGCAACAGCAAGATCAAATAATCGGACGAGGAAGGAGACTGTATGCGTGATAGATGTCTGAGTTACTGAGAAAGCAAAGCAAAGGTTTACTACCACTGTATTACCACCAACAGCTGGGTGCACGCCTAATACATTACTAACTTCACGCACATAAGAAAGAATCGTTACTGTGTACAGTTTAGCCAGCTTTCACACAGCTCCCCTACCATTTGCAGAGGCCTCTTTCGCAGGTCTCTCTCAGTCACCAGTCTCTCCTGGTCGGTGACGTACAGACCGCGTTGAGCTAGCGCCTGGATGACAGCATCGTGACCCAGCAGCGGCTTGGCAGCGTCGCTCTTTAGGATAAGGCTGCCAGCCCTGCAGTAGAGGTCTGCAGATAGCAGGAGGCTGGCCACAGGAGGCTTCAGGTGCTCCTGCTCATACTGGTCTGTGTAGAAAGGGTCCTTCAAGTCTGCTGGGATGCTGTCTGTGTGATAGAGCAGAGGAAGCAGAATCAGCTGACAAGCAGAGCTTAATAGCAACATGGCGCCAAATCATTTAAATAACAATTTATGAATCAATTCATATTAGACATTAAAATGCTGGCAAACATTAGCATGTTTCTAAATTGCTTGCCTTGGCACATCATTGAGGATCATATAAGAGAAGGTAAACAAGTATATAATTAAAAGCGCTGATGTAAACAGAGGAAAAAAGCTGAAAGCATTCTGGAGCATTAGTTTTCTACCTTTCTAATGAATAGTCATTTAAATTTTCTAATAAGATTAAAAAAAAATAGGATAAACTCAGATGAGCTAATATCAAGTTTGGGCCGTGTTATTCTAAATCTGTCTTCACTGAGGATTTTTCCCTCTGTGGACAGATTGTCTAGCAATACTTTGGCACAACTACTTGTTTTCGTTGCCATGCTTTGACAATAACATCACATGGATATGTGTGGATAGACCTTGGCGTTGCTATAGCAACTGCAGGATGAGCGGTAACCTGATCGATTCATCCAGTGTGTATCTCTGCAGCTTGCAGCTCCCTGGGAACACCCTTCTCACTGCCTGCCTCATCAAAGAGAGAGGCTGCACGTGAGCGTGTGTGCATGTGTGTTCATTACCTCAGGCAAGTCCACTGCACGGGGGATAGCGTACAAATAATTTGAGCAATTCTGGCCCATACCTTTCTATCAAGTGTTTTCACAAATCCACGTCTGGGAACATAAAGTATGTTATGCACAGTTGTTAGTAAAGCTACTGCAAACCCTTCTTTCCCTGGTGCAGATTAAGGAAGCCATGATTAAGCGTTTTCAAATGAGACTATTTGAAAACATTAAATTATGTCTGCAAGCAAAACAGACGCAGGGCTCGTCCCTGTCTCCTTGGCACGGAGAATGGATCTTAATTAGGATAAAAGCCTGTGTGTGTGTGCGAGTGGTGATCCACACACTGACAGCTTTATGCTGCCCATCCTCCAGCACATGCACACGGAGGTCAATGAATCACCTGCTTTGACTGACCGCTATCAGCAAGGTCATCTGTACACAGTGTTATTACAGAACAGAATTGCAGGCAGTAGTAGCAACTATCCAGGCTACAGGGTTTCCTGTCAGAACTATATTCATATTAAGGATCCTAACAAAGAACAAAAAATACACTATGTCTTTATATTAACCCCCCCGCACCGCCTTCATCATCCACAGGGAGAGGTCAGAGGTCAGGCTGAGCTCACGGAACACCACCTCTGGAGCTGCTTAGGAGACGATTTTTTATGTTATCTTTCAACATTTTGTGTTCCTGGTTTATATTCTGTAATGCTCCTAATTGTTTTAAGGACAAAGAAAACGTTGAGCACGAAGAAGTCAGTTTTATCTTTTAATATTTCATTAGCTTGGTAGTATTTGAGCTTTTACTCATGTAGACTCACAATCTTCCATTCAGTCATTGTTACAACTTCTTGTTAAGTGAATACAGAGGGAATTACACTCATTGTCTGTCAGCCTCTGGTTTTTACCTGGTATTAAATGGCGCTGCTGTTCTGAGTTCTGAATCAGGACACTGTAAATGTTGGGGCATAGCATTTGACAGCGACTCCTGACAGCAGATGATCTGCTGTACAGCACACATCTCGCACGTACTCGACTGCATATTCTTGATGTACTCTCGCCTCAATCTAATGAGGCGGATGCATGTGAAGCTTTCACAGCAGCGTAGGCTGGGATCTGGAGATGATCTCGCTCCCTTTCTCTTTCTTGCCCTTCCCCTCCCTCTCTGGGGGGCTGTATTTTTGGAATCAGCCCATTTCATTCAGTTCTGACTGAAAATACACAAGAGGATCAGCAAGGGATCTCATGTTTGCTGAGATATAAGCAACACAGAAACAAGGAATGACGCTCTCAAATAAACTGAGACGAATCAGGAATATAATACAATAACTACAAAATAAAGAGATAAAGATGAATGAGTTGATAAAATGGGAAAAGGATAGCACAGAAGGATCTCGCACTGCATGTATTAAGATACATTTGCAGTTACTGCTTGGATGCTTTTTATAAAATTGAAAAAACATCTTTTTCCCGCTGTTGTTCATTTTACCTCGTGCATCCAAAAAAGATGTGGATGCTCCACCAAAACAGATGTTTGTGCTGTAGTTTTCTATTATAGATGCTCAAGTGTAAGCCAGATAATCCCACTGATTTGCCATTTTATTATCACTGCATTGCTGGATATGCATCCATGCATCCCCTATATCAGTTAAAGTATTTAATACTAATTCCATTGAAACTGTGGAATTACATCCACTTCGTTAGGTGTCACAGGATGTCATGCCATACTTACTTTGCAGTTCTGACATGGATGCAGCACCCTGGAGGTGACATCATTGGAAACAGGTACTTTAATATCTCTATAAGTATTCTCCATTAAATACCCCCCACCCACCCCATTGATTAGGGACCACAGGAAGTGGTTTTGTTTTTTTTTTACCTTTCTTTCGTTTGGTATAACACGTATTGCTTTCCTCATAAGAAATGAATGAAAACGATGGCAGTTTCCATGTGAACCAGCCCATATGGGAATTGACTGATAATAAATCATAAATCTCCATTACACATTTGTTGCTTTGGGTTTATTTGGATTCTGACAAGCATGCATTAAAAACAAACAATCAAAAGAAAAGCATTAAAATCATAAACAGACTCGTGCTGCGTCCGGTTAACTGTTGCAGTCGGTGCGGTGATGAACCTACCTGTCCCGTATGCTTTGGCCACCAACCATGTGAGGCTGCAACACATTTTGGCTCGGGAGAAGTCATAGTGCTCAAAAGACTTTATTGCTGGAGCAACGAACGTCTTCTTAACATCCCTGACGTCCTGAACTTCACCCATATTTCACCCCTTGATTGTTCCCTCAAACCCTACGAAGCGAAAGCATCCCAGTACTGGAATTTGGTGGAAAACTATAAACAGCTGGAAACTGAAGAGATGGTCTGTCTTTCCGCAGATTATTCACAGATATGTATGTCCTTCCAGTAATAAAATGCTCTTGGGGCTAGGTTTGTTTTGTCTTTTTCGGTCTCGTTCACACAATGGGTCGCTACTCCTGGTGTTTTTCATCCATTCTGTTTTCTACCAGTTGAAAGGCTCTCCGTCTGAACAAGCTAGGTTTCCTTGGAAATCAAAGAGGAGGGAAAAATACTCATCGACTGGAATGAAAACAACAATATTTCCATTATTTGAGTTGTTTGGCAGCAGACGGCTTCTTCCTTTCATGGCCATGTGTCATTGTATGAATAACCTGTGTGTTTTGCATTCGGTCCTCTATTCGGTGCCGTGATGCGGTTTTCCTGCCGCACTGAGGCTTTCTCTAGCTCTGCACGTTTGTTGTCCAACGCGCATGTGCGAACGGTGCTTTCAAACTCCGCTGGGAATTTTAACACTTTTATCTTAATTCTTTGGAATCAACCGCCCACAAACATATTGTACCGCAATATAGTCGGTAACACGGCATTAACTTGCTACATTGCAAAATGTCCACCCCGGATTTGTTTAATAGGCTGCATTTTTATTACTTTTACTCATATTCTGTTACCCTGAACGCACCCTTAACGTAAAATATGACAAATTAAAAAAATGAAATGAATAAGAAGAGGTCAATATACTTTAAAAAAAATTCTAGGACAAAGATACACATTTTTAAAACGTAATGTTTTAAATAAAATTTTGCTAAAAACAGCGATATAAATAACAGGGGTAAAAAAGCAACTCAGCTCCACGAACTACAATTCCCAACGTGCAAAGGACGTAATGTTGCGGCATCAGTGTGCGTCGGGAACTGTTTGCGACTGTCGGAGGATTTGACGCGAAGAGGTAATGTTGTTTTTGTAAGTAACAACCAAATGGTGGCTCAGAAGTGTAATTTCAAAATATTCAAAAACTTGGTTTCTTCGCAGCAGGAGTTATTTAAAACTTCCATTTGGAAAAAGTCGATCTGGCCCTTTAAAAAGAAAAAAAGTGAGCTATGGAGGTTCTTCATACTCAATTTATTTGCAGCTGCTGCCATAACATGTCACCTAAATCTTTTGGCGTAGCTGAGTGTTTACATCTGCTTTGTTGTGGTTACAGGTAGTATTTAAACATGTTTCTGCCACGAGCCCTGAAGGTGAAGAGACCTGCCCAGGGATCGGCTCAAGTTGTGATTAAGAAAAGCAAAGTTGTTCAAGAGGAGGATAGCAAAAGTAGCTCCGAGACACCTGCTCAGAGCGAGGAAGCATGTGAAGACACCCAAACACGAGATGCGACAACACACGCAGCTGCAGAGAGCTTAGCACCCGAAGATGGACACAGCTCCCTCTCAGATGACAGTGATGATGATGATGATGATGATGATGATGAGGAGGAGGAGGAGGAGGAACAGGAACCAGTGAAATCATTTAAAAAGAACCAGAGATGGCCTGAGCCAGGAGAACCTGTCTGTGTGATGTGTGGTCGCTATGGAGAGTACATCTGTGATGCTACAGATAATGATGTTTGCAGTCTCGAATGCAAAGCCAGCCATTTAGTGCAAATGGGCATGGGGACTGGGGCAGATGCATTTATGCAAAAGGACCAAAATAGAGATGAAAGGACTGTTCAAAGTCAACAGCCAGCAGCTGACCCTGGTAGGGTGGTTGAAAGTGAACCAGGCTACTCCTACAGGGAAGATCGGTTCATATCAGGCCTAACAGAGGAGCAAGTGCAACGAATTAAACAGGAGCTGGGCATAGAAACCCAGGGAAGAGATGTCGCAAGACCTGTTGTTGAATTTGAGCACTGCAGCTTCCCTCCCACATTAAGTGGTAACCTGAAAAAGGCCGGGTATGACACACCTACCCCAGTCCAGATGCAGATGGTCCCTGTTGGTCTCACAGGCAGGGATGTGATTGCCAGCGCTGACACAGGATCGGGGAAGACTGTAGCCTTTCTGCTGCCAGTGGTCGTGAGGGCACTCGAGGTACAGTATTGAAGCTAATATGTCACATGCAAATGCCATCAAGTTAAATTATATTTGAGGAGGCAGACATTTCTACAGCCCGGATAAATAGCACCACAGCCCAGATCTAAATATGTAAATCTGGACTGAATCTGCTTTTGTATCAAGCATTTGCCCTCCTGAGCTACCCCTTAGGAAGACACTAGACTCCAATATCTGACAGAAAAGCTGCTCCGTAGTTGCCAGTGACCTCTGCAGATAAAAGAGTCGAATTGAATAAATGTATTCTCAAAATGACACAAACAATTTTACATTTAAAAATTCACAAATGCTCTCTTAGTGACATGCAGTGTGTAACATTGCTTCTGCTTTCAGAAATCAGCACACAGTGTGGGCAGCCCTGTGGCTTTGATCCTGACCCCCACCAGGGAGTTGGCCATTCAGATAGAGAGACAGGCCAAGGAGCTTGTGATGGGACTCCCCAACATGAGAACTGCCCTGCTGGTCGGAGGCATGCCGCTTCCCCCACAGCTCCACCGCCTGAAGAGCAGCATCAAAGTACAGTCTCTGTTTTTTTTTTTTTCTTAAACAATAATTTCCTCCTGCTGCAGTCAAAGCTTGAGGCTGTACATTTGTCCCATGCCATGGTTTTGTTCATTTCTCAATCTCCTTTAGATTGTCATCGCTACTCCTGGGCGGCTCATTGAAATCTTGAAGCAGAAAGAGCTGAAGCTTGACAAAGTGAAGATTGTGGTGGTTGACGAGGTAGGACAAACATACTGAAATTCACAATTGACAAAAACTGTGCACTTTAAGACCTAGTAATTCGGTTCAATTCAATTTATATAGCTTTAAGGATTAGTAATGTAAAAGTTGTCTTTTAGAACAGACAACATAATGACAGCTTTTGAAAGTATTCATCTATGCATTCTGTAGAACTCATTCAAATCAGTTTTGAGAGACCTGCAACATGAAAGTTGTGCTGCATCCTGTAGGTGGACACTATGTTGAAGATGGGCTTCCAGCAGCAGGTTCTGGAGGTTCTTGAGCAAGTCCCAGAAGAACATCAGACTCTTCTGGCGTCGGCCACCATCCCGACTGGGACGGAGGAGCTGGCCGCCCGTTTGGTCCGTGACCCTGTACGCATCGCTATTGGCGAGAAGAACCAGCCGTGCGCCAACGTCCGACAGATCCTGCTTTGGGTAGAGGAACCTTCTAAGAAGAAGAAGCTGTTTGAGATTCTCAACGTAGGTCATAGATTAGATGTTTTTCAATCTTAAATTTGAGTTTTTAGATTAAAAATCATGAAGTCTTAAAAGGTTTATTATAAGTGGAGTATTTCTGGACACACTTCCACTGCCAGCATATGGTTTCTTTTACTGGTCAGTAGATATTTTTAGTTTTTGAATTCAGACCAGGTCTAATTGGTCATTGCACTCCAAGAAAGTACTTTAGAAGAAAAACACAAAGTTTTTCATTAGATCAGTTTTAGGTTACAGTTTATTTACTGCTCAGTCTTGACACGCACTGATACCAGCTTGGTATTTTAACAGCTGGCTATTGTTGGTGGAAATATTATAAAGTCCAATAAAGAACCAGCCTCCCCTTCTGCCATATTTAGACAGCCACTGTGGACACTCTGGCCTCTATCTGAAGGAAACGGGTGGGCACAGAGCCACGGCACCACTCCAGGAATCCCAGCAATAGTTTGCACTGTTTATATAAAACAGAAATGGTCGACTTTAATTAACTTGAAGTAGAAAAGTGCTCTTAGGTCGTAGTTTGAGTAACATAAGACTCTTTTCTTATAACTCAGTAACTCATAGTGTAAAGTTATTGTCTCACGAGTGGTGAGTGAATTGTGGAATTGCAGAGCTACAAAACTGGGATTGGACAAGACACAACAAGAAAACCAACTATCTGGAGTGGACTTGACTCAGAAACTAATCAAAGCAGTTGCTTCATATATTGCAGGTTTTACAGCATAGTGCATAATAGTTGGCTCAAGATTACAGAATGTTCTCCTAAAGAACAGTAAAATTAAGAAGGTATGATTGGGAGTATGCATTTCTTCCTGTCTTGTCAAGTTACAGTTACCTGTTGGAGGGCTGGAACGTATCCAGATATGTAGATGCCTCTACAGGCACATAGTATACATAATGTATTAGTTGTATAGCATTTTTGGCAATATTTTTGTATAGAAAATATGTAAAATGTAAAAAAAAAAAAGATATTTAATTTTGTCACTTTTCAGGATGGTAAGCTGTACCAACCTCCAGTGGTAGTGTTTGTAGAGAGTAAACTCGGCGCTGATCTGCTCTGCGAAGCAGTCGCCAAGGTGACGGGCCTCACTGCCGTGGCAATCCACTCTGACAAGAGCCAGTGGGAGCGCAACCGCATCCTCCGGGTGAGACCAGTGCATGGAAGAAAAACCAAATAATGCTTCCACGTTTGGTGTCCTAAAGTGTTTATCTTCAACAGCACAGACAGATACCCAAAGCTGAGGCTTTCCCCGAGAATCCAGCTTTAGTCTGCATGTCCGATGCAAAGAGACACAATGCAGAAAAAAAACACTGTTTTTCCATTTACACGCTTTTGTTCTTAAATACTGACAAGTTTTTCTTTTCCAAGATCACAACTTCTATAGGCAAACAGGTGGCTAAAGAGGTGTAAATTTATTGATACAGTTAGACAAGGCCTGAAATAATCCAGAATAAATCTAAATTATTAGGAGTCAAAATGATTTATAATCCCAGAGTCCCACTTTTAGAGTATGTAATTTTACTGGCTGATTGTATCAGACATAAATATGCTGAATTATTTTATGGACACCTCGCTTTGTTATCTGCTGTGTGTAAAATATAATTATGGGAACAACATGCTAATAAAAACAGGCTTGCCAGTAAATGCAGTTCATTATTATGTCTGCTGTATGTGTTACATACAGACTTCTAATTGTGGTTTTCTCTTCAGGGTCTTCTGGATGGCGACTTTGAGGTAGTGATCAGTACAGGTGTTCTGGGCAGAGGGCTGGACCTGGTCAATGTCAGACTGGTGGTTAACTTTGATATGCCAAACACAATGGATGAGTATGTCCACCAGGTTAGTCAGCACTGCTTAGTATCACTTTGTTGTAGTTTCATTAGGAAAACCTTTCAATTACGACAGCTAATCTAATATTACCTTTTTTCCCATCTAGGTGGGAAGAGCGGGTCGGCTGGGACACAGAGGAACAGCCATCACTCTTCTCAACAACAACAACAAACGGCTGTTCCTGGAGGTGGTGAATCGAGTCAAACCCACTGGCTCCATTTTGCCCCCTCAGCTCTTAAACTCACCGCACCTCCACGAACAGCAAAGGAGGGAAAAGCAGAGAAACAAGAAGGACCACGAGGATTCACTGGTTACCACAAATAACCTCCTGGACATCATAAAGAAACATGACCGTCGCAAGAAGTAGCAACTTCTTCCAATCTTTCATGGAATGGTGCTTATTTATTGAGTAACTTGTAAATGTTTAGTTTGTATATTTTGTTTATAAATAAATACATGTGTTTTCTGTATCGTTTTCTTTTTTTTAGATCTGTGTTTTGTATGATTAATGCAAAGTGACTTAATCAAAAAGCTCCACATAATGTTCCACATTTTTCCGGTCTTAGAACTGGCACTAGTGGCACACGGTGATAGAGGAGTATGAAAGGGGCACTGAAAGAAGAATAAGAATCCTCATTAATCCAGACCTAAACTAAGGTCCAGATGCTTTTGAGCAAGGCACTGAACGCACCCTGCCATTTGTACAAACTTTAATCAGTCTGATTTTATTCTCATGTATTATTCCAACTAAAAGGTAATTTTTTCTCAGTTTGTCTGGAGGTTTTATTTATATCTCACTGTCTTCCGCAGTAGATTTAGGGAGTTTGAGACATTTCGTTTATTTTAACGGTAAAGGGCTAAATTTAGATGGGAGCTTATGACTAGCACATTCTTTCCGCTGGTACGCAATCTCAGAGATGACTATCGGTCACAGTTTATTTATTGTGGCTCGGTATTGTGCTGCCATCTAGCGGTATCATAAAGTCCCTACAGGTCGCAACCATGACGTGACGTAGCGCTTTCAGAGAATCCAGCCAATCAGCTGCCAGTGACGGTGACGATTTGAAATTGAAGCGGGTAGAGGCGGAAGCGAGGAGGAGAACATAAACAAAAGAAGTTTTTTTTCGCAAGTGCAAGTAATAATTTACTCGAATGGATTTTTATTTTCCTTCAACTAACATATGGAGTCATACTTACGTCCGATTTACGTGGTTTTTAAATGTAGTTGTTCGTGTAAAGTGCATCTGCCGTTAACTCGCCTTTCTCGTAATTACACCGTGTAGGTTTCTAACAGTCCACAGCCATGTCGATATTTACCGTACAAGCGCGGAAACACACCGCTTATTACGACAATCTGCTGTCAACATCAACGTCCAGGACACCCTGCCGAGAGCGAAAGATAGCCGACACGACGCTGGGCAAAAGTGCGACCGCATCAGGGGAGTCTGCATGTGAAGACAGCAGGTCATCAGATAAAAGCCGTCCGGTGAACAGGACGTATGTCGTCTCTGCCCTGTCAAAGAGTGGCAGCGGGCAGCAGACCCCTTACCGAGCCCGGCTCACCCTACAAAGACGGTCAAGGAGGAAGACTGGGGCCGAAACGGCTGAACAAACGATGACGGACAGCAGCCAAAGCACCACAGCAGCTCCGGAGAAGAGACTGACTCTGCAGCGCAGGACCAGGACTCCCTCCATGGACAAGAGCGGACGTGGACAGCCTGGTGGCCTGCAGTCAACTCCCAAAGTTCTCGGTGAACCAAACGGGAGGACACCTGGTTTATTCAGGTCTATGAGCTTAAGAGAAACTGCGACTCATGTGCAAACACAAGGGAGGTTTGCGCAGAACAAAACCTCCTCCTCTTCTTCATCTTCAAGTAGAAACACAGACGAGACCCAGACCTTTAAAACGCCGACCAGAAAGACCCCGTTTGAGAGAATCGCTGCCAAACGAGACGTGTTTGAGAGACTGGCAGGGAAAGAAGCTCCCAAGCCAGTGTTGGTCAAATCTGCCAGTCTGGAAAGGCCCAAACCCCGAGCACAGCAAGCCGAAAACACTAAACCCTTCCCGGCTCCTCGGATCAGCAAGACGACCTCAGGTGTGCGAAGACCTGACACGACTCTGCAGGTGATAAAGACAAAGACCTCGAACCAAAAGGGAGACGTGACCCAGGTCAGGACATCCGATCCTGCTCCTCCTGAACAGATCCTGCCCAGTACCAGTGAGGGTCTGAAGCAGCAGGACTTACTTAAAATGGAAAACAGTGCTGTTACCGTGGCTGTGCGTGTCCGCCCCTTCAGTGCCAGGTTAGTGTTTAACTGCTTTGTGACTGAGAAGCAGGCCCACCTGTCAGTATATTAAAGTCTGGTTCTGGAAAATCTGTGTATAAAACACTGGCATGCTACTTGTTTAAAGAAAGAGAAACAACACATTTCTGAAGTTTTGTGTTCTGCTCTATTACAGGGAGAAAGCTGAGAAGTCCTCACAGGTCATCTTCATGAATGGCCAGGAGACTGTGGTCCAGCATCCAGAGTCCAGACAGAGCTACTCCTTCACCTACGACTTCTCTTTCTGCTCAGTGGATGCCAGTGACTCCAACTTTGCCTGCCAGCAGACCGTGTATGAGACGCTGGCCAAACCTCTGCTGCTGAGGGCCTTTGAAGGATTTAACACCTGCTTGTTTGCCTATGGCCAGACAGGTTCTGGTAAATCATACACGTGAGTGGACTCACTTTTCATTTACATCAGTGTTCTCACTTATGTGGTCATGTTTTGTTTTTGTTTTTTTACTTTTGTACTGTAATCTGTCACTTTGATGTGTTAAGACTGATTGTTTTGCAGGATGATGGGTTTTGAGGAGGAGGTAGGGGTGATCCCAAAATTCTGCCACGAGCTATTTTCTAAACTGGCCTCAATAAAAAGTGACGAGGTAAGCTCTCTCTTTGTTTTTTTACATTTCTATTCCAATTTAATTTTTATCTGAAAAAAAATTAAATGATCTGTTTGGGTCCCTTTTGAATCTCAGGTCAAATGTCATGTAGAGATGAGCTACTTTGAAGTGTACAATGAGAAGATCCATGACCTGCTGGTGACCAGAGAAGAACCAAACCAGAGGACGATGCCCGTGAGTAGTTTGCTGTTGAGTGACACTCATCCCTGGCACATGTTTTTATCTCTAACTTGCCACTGTGGTTGACTTACCCCAGGGGAAAAATGTAGAAAACCTTTGTTTGGATTTGTTTTCCAGCTGAGGGTGAGAGAGCATCCGGTCCACGGGCCTTATGTTGCTGAGCTCTCAGCGTAAGAAAATCTCGTCTTTCTCTCTTTATTCGCTGAAAGCTTGAACATTCTTGGATGGTACGTTTTTCAGAATTGCTCAGCTTGCTGTTTCTTCACAGGAATGTGGTGCGCTCTTACAGTGATGTTCAGGTAAGATGAACCAGTTGTCTTTTTATTAGTGGGCGCTTTCAAGAACAAGCTAGGTCTTCAGTGTCAAGCAGACAAAAAGCCTGTTAACCGAATCTGAAAGGCTTGTCATGGAAATGAATATCTTCAAGTGAGATTTCACACAGAGAATCAATAATAATTTAAAGTACTTTTTTCTTCTTTTTTAGGGCTGGCTGGAGCTCGGCAATAAGCAGAGAGCCACAGCGGCCACAGGAATGAATGACAAGAGCTCCAGATCTCACTCTGTCTTCACCTTAGTCATGACCCAGACTAAGGTACTATCTTCACTGTGTATTTACACCTCTTTTCCCTCTTTGAGTTTTTATGTAAAAAAAAAATACAACGTTAACACAGGGGGAGTGGATGAATCGTGCTTACATTAAGTGCCTGTGAGTCCATTTGTGTTTGTGTGTGCAGACTGAGCTTGTGGAAGGAGAGGAACATGACCACAGTATCACCAGCAGGATCAACTTGATCGATCTGGCAGGCAGCGAACGCTGTCACTCTGCCCAGACCAGTGGAGACCGACTCAGGGTGAGCACATGTTAACTACCATCTGTGGTTAAGTCATTAAGCAGTTAATCATTGCTTGTTGGAGATTGGACTTGGAGTTTTTTAGGTGAACCACGGTATATAATTTTATCATTCACAAATCAGAGTACAGTCTCTTGTCTCAGAAGGCTCTGGTTTCTTTGCATTGTTGGCCTGTTCATTAATTTTTCTATCCTTATTTTATTCAAAATGGTGTCTTTATAGGAGGGCGCCAGCATCAACAAATCACTGCTAACGCTCGGAAAGGTCATCTCTGCCTTATCAGAACAAGCGCTGACCAAGAAGAAAGTCTTCATACCGTACAGAGACTCTGTCCTTACATGGTGAGGGAACGGTGTGCTTGTGCACATTTTCTTTATTTGTATTTGTTTGTTTGTCAGCAATCACAGTGACGGTTCTCCTCTAACTGTCACCTGCAGGCTGTTGAAGGAGAGCCTCGGCGGTAACTCTAAGACGGCCATGATCGCTACGCTGAGCCCGGCGGGCAGCAACGTGGAGGAGAGCCTGAGCACTCTACGCTATGCCCAGCAAGCCCGCACAATCATAAATGTGGCCAAGGTCAATGAGGACACCAATGCCAAGCTCATCAGAGGTCAGACATCCATAACGTGCTTAAAAATTTGTATACTGTAGACAAAAGATATATATATATATATATATATATATATATATATATATATATATATATATATATATATATATATATATATATATATATATATATATATATATATATATATATATATATATATATATATATATATATATATATATATATATACACCTTATGTCTAAAGCAGGGTTTCAGTCATTTTTTTTTTCTTGAGGCACACTTACTGTGTTCGTTTGACATGTGAGCCTGGACAAATCCTTGGTCACCTTATAAACTAAAAGAAAGAGAGGGAGGGAAAATCATTTTTATATGAGAGATTCTTTTTCCTTTTTTTCCCCTGTAGTTCTTTGTAAACCTGAACATCTGCCTTTCAACACACAAAGCCACACCTGTATTTCCTTTTTTACAACCAAAACCACATAGTAGTTTCACAGGTGTAGTCAGTATTTGTGGACTGGAAGAACTCTCTCACACACACACATATATGAATATTTTCATGTCTGTCCTTCAGCTCCTCCTTCATCAGCCTTTTTCCTCTCTCTCTTTTGTTCATCCCTGTGTTTTTCTTTATTTGCGAACGTGTTCCTGTTAGGCGCTCGCTCCCGATCGCTTTCTCTCTCCTCCTTTACCACTCACCCTCCCGTCTGTCGGCCCGTTTATCCATCACCAGCTCTTGCGCTATCCAGTTGAAATTAAAGCCTGGCCCTAACCTTGCCTCCAGGCCATATTTATGCACTGTCAGTTGCACATGGCGGCTAACTGTCATGCAAGTATTATTTTTCATAAGATGATAGCGCTGCTGTTTGACGTTTTTAGCACTAAGGGGAGCTCTTGCTGTGGATTTCATTCACGATGCCTGTCAGCGGGAGACACTCAAAGTGAATGTGACTCGGACAGACAAACCAGTCAACTTCACTGAGGGACAGTATCGAGCAGTTCGCTGACCAAATCTGAATATTCCTCTCTAAAGTGGCATCGTATCTGCACGTTTTCATAATCTTGCTGCAACAGTTTTCTCAGTAGGAAACAATCTGGATGAACTTTGTGTGTTTCAGAGCTGAAGGCAGAGGTGGAGAAGCTGCGAGCGGCCCAGATGAGCTCCCAGGGCGTCGAACCACAGAGAGTGAGGCTCTTCCAGCAGGAGATTGCCACCTTGAAGAATAAACTCTGTCAACAAGAGAGGGAAATGATAGAGGCCAATCGGTCAGCATTACTGCTATAATCCTGCTGAATCCTCAAATGAACAGTTCTCTTTTTGCAGTGGAGGGGGTCAAATGAAAGCTAGTTTCAAAGTTATTCTTAATACTCACACAAAGTAATAGTATATTTACAGTGATCTATATGTTTCTGTGTATTTGCACAGTCTTGATACGTACAGTTTGTTATTGAGTTCTAATAACAGAAAGATTTAATTCTTTCCAGTGTATATTTTATTAGGCTAAAACATTCAACGTTCTGATATTAGAAATAAAAATCGGACATTTTTAGCATGACAAAGACGTAGAAGTAGAGCCCAACTAATATAGAATTTTTAAATAAAATATTTGTTATGTGTGGTTATTTAGATATTATGACAATGCTCTTTCAATATAATCAGGATTTATTACCACAGGAAGTTGTGCGCTACTCATTTATCAGAATCAGAAATACTTTATTAATCCTGAAGGAAATGATGGAAATTATGCTCTGCTTTGATCAGCTGGTTATTTTTGCTGCTTTCCAAACACTTGTGTTCTCAAGTGGAAAGCTGCAGAGTGCCCTCTGGTGGATGAACTATGTAACGTCAACCCTCTTAACTTGGTTGAAGGGTGTTTCTCCAATCTCTTCTTTAAAACTTTTTTATTTATCGGCCATTATAAATGCTGATATCAATATATGACTTGGGGTTTACTTTGGATGTTAGTGGTAGAATTTGTTCTTATGTCATTTTTGCTTTTGGTTATAAATATATTTTTTTTCAAATTTTCCGGCAGGGCATGGAGGGAGAAACTTGAGCAAGCAGAAATTCGCAAGCGTGAAGAGACCAAAGAGTTGCAGGTAATTTCTTTTTTCGGTGTAACCTTCATTTTATTAGTCTACTATCTCTATCATCCTGCACTCACCATGCTTGTGTTCAAATGCTAATGTTGTTAAAGAAGAAGCTGAAAACAAAGGAGATGAACCCCCCCTCTATAAATAATTTTTGGTCTGTGTGATCAGAAAGCAGGAGTGACCTTCAAAGTGGACAACCGTCTTCCCAACCTGGTGAATCTGAACGAGGACCCTCAGCTGTCTGAGATGCTTCTCTACATGATCAAAGAGGGTCGCACCACGGTGGGCAAGCTCAAGTCCAACTCCAGCCACGATATCCAGTTGACTGGAGCCCTCATTGCTGACCAGCACTGGTGAGACCAACTCCTCAGAGGGGGGTGTGAAAACAGTAGCATATTGTTCAGTCAGGTGGAATAGCTGCATCAAGATGGATATAACCAAGGAATATGTAGCCCTACGAAGCTATTTGGCCACTTTCTTTGCATTTCACGTAAAATGGTTTATATTTTCTTTATATGTATTTTTTTTCAGTGTTATATCCAACATACACAATACTGTCAGCATCATTCCAATGGAAAACGCTAAGACTTTTGTTAATGGGAACCTCATCTCTGAATCCACAGTCCTACACCATGTAAGTAAAGCAGCAAGTTCTAACTTTTTTTTCCATCTATCGGTTCATTTTGTTACTCACTGTAAATCAAACGCAATGGTCTGTCCACGCAAGGCCCAAAGCGTTTCATAAATGATTTCTCTCTGGATCTGTGTCTCTCGTCCGGCTTCTAGGGCGACAGGGTGATTCTTGGAGGAGATCACTACTTCCGCTTTAATCACCCAGCAGAGGTGCAGTCTGGGAAGAGAGCGTCATGCTGGACAGGCGAAGGCGACGGTCATAAAGATTTCGAATTTGCTAAAAACGAGCTCCTTGCAGCTCAAAGAGTGCTGTGAGTGGAGGGAAAACCGGCCAGACGGAGGCTTTTCTGATAAAATGTAATTCCATACTATCAAAATCTGAATTCCAATTTTTGTGTTTCTCAGGCTTGAGGCAGAAATTGAAGAAGCCCATCTTAAAGCAAAGCAGGAGATGATGCAAGGAATCCAGATGGCAAAAGAAGTGGCTCAGAAAGAGCTTTCTGACCAGAAGGTGCTCTATGAAGAAAAGATCCGAGCCTTGGAGAGAGAGCTGGTATATGAGACTTTCTCTTCTTTCTTTTTTTTTTCTTCTCTTTTTTTAAAATCTAGAAATAGGCCAGTTGGATGATATTATCAGTCATTTACTATTGTAACCCTGTATTAGATTATTGACAGTCTGTAATTTTTATTTACTGTAATATTGTAAACTAAAACCTCAAATTGAAATTGTTAGGTGTATTTTCTTAACACTTGGGCATTTTTAAAGAACCTTTAAGCATAGTAGAGTTTTACACACTCTCATACCCTGTCAGATTATGCAAACTACAGATAAATGCCAGCATTTCGTTCCTTCAGAATGAGGAGAATGAGCGGAAGCGCCAACAGGAGTTGGAGCAGCAGAGGGTTGCCAGCCAGATGGCAGAGCTCAAAACTGCCAAGCTGGAGTTGGAGCAGGAGGTGGATGTCCAGAGGAAACGTCTCCGTATCCACATGGAGACCCAGGTTAGGATTTTTGATTAAATTAAGGAAACAACAAAAAAAGGATGGGCTCAATTATTTTGATTTGTGCACATGTTTAAAAAAAAAAAAAAAAAAAGAATACCCAATTTACATTTGGCCAGTCAGCCTTTATGGGAAGCCTCCTGTGTGAAGGTTCTGTGTGTTTGCAACCCTTTGGATCTCAGGTGCTACATTATGAGGTACAGGTGGAGACTGCCTTGCAGGGGAATTGGGCAAAATTAAACAGGACATGAACAATCACTTTTTGATGGCATTTTTTTATGGATAAAAGTGAAAATAGCTCAGGAATGTGACCGCTGTACCGTCAGTTTTTCCAGAAAGAGACTGTTGCCTTTTCTTTTGTTTCCCCTATGACTGTAGGTGGGTGGGTAGGTGGGCGAAATGTGTGATATTTTAAGCAGTAAGCTTCTCGCTTTTCTGGAAGTAGGCATACAGGAAATCTATATTCATTAATTACATCACCTCCTTCGTTTGCTCATCCTCATGTTTTCTGATGTTATGAATGAGCATTTGCAAATATGCTGACTCTGGGCTTTATGTTTAACCATTTGGGATGCGTTTCGAGCCACCGTGGAGCTTGGCTTCAGGCGGAATGTTTTACCCTGATGGTTTTTAATGTTGTTTACATTACCATGACTCACTCAAGGCTATGGAAGAGCATCGTGTGCGCCAAGCGAGGATTGTCGAGGCCCTGGAGGCGGAAAAGAAAAAGATCGGCAAGGAGCTGGAGGAGATTCAGAAGAAAAGAGCTTTAAGGGAAAACCATACGCCCCAACATGGTAAGAGTTAAGTCAACACTGAACGTGTTTGGGAGTAAGGATCACATTGTGTAAGCAGAGTTGTCCTGAGCAGCAGAAGCATTAGAGAAAAGCTGTTTGCCACTATATCAACGTACACTGAAGGCATATAATCCTTAGTAAATATGTAAAGCACTAATGGACCTCCATATTATCAGGGATGCAGGCTTTTGAACTAGGTGGCGATGACTAGCCAGATGGTCCGTCTCCTCTTTAGACTGGGGAACATGGTTTCCACATTTATCTAAAGGAACTTCAAATTTCAATTTGTCTAACCACAGAACAGTTTTCCACTTTGCCTCGGACCATTTTAGAAGAGCTTTGGCCCAGTGCCGTTAGCTTCTTCTTTGACACAGCATACAGTGTTTACAGACAATGATTTCCATGACTGAATCGTGCCTGTTTTTAATGCAGTGCTGCCTGAAGACCTGACGATCACAGGTGTTCAGCATTAATCTTTGGCCTTGTCCCTTGTGCACATATTTCTTCAGGTTCCTGGAGTCTTATAATGATAGTATATTTGTTTTTTGTTGTTTTTTTTTTTTTTACAAACATTAGACATAGGAACAGATAGTTGAACCTCTGCCCATCTTATTTTCTGAGAAACTGCCCCTCTAAGATGCTCCTTTTATATCCAATGGTTTTATTTGACTCGAGACAATGTTGCGTTAAAATGACTTTTTGGTAAGGTAAGGAGTGTTGGGGAGTCTGACCATTATGCTGCCCTCTTATTCTGTTCATTTGTTTGTACAAGGATCATATTAGATGAATGGATGCAATGTCAGAATTTATGAGCCTCTCAACCCTAATCGGCAGAATATGGAGCACAGCGATCTGCATCTTACTGTAATTCCTTATAAGGTCTTTGAGAATTGTTGGTGGAAATGAGTGCAATAGCCAGTGAGTAGCTTATTTCAACTGTTCCTTTTTACAGTGAATCCCTGCTGTGTACTATCTTGTACTGCTAAGTAAAGATCATCTGAGCCAAATGATATTTAACTCTGGGCTATTAGTTGAAGGTAGGACTGGGCGATATGACCCAAAATTCATATCTCGATATTCTTTAGCTGGATGGCGATATACGATATATATCTCGATATTTTTTTAAAGCCAAAAAGTAACAACAAAAAGAGAGTTCTTAGTCACACTGTGTCCCAGATCTCACACAGGCACTTTTATTAACATACAGCGTAGATGTACATGAAAAAATTACTCAGAAATAAATTATCAGCATTTATTAAATAATAATGCTCCATAAATAAAATAAAACAATGTTGTTTTTGTGCATAACAAAAAGCTCACAATTATGCAGTCAAAATGTAAATTAAAAGACGCTGAGCATAATAACAAAGACAGATTTCGCAGCTGCTCTGTTCCCAAGTTCTAGTGCGTGACTGACAGCCTGGAGTTTGAAATCCTCGTTGTAACCACGTCTCTGAACAGGTGCCATTTGTGGTCCTTAAACACACACAATACGGTAATATTACGTTGAAGTACAGTACGTAGTACTCCACGAGGCTCCTGACTACCGTAGCCGTAATGCTCCAACAATCCATCGAGCGGTCCGGCTTCGTAGCTTACCAAAGTCGTACTAAAACATTTTTTGACAGATTGCCGAGCGCCGTGTAACACATAAAAGCGGTTCACGGTCGGTAAGCACAACCAGAACTCATACATAAGGTGCACTGTCGATTTTTGAGAAAATGAAAGGATTTCAGGCCGTGCAGCCCCCGTGCATGGGGCTGCATGGCGTCAACGCGTGAGAGCTGTTAGCTCGTTAACGCGTTGATGCCGTCCAGCCCCATGCACGGGGCGATCCGCGGTAACTCGTTAACGGAGATTTGCCGCATTAATGCAGTTATGGCGTTAACGTCATTCTAACGAGATTACCGCTACCAGCAGTAAAATAGTAATCTCCAAATGTTTTCTTTTTACAGACCAGCTCCTCTTTGATAACTGATCTTCTTGTTGCCTGCAGGGGAAGCGATAGGGGGGGGGGAGTTTGTGTTCAGTGAAGTAGAGAGAGGCAGAGTAACGTTGCGTAGAGACAAAAGTGGACGAAAGAGAGGCAAACTTGCGGCTCCACAAGTATAATTATAACATAATATAGACTATATCGATATAAACGATATTGTCACATCTCATATCTCGTATAAAAATATATCGATATATTTAAAAACTCGATATATCGCCCAGTCCTAGTTGAAGGTAATGTTTCATTTCTCTGCTGCAGTCTCTCCACAGTGGGATGCCATGAAGTTGTCCTTGATGATTGAGGAAGCCAATAAAATCAGTGCTAAACTGAAGAAACACACAGTGTTCAGCAGGTAGGAAAGAAAGGATGGGCAAAAGTTGCATATATTTTTTATTATGCATCATGTAAACACAAAAATGATGAAGAAACCAGTGGCATTACAAAAAAAAAAAAAAAAAAAAGTAAAAGCATGTAAACCTATATCCAGTCTTTGTATTTAGCTACTCCCAAAAATACAGCTGTAAATGAACACGTGGCTGCTGTGAACCTCTGACCTTATTATTTTTATTGACTTTACTCTCCTGTTTTAGACATGAGAGCTCGGAGAATGAGAAGTGCGGTGGTGTGCTACGGGTGCGAGTTCAAAACACAAAGCTGGGAATTACCACTTTCTGGTGTCTGGAAAAGTTCCAAAATAACATTGCTGCCATGAGGGAGCTCGAACGGGTAAGTCTGGGATCAATTCTGCGTTCAAATTCATAATCCTTTTTTGCTATCATGTCTTTCTCACATTAACCTGTGTTCTAGTAAGACAAAGCACACCTGTTCAGCCTGCGCGACTCTCTCTTCCTTGTTTTGCAAATTCAGAGCCTGACATCAGCTCCAGTCACTTGCAAATTTCCTAAGTGTTTGACCTCATTTATAGTCCAGAATGGATTGTTTTATGCCCGACAGAGGGATGCTGCCTCACTTTGCGATGCTTTTCTCATTAAGCTGAGTAAATGAGAGTGGACATGTCATCAGGAGTTTATTCACCACAGGGGGATTCCAGCTCTAAAGATGACAATGTGTTTTACGACCCTGATGATGAGTGGGAGCAAGATATATCAGCCTCCTCTTCCTCCGCCGCCTCCTTTTCTCGACGAAGGTAATTATCCAGCTCCTCCTATCCATAAATCCTTCTTCCTAGCATCTTACATTTACATAAGATTGAAATATGGAGGCGGGAAAGTTTTCAAAAACACTGCTTGTCCCTTAGGGAAGGGTGTGTGTGTCCATGTACCTTAAATTTCATCTGCATCAGAGCTTTTAGGAAGGAAAAAATAGAAGTGAGCATTTTTGCATTGACCCTCTCTCTGTAAGGGAACAAGTGGACACAAAGCGTGCCACAAAAACAGTTCCCTTTAAAAAAAAAAAAAAAAAAGTTTTACTTTTCGTATGTGGAAAGTTGAGTGATGGTAAATACTTCAAGTAAATTTGGAATACTTGAGTTATTTTCACAGCTCTCCCAGTTTCCACCATTGTGATTTACAACCTGGCACATATTTCTTGATAGTTAAACAGTCCTGTTTTCTCTCTTTTCCTGAAAACTTTCTGCCCAAAGAATATTCCCCTCTTTGGTGTATTTCTTGTGTTTATTAATTTTCACATGCATGCAGGTCAGGCCAAGGTGTTTGTTTGGGAGCGGTATGGAGGACACACACACACACAGCACCTGCTGTACATGCAGAACATTTTCCCCCTCACATTGTGGTTATTCTTGTCAAGCAGTCCTGGTGTTCCCAAACTACCACTAGGCACAGCCAAATGAAACACTGCACAGGCTCTGGGGCTCCACCATATTGCTCTTTTACTCCAATAAACCTTTGCCTAAACAATCATCTCTATTTACTGACCTTTCCACCTCTGGGTTTCTCCTGCAAGTAAAGTTTATTCTCCTGTGTCTAAAGAAAAAGTTAGTATAAATGTTGAACGTTGGCAGCAGTACCAAGTGGGTTTCTGGTTGGTTTGGCTTTAGAAGCAGGAGTTTGCTGAAGAGCAGAAGGATCTCAGGGCGTCTCTACGAGATCCGGGTGCATCCCATTCAGAGCCTCCACAGTGGCTCCTCACAGTCTGCTGGTAAGAAACACAAGTAAATATGCATAAAATATTTAACGTCGTGTTCTTAAAAGGCAAATGTCTGTGGAATTGAGTGGCGAAAAGCTGCCTCTTGTTGTCTTTCTAAAATGCGACATTGTTACATGAATATAAATTTTCAGACCTGCATGCAGCATTCAGTGCTACAGCTGTTAAACACTCAACTACATTTGCTTTTTGTGACAAATGATCATCACCCACTCTTCTCTGTGTCTGACCCAGGGTTAATGGGTGTGACCAAATCCCCCTCCCTCCATTCCAGCATCTCAGACCCTGGGATGCCTGGCATCTGCAAGGAGCTAGTTGGCCAATCACTGGCCCGTCTGCGTAGTTCTACAGGGTCGGAGGAGAGCATGGCAGATCGGTTAATCTCAGATCTAAACCTGGTCTACATGGCTGTCCAAACTATATCGGACCTATACGACAGTCTGGATGATGACAGCCAGGATAGTGGTGAGTTCCAGTCAGCTTCATTAGACATTAGTAAATCAATAGCTACTGATGGATAGGTAATGATTAGAAGAATAATTTGTGGATATTCGTCCTCTGCCAAGGTAAGAGCTGAGCCAAAAGGCATGTATGACCAGGCCACATTCATAAAGGCGGCCTGGTGTTTATTGGGCACAAACTTTTATTGTGGTGCTTTTTGGTGGTTTCTTTTTTGCAGTGTTTGTGGGTAATTTGGTGGCACAAACTGAGTTGGTGAAGGCCACGACAGCCATAGAGAATGCAGTGTTTGTTACCATGCAGTGGTTGGCCAGTGTTAAACCCTCCTCCGGTCTGCTCTACACGATTGCGGAGGAACTTAAAAGCCAAGTCAAGAAGATGGGAGGGTTCTTCCAGATGTTGATTCAGGTAAGAAAAAAAAAAATACCCAAAGGTATCACACGTTAAAGTGACAGTACTCAAAGTTTCAAATTGAGGTTTCTGCTTGGTGATGATAAAAGGCTAAGCCAGCCTACATGCAGATTGTATCATTATTCTCTAATCATTACACTCCGCCCATTTTGTGTTCAGGCAAATCAATAGCCTTTTTTTTTTTTTTTTTTTTTTAAAATTAAAGGCTATGCATTGACATGATGTCTGGGTTTTCTGGCATTTGCAGTATATGAATGAGTCAAAAAGAGTGCAAAATCTAAGCTGACAAATGATTTTCAATTTTGCGTAGTTTGGCTAATCAAAATGCAGAGCATTGATTGACGGGTCTTAGCTCTGAGCTGTTTGAGCTCTGTCTATGGAAATGGCAAAGCTGAGGGAATTCTCAACCTTGAAGCCCCAAACAGAACATGAATATATGGAAACTAAATCTAAATTCCTTACCAGTCTCAGCACCTAAACACACAATTTTCCCCTCTCGATCCTTACTTTTAATTTTTTCTAGCATTTTAATTTATTTACTGCCCCTTCAGACTTTGTTGGCTGTTGTGCTCTCTTGCTTGCATTGATTCACTATTAAATAAATGTGAACTGAACCTGTGTATCAGTTTGTTTGTGCCGACTCGATGCTGAGTGAAACATTCCTCTCCCGCCCTCACATCCAGGGTTGTGAATCTGAGATCACATCGATGGTGAAAGAAGCCAGAAGGAAAACTAGTCAGTGCTTGGATACAACTTTACTTGCGCTTGGACACATGGCAGTAGTGACGGGCATGTCATTGAATGTCACGGGACTGGGCGCCCAGGCTATGGGCAAGGTAAGACCACCAATAATTTAGCTGGGTGATCTCTGTTTGGGCACTGTGGTCCCCCCCCCCCCCAGTCAGTTAGCTCTGGTAACTGACTGGAATAATGTGGTCATAAAAAGTCATTTGTGTCCCTTTGTTTTGTTTTGTTTTTAATCGTTAGCCTTCAGTGGTCACGTGTCTAATGAAGGGAACTGGTAAGGGTGTCCGTTCTCTCTTGGAGGAGAGCCTCACCATCGCGAGGGAAATGCTGAGAGAGGCTCAACTGTCCTATCCCAGAAGCTCAGTAAGAGATCACTCGCTTATTTAAAATGTCGTGCCTTTTTGTGCTCATTTATATCACAGAAATGCTATATCTGGTGTGTTTTTTAAAGTGCTTATTGAGTTGCTACCCATGATACCTGTCATCTTTACACGCAGGTCCTCCAGAGCCTTAAATCAAAGACTCTTGATTTAGCTCGTGCTCTGGAGAGCTACATGTACTGCCATATTTCGGTAAGTTTCATCAACAGAATCCATTAAAAGTCACAATCTGTAGCCTCTAAACCAGGGACGACAAACTCCTTTTCATTGCACAGACTGTCCTGTAATTATAAATGTTTATGTTTTTTAATTTACTGCAAGCGCATCAAAAGTGGAAAAACTGTAATTTTCCCGTCATTTAATTGTTTATCTCTTAACCAATGACTTTATGGCAGTGGGAGTGGATAGGAAAAAGCTGTAAAACCTAAGAAAATGCAGTTAGAAGTTGAAAATCTACATACTCCTTCATATTTATTTCTAAAGCTCTCTACTGGGCCAGATTCAGGTCTTCGCTGGGCCGATTCTTGCCCCCAGGCCTTATGTTTGACACCCCTTCTCTAAACCCTTTAGTTTTTTTTCACAATCTGATCTACAACACAATGCAGCTTAATTTCTTTTCTTTTTTTTTAGCCTCTATTGTTTCATTATGTTCATATTTTTTTATTAAGAATGTAATCATAGACTTAAAAAATATGTTTCAAAATTGGGGCAGATAACTAATGCCATTTATTCCTATAAATGGCATTAGTTATCTGCTTTGTGGAGCTTCATTACAAAAGTCCTGGCACTTGTTTTGGTTTAACCAGAGCAAAAAGACAACAGTGCACGCTCAGCTGAGCATCCTGTAGGTAAAGGTTAAAAACGATCCTCCGTCTTGACACAGGCTTAAATGTTACGGATTAAGACTCGCTGCCACAACAGCCCCGTTAAAGATGCCACTCAGCCTTTATTGCTCCTGTAAAGCTCAGTGTGCCGTAAGCTTATCTCTCTGCAGTCATCCCTCGGTGATCGTTCACGTAATGAATGTGTTGAATGAAGGGGCATAAGTCACAGCTAACAGGCTTGTTTGTCCTTATCTTAGCCACACAAAGTAGCAGGTTTTGTTTTGGCCTTTTTACCTTTTCAAACCAACACATGTAGGCAGCTGGGTTTTATGCTGTCCACAGTGTTATTGTAGTCAAATAAAACTGAGTTATATCCTCCAAAAGCTACTTTCAGGGTGTTTTTCTCACTATTGGTAAATGTAACAGAGGCTTGAACCCAAAATATTTTCAACTTGTAGTGATTCAGACACTGGCTGCAATTCTTTTATTTCACTTTTTGTGTAAAATGTATTCTGCTCACCCTTTAAAATATAACTTGAGCAAAATACAGGAGTCAAAACTGGTTGCATTTAGTTAATAGTAAATTTATACACATTATGATAGGATCTTTGTTGTGTTTTGTATGTAATTTAACAGATGAAGTTGTGGCTTGTCTTACAAGCATGTCCTGTTTGTTTGCAGTCTTGTTGTCATTATGTGTAAGTGCTAATGTCTGCAAACAGGAGAGGGAATCGGAACCACAGGAGGCAGAGGAAGGGGAGGAGGACGCTTTGGCTTCACTTTTGCAGAAACTGAGGACGACATCAACCAAACTGTTCCAGCTGAACCAAGCCATTAGACAGTTGCATTCATCTCTGTCTACAGCCTTACGAGGTAAAGCTTTTGATTCACAGTGTCAGACACTTACACTAATGTACTTCCTTGATGGGCAAAGGCCAACGCTAGCTCTTACAGATTATTTTCTGATAGTTCAGTGGCGGCAGTGTTGGTAGATTTAAGGATGGTTGACCAGTCTGTCCCTGGTGCCCTCCTCCTAGGAAAAGACTTCAAAAGCTGCAGAGATACAATCTCCTCTTCTGCCAAGGCTGTTGACGAGCTGATCACCGGCCTTTCCAAGGATGGAATTGGGGCCCCGACCCTGCAGCTTCCCTGTCTTCAGACCATAATGTCTGCACGAGATGAGCTCCACTCGACCCTGGAGTCCTTGTCCTCTCTCTGGAACCAGCAGGAGGAGAGAGAGAGCAGAAGTTCAGCTAGTTTTGAAAAGGATACAGAAGAAGAAACCTCAGCCAAAGAGAGAGCTGCCACTCACAGTACTGTTAGACATCGAGTTGTGAGCAAGATTGTGTACGCCCTCGCTCCAGGTGTGCAGTCTAACAGCAGCCCGCACTGGGTATAGTCTTTATTTGTCGTGTCACATGCTGTTTTACAGACTGGTAACAGGAAAACTGCAGTATAGCTATCTACAAGCTGTATTTACACAACCATCTGCACACCAGAGCAGTAGGTCCTCTAATTTGTCTTACTTCTAATGTTCTGTAAAGGTAGCTGTTGTTAAAATATTCAAACTGATTTCCCTAGCTTAGTAAAAATGTTGCTTTTCAGCACTTCACATTTATTTTAATAAAAATCAAGTGTTTTATTAAACATTTAAGCCACCAGAATGTGTATAGCGTTACGATTAGCAGATTAACAGCATTAGGAGTAACTAGCTGTAAAGATGTGCTGTGCCAGGTTTTTGCTCCTTTACTTTATATATTTTTTTCAGAGGCATTTAATAATTCTACTGCTGGTTTTTCTTATTAGTTCAAACATGCAGATTCGATAGTCAGCACCTAAGGTACAACACTTTGTTAAAGGTCTTGATTACCCACATGTTTTCTTTCTTGCATGAAGTCATTTTGTTGTCATGTTTGGATCAATATTGCTTTTGTACATTGAATAACTCGTACTGTAAAATTTGCACTCAAGAGAGACTTGTATATTTGGGGTTTCTTCTCAATACATATACTTTAACAGGGCACAGTTTTTAATCTTGTTGGTTGTTGTTGTTTTTTTGGATTTTTTTATTTAGTGCTTTATATGACTTGGTTAAAAAAAAAAAATGCTACTTGTACTTCAAAAATATATGCACATGGTTTGATTTTGCAAAGATCCAAACCTTTTATCTTGAAGGATGCTGTTCAATAAACCATGGAGCTGTGGTTAAGACTGCACTCATAATAAAATAAGACTTTGTTGAATTAAAATCAGACCTAGTTTTATTCTTCTGCTGGTCTAACAGCACAGGTATACACGGATGCTAAAAACTAGTCTTGTCCAGCATCATTGCTCCAGTTCAACATCCAAATCTGCGTGAGATTAATATCCTTTTTTTTCCATGTTTAAACTGAAATATCATTATGCAACATTATGCCTTTGGACCACTTTTCTAAGGGTAATCATCATACTATAAAGATTTTATGTATGTGTGTTCCTTATTTCCTCCTGGATAAAAAGAGCGCTCTTGATAAAACTTTGCATAAAAGATTAAATATGTAAATCACATATTAAATTTTATACAAATTCCACAGTCATATTTGTACATTTGACAGGTCAGCTGAGTATAGAATGAAATGTCAGATTAGAATGTGGTGTTATAATTTAAACATAAACATATTTGCATGTTCCATAGCCCAGTGAGGAGAGAGGCCAGGGTTAAAAAAGCTATAAAAACATTGCTTGAATAAATATGAATATATGAAGTTGATGATTGTTCAAATAAAAGAGAACATTTTAATCAATTTCTTGTTTGCTCCCAAACCTATGACATGACTATACAGAGAAAAGCTTGACAGGGTATGTAAGGAAAAAATAAACAAATGCACAAAAAGTTTTATGACTCAGTTTCATAATTTAAAAATTCTCCAAAACTAACATTTTCTTTAATTCACTCATATTAAACTCATTAGGGTCAAATTTAGTGTGAACAATAATACACAAGTGCATGCACACACACTGGAATGCCTTTGATTCTTTGTGTCATTGTGGTGGATCATAAATTTGATTTGTTTTGGAGTTGTACATCTCTGTTCCTTATATTTTGTGTCATGCCTTTATTATTGTTTTATTTTGTTGTTTTGACTGTGTTTTTGAATAGAATATGCAGTGGGAATGTAGAAGGAGATGCCATTCTTTCACCTCTCCTCACTATTTCCCTTGTTTAAGATAACTGCCATGCACAGATCTGTATAAACGTGGCAGCATGTGTTACTGTTGATTATTAGCCATTATCATTGTTCATTGTAACGAAAGAGGTGAATTGTGCACTGTTTTTGCTGAGAAGTTCCGGTTAAACTCCGTTGCTGTGTATGCTAGTTTTCACTATTGTGTCATGATTTTTCTGTTACTATCTTTATAAGTTAACTACTGAACGACATACAGTACTTTAAGCATAATTTAGTTGCTGTGGAAAGTTAGTGACTGTGTCAGCTAACATATGTGAGTTAAAAAGATGTTTTTGTCTAATGTTACAGTTAATGTTATCTAAAGTATTCTCATAGGCTCATACAGAGAATAATGGTGACTTAGTTTGGAAACAGCTGTCCTGAGACTGAGTGCATCCATAAGAATATTGTTTTGGTTATATTGCTTCTGAAACTCAATACAGACGAGTGAGAGTGAGAGCTGCGTGTCTGTGCCATTCTTTCACCTCTCCTCACTATTTCCCCTGTTTAAGGGCACAACATCATCACAGCCTTGCTTTGATCTTTGATCCCACTAAACACTTAAATAGGAGCTTTAAACTGTTAAATTTTACTGCTTAACTGACGATGACCTGACAGCAACCAAAACCCTTTTGAAAGGTTTTGCGAGAGTTTTGCGACATAAACCCAAATATTTTGAAAAGTTTCTCACCAATTCACTGAGCAACTCGTCAGCCAACTCGTCTTTAAGCTCAGATGACCTTGAAATATCTAAAGGGACCATTTTGGGAGATTACTATGATGTAGTGGGTTTCCTTGGAGAAGGGGGCTTTGGTATTGTAACCAAATGTCGCAATACAAAAACCAACGAACTTGTTGCTATTAAAGTCAACAAGAGCGACCCTGAAATTCTGCAACAGGCAAAAATGGAAATTACAAGGCTTGAATGCAGATAGATGCAACATTGCTGAATGGAACGGCTTTTTCCTCAACCACCAGCGGATCTGCTTAGATTTTGAACTCCTCAATCAAAGCCTGTGGGAGTACATGCAGGACTGGAATAACCAGGGTCTCCCAATAAGTGAATTGACGCCAGTGTTACATCAGCTCACAAATGCTCTGTCCCACCTGGGTTCTTTGGGAATAGTGCATGCTGACCTCAAACCTAGAAACATAACGGATGATGAGTGTCCCATCAAACTTATAGACTTTGGTCTTGCATTTCCCGCGTCTACAGTGATTCCTGGTGACTGTGTGAGGACGGTTGGTTATACTGCACCTGAGGTTATGATTGGTAGTCTATATAATGAAACCATAGACATATGGCCCCTGGGACTGGTAGCTGTGGAGCTTGCTACAGGGTGGCCACTCTATCCTGGAAAACATGATTATGATGTTTTGAAATTCATCATTCAGACCCAGGGGCAGCTACCAGATCATGTTTTAGACTCTGGCTTCTACACCGATTACTATTTCATAAAAGACAATGATAATGGACAGCGCTGGACATTTAAGACTGAAAGGCAATTTCAAGATGAGACAGATTATCAATCCAAGGATACTCGATACATAAAACATAGGTGTCTTGATGACCTTGAAGAACTACTGGAAGATAGCGAAGAACCTGAAAAGAGCCAACATTTATTTGTCAGCCTAATCAAACAGATGTTGGCCTTGGATCCAAACCAGCGGATAACACCCTCAGAGGTTCTCCACCGTCCCTTTTTCAATCCTGGCCTCTCTAAGAGTTCTCCCTGCGCTGACATCAGTAGCACAGGGGGACAAAACCTTGTGGTCTCTCAGCAGCCTTCAAGTTGCAAAAGAGAAAGATCACAGAAAATCAGCTGCAGTTCCCAATACTCAGAAGAATTTTCTCAACAAGAATACATCAATGCATCAGCCAACCCATCCTCCTCTAAATATGATCTTAAAATATCTAAAGGGACCCTTTTGGGAGATCACTTCGAGGTAGAGGGTTTCCTTGGAGAGGGGGGCTTTGGTATTGTAGCCAAATGTCGCAATACAAAAACCAACGAACTTGTTGCTATTAAAGTCAACAAGAGCGACCCGGAAATTCTGCAACAGGCAAAAATGGAAATTTTCATCCTGGAGCAACTGCGAGGCTTGGATGCAGATAGGTGCAACACTGTGGAATGGAACGACTTTTTCGTCGACGGTAACCACATCTGCTTAAATTTTGAACTCCTCAATCAAAGCCTGTGGGAGTACATGCAGGACTGGAATAACCAGGGTCTCCCAATAAGTGAATTGAGGCCAGTGTTACATCAGCTCACAAATGCTCTGTCCCACCTGGGTTCTTTGGGAATAGTGCATGCTGACCTCAAACCTGGAAACATAATGATTGTGGACCGCGATGAATGTCCCATCAAAGTCAAACTTATAGACTTTGGCCTCGCATTTCCTGCGTCTACAGTGATTCCTGGTAACTGTGTGGGGACGGTTGGTTATACTGCACCTGAGGTTATGATTGGTAGTCTATTTAATGAAGCAATAGACATGTGGTCCCTGGAGCTGGTAGCTGTGGAACTTGCTACAGGGTGGCCACTCTACCCTGGAAAACGTGATTATGATGTTTTGAAATTCATCATTCAGACCCAGGGGCAGCTACCAGATCATGTTTTAGACTCTGGCTTCTACACCGACTATTTCATATTTTACTATTTCATAAAAACACAACTACAATGGACAGCGCTGGACATTTAAGACTGAAAGGCAATTTCAAGATGAGACAGATTATCAATCCAAGGATACTCAATACATAAAACTTAAGTGTCTTGATGACCTTGAAGAACTACTACTGGAAGATAGCGAAGAACCTGAAAATAGCCAACATTTATTTGTCAGCCTAATCAAACAGATGTTGGCCTTGGATCCAAACCAGCGGATAACACCCTCAGAGGTTCTCCACCATCCCTTTTTCTACCCAGGCCTGCACTGGCATGAGTAGCACAGGGGGACAAAACCTTGTGGTCTCTCAGCAGCCTTCAAGTTGGAAAAGAGAAAGATCACACAGAATCAATTTCCTGCTGGAAATTGATTCCAGCAGGACCTAATTTGCTTCAACCCTGGACAAAAGTGACAAAAACATATGCAGGGATTGGAAAAGGCCATTAACAGCAAATTACACTGCAAGAATTAATTAAGCTGCTCCAATAATTATCACTTTGGCTTTTCACTTTTTCTTTTAAATTTTCACTCCCCCCACCCCAACCAGTCATGGCAGATGGCTGTCCTTTTCTGAGCCTGGTTCTGTCGAGGTTTCTTCCTTTTAGAAGGGAGTTTTTCCTTCCCACTGTTGCTAATTGCTTGCTCATAGGGAATCACCTGATTGTTGGGGTGGCCAAAACTCTAGGGGAACTAGCAATTCTTGTGAAAATTTAAAAGAAAAAAAAAAAAGCCTAAAAAATAAAAACAACCGATGAATATGTTCTTAAACTTAGGCACAATTTTGCTTAAAATCCATTAAGTAATCTCTGTGTCAAGTTCTTACCAATATTCAAAGCGGAGCAGCGGACAACTTACCATCATATCAGTCCTTCAATCAGACCTAATTTGATACAAATTGGATGTTAATTAAATGAACCAGCTTTAAGTATCAGCTAATTGTTTGTACTTTTTTTAAAAAAAAAATATAGTGCTACCCTTTAGCCTCCTAGTAGACATACCTGTGATATAAATGTGAAAATCCTCTTTTCTTTAGAAAAGTTGAGTTCTGAAATTGAAGTCAAGGTCCCTGAGATTTAACCTCCTGAGACCCAGGAAAAAAAAAGTATTTTGATTTTGATTTTTTTCATATAAATCAAGTGTTGGGTTGGTAAAAAACACATTGCAAAAAATTTTTTGTTTTTAACTAATATTATTTAAATTTTACAACATGTGCACTACAGTGCACAAGGGGAGTTCATTGATCACGAATGTGAAACTAACAAAATTCAATCCTTTTCTTGATTTCTAGAGAGAACTCTACATCACTGATATTATTCAGGTCTTGTTCACATGTTTGTCCCTTGTTTATCAGTTCCTTAGCCAAGAGGCACATGAACTCCAGGTACTGGGAGTTCTTTTGAGGTCGTTGCATGTCCTCGCTATTTTGATGGTACTGAAGCCAGGAGTTGGTGATGGCCAAATCAATGAAATAAAGCGTGGTGCGAACAGTTCACTTTTTGGTCCGACTAGATATTCTGTAGAAGCTGAGCATGCAATCTGATAGGTCAACCCCTCCCATGTCGATATTATATTCTACAACCACTGCAGGTCTTGGGACTTGTGAATTGGGACGGCCAGTGAATGGAACGATCTGTTCATCATAAAGACCTTTGTTGGCCTGGGCAGATTGAGGCAACCTTGAAGGACTCTCTTTAGAAGTGGTCCGACTTTCCCCAGGAAATCCTTTTTAAAAAAAAAAAAATTCTGGCAGATCATCGACTACTTTCAGCAAAGACCTGATCTTGTAGAAATGACCACATGTCATCGAATCAGCTATAACTGCGACGCTTGTTTTGGCAGCCCAGTACATTCTAATTTTCGGATATCCAAGGCATGCAATGTACACTGAGATTCCTAAAAAGCTATTGATTTCTTCTGGTGTTGTGTTTAAACTACACCCTGAATCCTGTACCATACGCTGGTTGGTCAACAAGGACAAGTCCTGAATTAGTTTTTTTGTCAATGTACTGCTGGAAATACTGCTGTGGGCTCCAATCATTAAGTGTCATTAGGGTACCATTATCTCCAATTCTGCATTCTCCAAACAAAGGCATGAACCTAAGATAATGGAAAATTGTCTGTGAAGGTTCTCAGTCATCCAGGTCATCGTAGTCAAAGGAGAAGCTTCTTCAGAACCTCTCGGATGAGAGGTGAAACGTCTTCAAGCAACTTAAAGAAGTCCAGACGCTTTTCTTTGCAAACTCCTTTGACTATAATGGAAAATTATTTAGCAAAATAAAATTTACTCCAATATCCGATATAGTTCACTTACAACACATTTACACTATGATTATAAGTTAAATCAATTTACTGGAAACATTTCTGCATGTTACCCATACTTTTTTCAGTCAAAATCAAAAATTCCTGATTGTCCTACATGCTGGTTTTGGACCAGATAGGATGACGGCAGATTTCAGCTGACCCTGTGTCGTTCTCCATTACATCTGCCCCTGCATCTTGATAATCTTTGTCTGGCTCCTCCTGGGTTTTCACCCTTTCCTATCTGGCTCATATGACTCTCATCTTCTGAAAGATCTATGTCTGAATCTCCCTCAATGATTGTATTAAGAATTCTTTCTGCCTCTGTCAAAAAGTTGTCTACTAGAAAAAAGTGAAACAAATTTAAGTACAAAGTCCTGACGTGCACTAGAGTACACATTAATAAATTAGTCATTTCCTCTGTGAAACTAAATAAGCTTAGTTCTGAAAACCACCTCAAATTACTTACTAGATGTTTATTATTGAAAATTAATCCAAATCTGAGTTTAAAAAATATTTTAAATGTAGATATCATGCTTACATTTCTTTCTTCCATAAAATGTGCTTGTCGGCATGACAGCCATTTTGAAAGGCGGGAAAAAGAGAGTTGGGAAGGCCACACCCCCACACATGTGACATCATTTTAAAGGTACTGTTGTCCTCTCTAAGAAACATCAGGACTCAGCAGAGTGGTATGTAGAGTATGAGTGATACAAGCAAAAACTAAATGTGTACTACAGTGCACAAAAATGAATTGCTGGGTCTCAGGAGGTTAAGCCTTACAGAGATTTTCAGTAGATACAACCATGGTATTGATTTGAAAATTCTGTGTTACCTCATTTACCTCATTCTTGAGTTATTGCATTCACAAATCTGGGGTCCACAGCACCCCGCCATATAGCAAACTCAAAAGATTAAGAGGTGAAACATGTTGTGGACTACATTTACAGTTGGAAATGTGCACATTCTCTAAGTACCATGAACTTATTATTTTATTAGAAGAGTCTTTTATACTGTGTGAGATGTTTGTGCCTATTCTGGGTCAGTTTCAGAGGAGATGCTCGACAAAATCGGGCATCCAACTGTGACAGCTTGCTTCAAGCATAAGCAACCTGTCTTAACCTCCTAAGACCGGAACTCTTCCACGACATGCATTTTTAATTTCTCTTTGATATTTGGGCATATTGGGGCCCGATGAATGTAAAAACAAAGAATTTCCAGATTTTTTTTTTTTTTACCTTATTTTTGTTTTTAAGAAAAATGAGAGCCACAAATGAGGATATTCATTTAAAATTTTGATAGAACAGTAGCAGTATAATGTCCTCGTAAGTGGAAATCAGGCCCATGTAGAGCAAAATTGAGTATTTTGGTCAAAATAACCAAAAATGTGATGTCCACATATGTGGACGGCAGGTCCTAGGAGGTTAAACCACATCACGAACTGGCATGGATAATATCTATAAACACACAGTACATTTATAATAAATTTACAAGTTTCAAGTGCTTTGGAGAGAGCCTCATGAGCTAATAAGTAGCCTACTTCCCAAGGTCTGAACTGCATAGGTCCATTAGTGTTCTCCTCAGCCATGCTTCTACGATTGGTGCCGATGCCCAAAGTGTGGGTTGCAAAGGTACTGTGGGTACGTCAGAAATCCAGTTTGAAATTACTCACATGTACTACTGGTAAATATTTATAAATTAATGTATTTATTTATATGAAAAGTTAATTGAAACATATAAGGTGGCTCGTTTGTGATATAGCAGGTAGGTCACACATTTGTCTTACCTCTTTGCATATAACCAGGTAGCAATGGCAACAGCCAACAGCCTGTGTTGTTTATGGGTTTTAATAACATTTTCAAGTAAATGCATAACTTTCTGATAGATTTTGTTTAGAGTGATGATTTAAGATCTGGTGTGCCCCATGGGATTTTCAGAAAGAAGTTAGCCACAGTACTCCTGACTTTGGGAATGGGGTGCTTTAAGCTGCTATTGACCAAATAATAACACAGGCATGGTTGGTGCTATAGTTTGGAACAGAGAAATGTGTGAATTTATAGGATTTTATTTATTTATTTATTTATTGTTAGCAGTGTTGGGCAAGTTACTTTGAAAAAGTAATTAATTATAGTTACTAGTTACTTCTCCAAAAAAGTAACTGAGTTAGTAACTGAGTTACAAGATTCTAAAAGTAATTAATTACTTGAAAAGTAACTATTGCATCACTTTAAAAAAAAAAAAAAGTTTAACCCTCTGGGGTCCAGGGTATAATTGGCTATTTTAAACTACTTTTGATTTTACCTCTACATTTCACCTTTAAAAACTATTTACTTTGCCTTGTTTGGTATCATTCTTTTCAGCACAACCACACTTGTCTGAATTTACAGTTATGTTTTCATTTTGACATACTGTATTAACACAATTGATCTCAAATCAGACAAAAAAACATAAAATCCGAGTAGAAAAAGTTATATTTTTTACTGTAACAACCACAAACATGTTTAATGAATCATATTTCATAACTTTAAATGCAAATATAAATTGTCAATTTTAAAAATCATATGCACAAGTTTTGCAAACAACAAAGCTATTTGCAGCCATTTACCTTTTACCCCTCTTTTTTTTTTTTTACCACAACCATTTTAAACTATTTACATAACAATCGGGTTTTCTGCATTCAATAAGATGCCACACAAATTATTTGTGCCACTCCAAAAATTTCTGTCCACTATAAAGAAGAACATCACAGCCTGATACCTGCAGGCCTGACAGCAGGTGGTGTATCACTCCTGTTTTCTGCCTGGAGACAGCAGTCACAAGACAACACATTAACTACACGCTCCAAACACATTAAACGTCACAAATCTCTCAGATCTCAAAACTCGCTCTCTCTCTTTTCTCCTGTCTTTCTTTCTCTCTCTCTCTCTCGCCGTCACTCCTAAAACTTCCCCCTCTATCTAAACAACCAAATGTCACGATGCCATATCATTTTTGATTAGTCGGCATTTTTCCACCAACACGAAAGGGCAGTTTTTTGGAGGGGTTTTGGGGTTTTTTTGGCCATAATCAGAGAGTGCTTGCTAGCGCTGTCCTTAGACAGTAAACGTGACGAAACTATTGAGGAAAAAACACGCATATATATTGTTTATCATGACTCTGGTTTTACGTGGCCTATCAACACAATTGAAAAACTGGTATATATCACCTTGTTGCTTTGTCATCTTGAAGTGGTCATGTGATTGGCTTACCACGACTACTTTAATCTTCCTCAGTCAAACAGCAGCACTCATGCAATTGTTTTGCCCCCTAGCTACAGGTGTTGTGCCGAAAAGCGATCGTCTGCAAGAAAGTGATTGCCGCCTGCGGGAGTGTGCGCAGCTGCTTAAAGCTGTAGCGCCTAGATTATTTACAGCTACTTCCCTGCCACTGATATAAGATGCGGTAAGCTGACGACAGCTTCAACCGTCTGTTGAAAAATAGTAATGTGACCACACCGCATTTTCTTGTTAGTAACGGTAACGGTGTTGCAACGATAGAAATAGTAATTAGTTAGATTACTCGTTACTGAAAAAAGTAACCCCGTTAGTAATGCGGTTACTTGTAACGCCGTTATTCCCATCACTGATTGTTAGCTCATAATTTTTTTTAAAGATGTCCCTGCACTACACTCACTTCACAGTAATTACAAAGCAGCCAGTCTTCTAGTTTCAGCTCCAACAGCACCAGTTATGTATACAGGGAAGTAATTTCCAGGGGGCTTGGGGGGGTTATCATCCCCCCAATAATCAGACCCAACCAATATAATTATTTAGACAGAGATCTTGACCCCCCAAGGTTCAGCACAAAGTCACGCGGATGTATGTATATAAGGTTTTCCTTCTCCTCATAATAAATTTTGACAACCTATAGATTGTCCAGTCCAGTTAACTTGGACTGCTAGATAGATTTACATTTGCTGATGAGTGGAAGCCTAAAATTTAAAGAGACCAGTCGGGAAAAGCTGTAAGGCCTCCGGAAGTCCCCAAACCTTACTTTTATAACCCTGCTCTGGCGACTTCAATAACACCCCCGCCTCTGTGCTGCTGCCTGCCTCTGCATCCTCCTTGCATACTCTCGGGAGTCTGCTGCGGCTGGTAGTCTTCTTGTACTTTAGTAAGCGGCTGTGAGCACACAGCAGAGAAGAAAACTTGGGTAAACTCTACAACTTGAGATGTGAAGACGCACAAAAAGGAGCGAATAGTTCAGGTAAAAACAGCTGCTTTGCTTAACTGAAACAAGGACTCGTAGGAGCAGGAAATCGAATTGGATTCCCTGCTAATGTGCATATATTTAATTTCAGGATGCAAAGGATATTGTTCTGCAGTCTGGCCCTGCTTGTGAGTAGCTGGCACATCTTTGTGTTTTTATGTTTTCCTCTTATTAAATTTTTTGTCATCTTTTAAATGAGCTCATTTCTCCTCAAACAAACTGGCGCAAAAAAAGGTTTTATACCTGAAGCGGTTCACTTGTTTCGAGAAGGTAAAGCAAATCAGAAACCTTTTATTAGAGGATTCATTTTGGTCGCTGTCACTTTTTCTCACTTGTCATTTTTTTTGTAAACATGTCTTGTGAGCAGTGTGAGTTACCAGCTAGCGCCATATGAGACCTTTTTGTGTAATTTTATTCCTGAAGTAAATAAATAGGTTTTCCCAAAAAACTATCATAATTTTAGAGAAATACAATGAACGGACTTATGTGAAAGTAGCACAGCTGGATGGTCAACAGTTTTATTAATGTCTACTTTATATGAAATAGTCTTTTAAACGAATACTTTACAAAAAACACGAGGAGGCTAGGCTGGCAGTGATATTATGGAGGACCACGAGTGCCATAATTATTTAACCAAACAAGTAGTTAAATTAAAAAAAGTAAATATAATTAAATAGTTGAAAGATAAATGCATTGTTAATTATGGCGAATTAATCAAATGGGACAATCATTAATTTATTAAAATTCAAAGTAAGTAAAATATGCATTAAACATTTTAAATGAAGTGAATTACTACTTAATCATTATTAATGTATTGAATTTATTAATTACTTCAAACTTTAATTAATTCCCGGCCCAATTAATTATTTAATGATGTGTTCGTTTAATTCATTTTGGCACTCGCTGCACTCCTTAGTGAACAGGTGTTCGCTTAAATTTTGTTAATATACTGCAGTGATACGCCCAGTTATCTTTATTATTTTATACCTTTAAAAATTAGCTACATAAACACCTGTGCTTGTCTTACAGGTTTGCTTTCACAGCTATAAAGCAGGTGAGGCTCTCTCTCTCTCTTTCTTCACCCATGATTTAACTAAACTAGGAACTGCAGTCATTTATGATACATATGATTAAAATGTGTGTTTGTGTGTGTGTGTTTGTGTGTGGGGGTGGGGGGTTATTTTGTTTTGTTTCACCCCAATGATGAATGATTATGAATCAACTGCTTTGTTTGTCTGAAACTCCTTGCCAGTTAATTTTGAGTCTCTGATAATGTGCAACTGCAAAACCACTTGGATTAAAGCTGAAGGTCTCCACTTGCACTTCAGTCCTAGGTACTATAGTTTTTTAGGTTTTTTTTTCGGGAAAACGAACAACTAAAATAAAAATAACTAAACTAAATATAAAATAAATATAAGAATAACAAGCCAGAGTGGGATGCAGGACAGTAGTACAGGTGGGTTTTTTGTTTGTATGTTTATACTATTTTCTGGCTGATGGTTAGTTGTAAATAGCATAAAAACAGCATAAAAACCGAAGTTGAGTACTGGCAGGTGCTTTAAACCCTAACCCTCTGCATGAACCGAGAGGCTTGGAAAATGGACATCATTATTTGGCTGGCAACTCGTTCAAATGTTGAATGGAAAATTTCATTAGATGTCATTTGTATGATAAACAAGCATGTCTTGCCTGTTCTCACAAATATAATTGGTCGTGTTGGCACTGCTGATATTGTAACCATATTAATAATAATAATAACAAAGCCCTGGTCTGGATATGGGCAGGATTAAAACTTCACTTGAATCTCAGTAAGTTTTAGTCTGTATTTTACCACTTCAGTCTGGCCACACCTCCTTACCTGTCTTCTCACGTTTCTTCTTTTTTTGTGCAGCCTTTCTCCTGGAAACCATCACCCAGGCTTGTGATGTATCCTACTATGCGTATGTTCCTGACAGCCTGCAGTGGAACAGTGCTGGAGAAATGTGTAAGCAGCGCTCTGGGGCGTTAGCTACTGTCTCCAACGCAGAAGAAAACCGGGAGCTTACCAAATTTTTAAAATCCTTGAACATCTCTCAGTCTGTGTGGATTGCCAAGAAAGTCATAACACGCATCACAAGTAGGTTTAGTAGGTTTTTTAAAACTTTACATTGACATTAGTGCTGGTCCTTTTATGAATTGTTTTCTTTTTGCTTTTCTTGTCCAGACAAATTCCTGCTTACTTAATCATTTAAATGTTTTCCAGCTGTTTACAGTAAAAATAGGATTGCAAAGTGATTTTTTATAATTAGCTCCTATCTTTTCCAGAATTTGTGCAGCATTTTTTCTTAATAGTCTTTTTTTTTCCCCTCTCTCTCTCTGTGGTGACACCAAAGCGTCCTCCAAGACCCTCATTCTAAATTTCACTGGGCGCTCTAACAGGAAGCATGCCCGTCTTCTGTACAGCTTCTCCTCCATGGGATCATTGACTGTTTGCACCCTTCTGCGCTTCAATCCGCACTGCTCTGGACGTTCCACAGTCTTTTCTTATTCCATTCCGTCATATATTAATGAGTTCCAGCTCCGTGCAAACCTGAACCAGGGCAAGCCTGTGCAGCTGGCTCTGCTCGTCCATGGCATTCACGGGCCTTACCATGACGCCTTCAACTATGATGACTCCTGGCACTCTGTCTGCGTTTCTTGGAGCCAGAATGGTGGACGCTGGGCAATATATGCTCATGGTCACGTTGTGTCTGCGGCTGAAGGCCTAAACAGTACGGACAGCATTGGACCTGATGGCCTTTTCATTATCGGGCAGGAGCAGGACACCTTTGGGGGGTCATTTAAGAGTGACGAATCATTCTCGGGGAGCATAACAGAACTCCACATTTGGAATCGGGTACTGAACAGCAGCGAAATTTCCAGCATGGAAAAGAAGTGCTCACTTGTTTCCTCTGGGCTGGTGTTCAAGTGGAGCGAAGCAGCAATGGAAATAGAGACCTCCCTTACAAAGCAGTGGAGTGACAGCCCATGTCAAGGTACATTAATCAGGATGCAATCAGACGACATGGTCAAAAGCTGAAGGATTTTTAAAGGCTATGTATTATTATAGCAAATTTATTCACCAACTAGAGGAAAGTATGGAGTTTTGTGTTATTTAGACTATAAAAGACAAAAGAGACTCAATCTATCCACAAGATCCAGCGGTAGAATTACTTATACTTGGTGTTTGCAGTTTAAGTAGGTTGGCACTGGGCCTGGGTGGAGCTGCTGTACAGAAAAACGATTACAGAGAGTCCATTTGAAAGTCATTTTTGACTGCAATCATTTCAGTAACGTCAGACATAACAAAAGATCTAAGCTGGCCTGTTGTAGTAAACTCCACCTATATTACTGATATAACCCTCAGTCTCTGTCCCATCATCTTCTACACCCACATTATTACCCAGTCATAATGTGATCACATCTAAAAAGTCTAAAAATGCTTTGACTGCTAGAACCAAAAGCTGCTGTCAAGTAATGTCATGAAATAGTGAAACTGTTTAACTGCACAGAAGCAGTTTAATCATAAATGATATCTCTTAGTATTAAAAAAAAATGTAACTAAAACTGTTAAATGTCATTCATTTTATTTTTATTGGCTCTTTTACAAAATCAGATCATTTCCAGATTAAAAAAAACAACAACTATATGTGTAAATATCCTATGATCACATGTTATGTTGTGTTTGCTATAGTGGCAACCAGTGACAACCATTTATTATTCAAGTTTTAAACATTAGTAAACAAACACAGGCACACTTTTTCTCTCAGCATCTGTCTCCCTCCCTCCCTTCCTTCCTCCCTAATATGAATAAGGGAGCTAGTGACCAAGTTGTAATTGGCAGCTGGTGGGGCTGCTGATGTTTCTGGTAAATGCTTTTTGACTCATATCACCCCGAGTCCCACCCTTCAAAACAGACGTCTCCCCTTCTGACATCATGGTCTCTAATGAGCAGTGAAATTCCAAAAATCTCCCTTTCCCTGCTGGAGCCGAGCGTGTAAAAAGGCAGCGTGTTGGAATTCAGTCACTTATTTTCTCTCACACAATCAGAATTTAATTGCAGGTCTTTTAAAGACTATCTCTGTGTGTTTTTGTGTATTTAATGTAATCAATGTAATGTTTGTAGGGTGACTGTTGCCTTCCTTCAGTTACTGGACTTGAAAAATCTTGGCACTGCCTGCTACTCTGTCAGGCGGGTTCATTTTTCCCTCTCTCTCTTCCTCATCAAACCATCTCAGACATACACAGTCCAGCATCAACATTAAAAACTCCTGCCAAATACTGGCTAGATCACCATTTGTACATCCAGAGCAATTATGGCTTGGCGTGGACTTCACAAGGCCCCGAAAAGCATTGTGTGTTATCTGGGACAGAGGCGTTAGTGGCCGATCCAGTCCTGTGAGCTGGAAAGCGGAGCCTTCAAGAGTTTACACATGTTTTTCCAGCGCATACCACATATGTTCAGTCATATTGAAACCTGGAGAATATATGGGTCAAGCCAGCACCTTATAAACTCTTGCTTCTAATGTTGTGGCAACAAGGTATAACATGGAAAAGTCCTCTATGGATACAAATTATTATTATTAGAAATAATATCAGCTTTACACTTAGAAGTTAAACATTGTTTTATAGTAAATAACATCATCTAGCAGTTTATAACCATGACTGTGCTTTAGCATAAATAAAAGCAATAACTTTGATCTACAGCTCCACTCCTGCTCAGTTTGAATCGAATGCCAGCACATGCCAAGACCAGTTTCATTCAGCTTAGCGCTCAGACTTTTCTTTTACTGGAGAGCCATGCTGAATGCGGTTTGGTATTGTATTGCTGCAACAAACAGGCCTTCCTGGGTGTGATCAATTCACTAAAAAGTCCAAATACATTAGAGAAGTTACTTTTAATATTAAATCCCAGCAAAAAGATGCTTTTGAGCCGTGATTTTCCTTAGTGTACCATAAGTCATCAGTATGGCTGCCTGTGGTGCTCCAAAACCTCTATTTGTCTTTCATTGTCAATGGGGCTTTTAGTAATCCCCCAAACCATCACAGTTGTTGGCTTTTGAGTTGTATATTAAGTATTAATTGTATACTCTTGTCTTTAGCTAGAACAGGACAGTGTCCCACTTTACCTCAGTCTATTTTAAAGGAGCTCAGCCCCAGGAAAGACATGTTTCTGGATTATATTTGTTTCCATAGTATAGTTTTAAATAAAGCAAAGTCTTTGAGCTACAACATAACATGCTGGACTATCCTCATGTATTAACCAGAAATTTTAAAACGCACCCTCCCAATTTGATGGCCTAAATAATGTTGCTGCTGCCCCACATCATTTCCCGTTATGTCGACCCCTCAGCCACCCCAGCATCCACCTGTAGGCTCCTGGGGATGGTTAACTTTTACTCCCTAGTTTCTACTATGTGTGCCTGTAAGATCATGGATCAAATCATGTTAAGCGGCCTAATTATTTGTAAGATGTCATTTAATTATTAATATTTTTTTTTTAAATTAGTTTAGTTTAGTACACAACTTCCCTAGCCGTTTGCTTCCCCTGTCTTAGTTTTTTTTTTCTTCTGATCCTGGCATCAAATTCATAACAATCATAAATTCTTCCTCAGAAAAACTACATTTGATTAATGTAGTTTCTGCTATTTTTAATCAAATATAGGCTTCAAAAGATTTGCTGATCATTGCATTCTGCTTTTATGTACATTTATTTACATTCAGTAAAACAGATTTAGTATCATGTGTTGCAGACCAAAATAAAAGCTTACAATATGTGTCCAGATTCTGCTAGCAGTGAATAAAAACTAAGAAATACATAAACATATAAATATGTATACAGTGTTTTAGTATACAAATAAAATATTTTAATATGAATAAAGCAAAACAGATTTTAAAATGCTACAATGGACAAATAGATGCCTAGAGTACAAAATATGGGTCTATTATGGATATGCATGTTGAGTAAAATTTTGTAAATATCCAGAAGCATTTGCTAACTCTAAATGAGTAATTTGAAACCATGTTTAATTTACTATTAGTGCAATATTTATACTTAGCCAAGTTAACAAACTTACTCCATTTCTAACGGGGAGAGCAGGTCAGGTTATGCCTATCTGGGTCAATTTTAATTCACCCATTTACACCTTATTATATTGTATTTGTAGACTTGTTGATTAGTTAAAACAAGCTTTTAAGCACTGCTGTGTATTTTTAGTTTCCTGTTTGAAATGTCTCACATTTGCAACATTTCTCTATTTTGTATTATCCAAACTACTGTCTATCAGCATAATATCAATATTGATATTTCCCTATGCGATTTTCAACAGTTTAATAATATGTATAAGCCTCACTATTCCCTTCACCATGTTTGCAGAGAGCCAGAGAACCGATGAAGAGTGCGGCATTTTTGACCCCGTCACGGAGCATTCCCGCCTAGCCAAATGCAACTCCTCCAGAGGAGCTGTCTGTCAGTGTAGGCGAGGTACAGATAATAATTATTGTGCATCAACAAATGTGATTGAATTATGCAATTCAGTTTTCTTGTTTTTAAATTATTTTTAAATAGGTTTTTAGGGTGCTGTGTGTGCTTTTGTGTGCTAATGGATTGCAGCATATTATATTATATTTGTCCGTCTCTGCAGAGAAGCTGGGTGTTTTCAGTTTACCAAAGACACCCTTCTTCAGGAGGCTGAACAAGGATCTCATCAATAAACCTGTGAGTCAGCCTGTTGAGCTTTGAGGTGGTTATTAGGTAGTGCAGTGGTGGTACAGTCTGATAAACTACCAAGTATTCATGTTAGTGAGCAGATCACCAAGTTAGAGTAACACGTGCTAAAAAATCCCCCAAAAAGAATATTCTTTGATCATTTACATTTCATTTCACTCGCTGGGCCCACGTCCTCATTTTGGGGTTGACAGTGTTTTAGTAGGTAAAGGTGAATGGCTTGGACTTGAATTGAGCTGCGGTTTGGGGAAGGCCTCAAAGGGGACTGGCGGCGGCTCCCGGGCCTGGCAGATCCCCATGTACTAAATAGAAGTGAAGAAGTTAAAGAACTGAAAAGGAGAGGGAGGGTGGGGCACGTAAACGAGAATGACAGCTTGTAGAACTGGGGGAACATATATAGATAAGGAACCAGAAGGAGCGTGTCTGGAGGCGTGGTCCCACTCCTGAAATTTCGATACTTTATCTCCAATTAAGCTGTTTTGTGGAAGATGTATCCAAGACAAATTTGACACATTTAAGAAACTCTTGGACCTATTTGATCCAATTTTAGGAGAGTCATCATCTCAACTTTGTACATTTGTTAGGATCAAAATCCCAGAGAATCACCTAAGAATGCTTGGTGAATAGAAGTGATTGAAGTATAAGAGGACCAGTGAATCTGCAGTTAAGTGTATGCAGTTAAGTTAATGTTCTAACTTTGTTCTATTCTGTTTATTCAGGTAACAGGGGGGGTGGGTGCTAACAGCTCCTGGGACAAATTGACCTTGCTGCAGCAGCTGACCCAAGCTGTCCTACATAAAATAGAGGCAAGTGGCCCGCTCCTCCTGACCGCCAACGATGTTCTCTACCTCTCTCAGATGATGGACGTAACTCCACCAGCTAGATTTCACTCCGCCGGAGATAATGCCACAGAGGTCATGGTGTCCATTGCCACCAACTATCTAAATATTGCGAGTCTGATCCTGGAGCCACGCATGGCTTCACAGTGGATGGGCCTGACGGATGATGGGGTGAGGCGTAATGTTTCTATGGTGACATCTCTGTGAAATCCTCCAATTTTTTTACTTAATTAAAATTGTGTGTTTAATAACATTTTATCTCCTTAAATTATTAAAAGCATTGTAGCAAATTAGTGTACCCTGGGATTTAAGTGCATACGGACTATGAGAACCTTATTTAATCCATCAGAAAAGAATTTAAAGTTGTTTCTTAACTATACATAAGAAACCTGTTTGCATCACTTAACAGTCTGTGTTTCTATCCTTTATTTATAATGCGAATTTAGATTTAATTACTTGCTGGGTACACCCTGGATATGTCACCATCTATACCTATCACAGGGCCAACACACAGAGATAACTATTCATGCTTATGTTGCACAAACAGGCAATTACATAGGACATACAGGCCCCAGCCAGCTGGTGCATACATAACCCTGGACTCTGTTGCTTTGAGGCGCCCTGCTTACTTACTTAAATATAATCTACTCTCCAAAGATAGCTCTTCACCTCCATTAACCTGTGTTTGATCGATTTGTTCAGGTCAACATTGGCCCATTTACGCTTGTCAAGACCATTGATAAGTTCACTGAAGCTTTTGCAGAGATGCTTTGTACTAAGGGAAGAAGCTTGAGTCTTTCTACCAAGAATATAGGTGAAAGGACACACACACGCGTGCAATGATCGAAACATTTGGTGGCTCTTGGCTTTTTAACTTATGGTTTCTGTTAATATTTTCATTGCATCTGCTTGGCTGTCAGATGTGTACATGAAGTGGCAGAAGCTGTCCCAGGAGAGCTGTAATCAAGTCTACAAGCCATCTGCGTTTGGCTCTCACAAGCCCAGCAGCAGTAGCCACGATGAGTTACTCATTCCTGAGACCGAGCTCCAGAGGATACACACACTAGGTAGTAAACACACACACACACGGAAATGCACTTATTCTAGAGGCTAACCTTAACTGTTAGTTTACACTACAAATGCTATAGACACATATTACATTGTTAGATGCTCACCTAGATGAACCACTGACCCACACAGTGTTTTTGTCCACTATCTCTAAACAGGATATGAGGAGGTGATATTTATTCATACCCATTACAACCAGCTCAGTGACATTGTATCAGGAACAAAGGAGTCTGCACTGAGTGACCAAGAGAAAGTGAAAAGGTTTCCTGTTGTTTGTTTCTCTGTTTTTAATGAACTGTAATTTCTTATCTTATCTTTGTGGTCTGGATTCAGCCACTTTTACTCTAAAGCATGGGGATTAATCTGATGGTTGTAGTTTGAATTGATTATGTAAGATGTATCTCAGTGATAACCATTGCCTGTTTTCCCAGAACTCTCCCAGGAGATCTAGCATCGGCTATCATATCAGCCACGGTCCGCCATGCCTTGAACCCCGAAACCATACCTGTTGCTGTCAAGTACACCCTTTCATCATCACAGGTGGCGCAGCCTATTGTGCAGAGGATGTCACACAGCATGATATTAGCAGCTATGCAATATTCGTTTATTAAAAATAAGTTGCAGCATTTTATTTTACAGTAATTTTCATCACTTAGCAAGCAGCACATGGAATAGAAAGAAATAGTCATTTAAAAAATAAGCCAAAGCTTGATGACCAACCACAGATAAATTAAAACAAGAGGATAAAGATTAAAACAAGTGCAAACATATGATTCTGTTTCTAGGTGGAGTATTCAAAGAGAGTTATTCCTGTTTGTGCTTTCTGGAATTTCAGCCTGACGTAAGTTTGACCAACAGCACAGTCAAATAAATATGCCTGAAAATTGTATTATTTCAATTAATTCGATAAATGATGTAGGAAGTAGCCTATTGTTTGATGTTTTATAAGACATGTCACTATCCCTGCAGGATGTCTCAGTCCTAAATATGAGTGTGATTCTTTACCAGTGAGTGTGTTTGTGCTTGTGTATAGGCACACGAATACCAGTAGCTGGTCCAGTGAAGGCTGCACAGTGATCCTTGATGGTTCTAATGTCACGTCCTGTTTGTGTAACCATACAACAAACTTTGCAGTGCTGATGAATTACCTCGAATCACAGGTAACTTGAGCTCGATTGTGATGCCCCCATTTAAATCACACACATCAAGTTTTAGGTTATTTAAGGTAAACTGGGAACAATTTTGTAAAGGTATGAGTTATGTGGTGCATTTTTCTTACAACATGTATATTATGATACTTTTTATATTCATGGTAAAAATGGCGTCGCATATCCGGAATAATAAAAGTAATCAGGTTTTAAAATGAGGTAAGTACAGTCTCAGACGTGTCACATTACACCACATCTTTATTAATTTATCAAATATTAAGCCAAAATGCGACAGCAGTGTATGATAAACTAAGTGCACTGTTACTGCTTCCATACATATTAAGATGGTAAGTGGCTGTTAAGCAAATAGAAGTGAATAAATGATAATTGATAAGTGTGCCCACCTCTATAAAAGCAGATGTTTTAGCAGTTGGCTGGTCTGGAGCATTCTGGTCTGCTTTCAAATTCAGATAATGTTCAGAGAAAACCCCAAAGCTACACTTCAGGCCTCAGTCATGATGCTAAAGTTTATTAAAGTACATTTAATGAACATTTAATGCATTTCATGCAATTTTGCATTTGCAAAATCACAGTTGTGCAAGCCATGAGACCCAAGTGGAGATGTTTGGCCACAATGCACAGAACCGCCTTTGGAGAAAACTAAACACAGCATGTCGGCACCAACACCTCATACCAGCTGTCAAGTACAGTAGTGGAGAGGTGATGATTTGTGCACCTAGCAGCCGTTGGTAAATGACAAATGTAGCACTTTTTCTACTCTACCTGAGCACTCAAAGCAGTTTGTACAACTTACCTTATTAGCCCATTCGCACCTATTCATAAAGGAACTTTTTTTCTATGCTTTTTTAGGTAAGGGCTTTCTATCTATTGCACACCTTCATACTCTGATAGATGCAAATGAGAGCAACTTGGGCTCAGTATCTTTCCCAAAATGAGAAAAATGTGAGAAACAATTAAAGTTACTTCAAGTTATTGCAGATCAAGGTGGTTCTACAAGCTGCTGGGCCTTAAGTTGCACTTAGTTTTTCACATACTGCTTCTGCATTTTGCTCTAGTTTGTGTTAAATAAATAGTGACGTGATATAGTAAGTCTTTTATTGTTCATCTAAGACCTGGTAAGGAATACATTTTGAATAAATGTCCTAATACGGTATAGTATTATAGCTGATGGAGGATGTACTTTATTCTTTATTATTGTAGGGTTTTTAGCTTACAATACAAAGCACTTTGAGGTGACTGTTGTTGTGATTTAATGCTATATAAATAAAACCGAATTAAATGTATTTGAATTACTTTTTACCGTGACTGCTTGTCTAAATCAAGCTCCAGTTTAATATTCGATCTTGGGGATAGGATTTGCAGTACATGATGTCTGCCAGCAGGTGTCACTCATACTGCGCCTGTTGTGTTGAAGGATGTAGAACGTAGTACAGCTATGCTCTCTGTTTACCTAAAGAACATAAAAGTTTGTAAGTTCCTCAAAGAGCAATACCATCAGCAAGATTTTGAGTTTATAAAAATGCAACCATATATGTATAGCTATGACGTAAGAAATCACTTTCTTTCAGATCAAATGAGGGATTTTTCAGATATGGGACGGCTGCTCGTCAACCTCTAGGACTCTCTGACAACATTCTCCCCTCTTTTGTCTTTCTCCCACAACTTGCCTTTCCTTTCTGTCCCAGTGGAGTCCAGAGGAAGAGCTTATTTTGACCAAGCTGACATTCATTGGCTGTGGCGCATCTCTGTGTGCTCTGGTGGTGACCTTGATGCTGTTCACTGTGCTGGAGTAAGTAACTGATTTTTCCTGACCTGCTTGCCTATGATGCGAAAATAGCTGGCTGTTTTCTGTTTGCCTGAGCCACGAGACGCAAGGCAGCCTCACCTTTTTCTGTGCTGCTAAACACAGCAGTCACTTTTTACACATGGTGTCAAGCAGATGCAGTGGTTCTGCTATACATATTTTATGTTGTATACTGTATTGTATTGCTCAAGTACCTACATAATTTTGAAAACAGGATCATCATTATTTCCAAAGTCAAAATAGCAAAAAACTCTCTTTATTATAGTGGTCTTGAAAATGCTAAAAGCTTATAATTTGGACTCATTATATGGAATTTATGTAGCACAAATATCATTTAGGCATTTTTTGTGTATTTTTTACACCTTTTTGGGCATTGCCATGTTATAAGAAAGACACACTGAGATAACTGATCAGTAGTATCGTTGCTGCGGCTCTGTTCCTAAAGCTATGATAGTATTGACTTGCGCTAATCCAGTAATTACTGTTGTCTACATGTGAGTCCACCCTGAAGGTTTATGGTGGCATTCTGTAGCTGTTAATTAACATTACGGTCATTGAGGGATCGCGATCAGCTGGAGAGGAGCTGCCTCGGCAATTTACGACTGCCCTAAAAACAGAGAGCGCAGGCTCGCGTTTCACGCGCGCTGATGTATGATGTACATGTGTTTGTGCGCTTAAATTCACTCGCAACCAGAGACAAAGCTGAGGCTCACAAAGCCGAGGACGCTTGTATTCATGCGGCGGGATTACAGTGGTCTCAAGCAGTGATGCAGACATGAAATGAGCTTGATGGGCAGATAATGAGAGGCTCTCTAGTTAATTTACCTCTCAGCCAGTTTCAGCTGTCTCTTGTTTTTATGTTTTCTGTTTGATATTTCAATCTGAGATGGAAATATTCAATGTATTGAAGTCATGTAAAGATAATACGAGTAGTTGTTTTGATCTTTTTGGGTGTTTGGGGAAACAATGACATATATAGTTTCCTTATTGTGGTGCCACTGACATTTTCAGTTAGTTATGCGAACAGGTGGGGGGTAAAAGGCACAAAGCACGTTGTCAGTATTTTACGTCACATCTCAGAACCAGGTCAGTCTGTGAATTAGTGAGATTCTGCGCAATTCTTAGTTCTGCTCCTTTATTCTGTATAAAAGGTTTTCTTTTATCTAATCTCTGCAGCCGCCTGAAGGCAGCATTACAGTTAACTGATGATCAATCTGCAGCTATTTTTGAGAAGTGTAGCACCGGAGCATAGTGATATTATGTATCAGCTTCCCTTCTTGTTTACCTTAATATAATCATGTAAAATACGCAAGTGCAAGATCACTACACATACCATAGTGTCTGTTACAGCTATCTGTTTCTTATGACCAGATATTTGGCTCCTCTGTCTTACATTTCGATTGATGCTATTGGTGACATGTGTTAAACAGCAGTGTTGCAAAACCAGAGAAATAGGGTAACAGTTTTGCGTAGTGCCGACGTGGGATAGCTTCCAATTTTGTTGTACTATTGTACAAGGTATGACTGCACAATGACAATAAAGAGTTATCTTATCTTATCTTAGCAGTATAACTGAGATAGCATTCGATTGGTGCAATGCTGTTTAAGCAGGCTCCATAGCATATATCTTCCTTTGGATGAGGTTTTGTTATCCCCCTCTGTATCCACAGTATCCCCAAATCCGACAGGACATCCATTCACAAGAACCTGTTCGTTGCCCTTATCTGTGCCCAGGTGATTCTGCTGTGCAGCGGCTCAGCCATTCACAACAAGGTAAATGTTATGTTGATTTTTAAAAGTAGGTTTGCAGATGTCATAACCTTTACAGAGGGTATCATTAAATATTGTTAGTGTTACACCTATTTGCAGTATTTTCACAGTGAAACAAGCAAGTGATATAAATCTAGATTCAAGAAAATACAGAGCATTTATAACACCTACATATGAATTGTGCAATAATTAGCTGAAGATTAGAAATATTTGAAATGACTTTCTAAGTGAAAAAACATGTCTTTAGTTGGTTTTTAATTCCTGTTGCAAATAAATCATAATCATTAATTTACACAAACTAACATTTCCTGAATAGAGGCTACAAAAGCATGCATACAGTTATCTGTGATACTGAGATTGATAATGATGTCAATGGGATATTTCATCTTAAACATACAGTTTAAACATTTTTCATTTGTGTGTGTAGTTAAGGACTGTAGCCATTCTTGACTTTTATTACTTAGTATCACTAATGCACCTTTCATCTCATAATGACAAATCTTATGTTTATGCCTGTGCTTGTGTGTTTTAAGGTGGCTTGTACGCTTGTGGCGGCGCTGCTCCATCTCTTCTTCATGGCGGCATTTAGCTGGATGCTGGTGGAGGGTCTGCTGCTCTGGAGCAAGGTGGTTGCAGTCAACCTAAGCGAGGAGCAACATATGAAATATTACTATCTCATCGGCTGGGGTACAGTTACATGACCAAACCAAATTGTTCCTTATCGTTACACATGCAGACGGGCTGCCAGGTTTTTGTTGTGGTTGCTGTGTGTTGTTGCAGTTTCAAATTTGGATGGAAGTAGTTGATTTGTTACACTGTGTAATGTGCAGTGCTCTAACTGACTCTCTATATTTGCGATTCAACAAAACATCAGTGCTTTTACCTCCTCTGTGTGTATTTTTTAAAACCTCTCAATCTAACCAGGTCTGCCTGTGCTGATAGTCACCATCACACTAGCGTCAGCCCCGAGCAAGTACTCGGCTGATGACTACTGCTGGCTCAGTCTGCAGAATGGCATTATTTGGGGTTTTGCTGGGCCTGTCATCTTCATCATCATGGTCAGCAAATTAAATTACAATTAGCTGAACTGATGTTGTTAAAATAGAGCATAACAGCGATAATAGTTTTGGACTATAAAACCTAATGTTACTACCTCTCCTTAGATATTTGTATTTACTTTCTTTTTTGACGATCTCTGTGGAGTCTTTGCTTCTTCCTCATTTCTGTACTCTCCTGATTTTATTTTGAAGGTGAACATATTGGTATTAACCAGGGTTGTGGTCATCACAATCTCCACAGCCAAGAGAAGGTCCATCATGTTGGCCATGGGAGCCAGTCCCGTGGAGCAAGCGTATGAACAGATCAGGTACCAACCACAAGGAGGCACCATTTGTCCTCTTTTTAATGTGTATTGGCCTCGGCCAGAGGCCTTGAAACAGACAAGCTGTAGTCGTTAAGTGATTTTGTACTGCATTTTGTCATTTTAAATCAGTGGCTTTTGTTTATCAGGCAAGAGAGAGGAATACTTTTGAGTGGATTTTATTAGTGATAGCCATATAAAGGACTTAACTGATTGTAATGTTATACTCTCAGTGTTTAATATCGTTCAAGTCATGCCAAATTGTATATATTGTCTTGCAACAGTATATTTAATTTGTGCTTATGTCATAGAAATAATTCAAACTATGGCGTTGTTCGGAATTGAAAAATTATGTTACTAACTGACAAATTTATATTCTTTCAATTTAAAAGAAAAATATATAAATACATATGATATGTTTGTTAACTTATTTTAGTTTGGATTAATTTAGTGGTAATTTGAAATGTAGCATGTGTGCAAATCACTAACTAAAGTCCCGGAGTTTTGTACAGTTAACTTTCCTTGTTCCATACCATGTATCATTGCTAAACCTGCCTTGGTACACTGACGTCTCCGTTGCTGTTGCACTGTGATGTCCACACAAAAGCACCATCCCAGGCTCCGTCCCTGCTGTCTTTTCACTTCAGTGTGATTGGAGTAAAATCCTGCAAGCTTCTATGTGATCCTAGCAGATGAAATGATGATTGTGGGCGTGTTTGAACCTACCTTAGTCCACTGGGGCTCACAGTAGGTGCTTTATGAAGGTTTTCAAAACAGGCCTTGAACTATTTGCCTGGGTGGCAGCCATCTCGGAAACTCAAACACATTCCTCCGCTGAATAAACTAGGGTCCGTCGCATGCCATGTCACACACACGAGAACACACAGACAGCTGTTGCGGTTTGGCGGTCACCTAAGCGGAACGCTAATTCCACTCTAAACAGAATTAAGGTGGATTTAAGGTGGGAAGTTTTCACCCCGTGAGCCTTCCAGCTGTATAGGGTTGTATATGGAACAACCGGCTCACCTGAGCTTCTCAGTTTTGACAAAAAAACTAATAAAAAGTTGGGAAAGTTGGAAATTGAATAGAAGATGATCAGAAGGAGAACCTGAAGGAAATAATTAAATACATTTTAAGTGGTTTGCTCAGCTCAATCAGCTACTTTAGATTGGTGTGATTGGTTGTTGTGTTTGTGGGTACAGGGCTGCAGTGAAAGCAGTGTTGGTGTTGCTGCCCATCCTTGGACTGACGTGGCTGTGCGGTGTTTTGGTACCTCTATCCATTGTAATGGCCTACGTCTTCATCCTCCTAAACTCCCTACAGGTACACACACACACACACACACACACACACACACACACACACACACACACACACACTCAGCTCACAGATGTTGTGTTCAGTGTGTGAAAGTCTCGAAACCTAAACAATATTCAGGAAAATAATATCAGTCATGACTGCAATACGTTTACGCATGCAAAAGCTTGCCTGGGGATCTGTATTGATTATAGCATATAGAAATAATACACTTGTTATTTACACTATAATTACAATGAGACGTCTTTTGAAATAAACAAATCCAAGCATGCGTAATTCTCTCAGTTGTAATATCTCCAATGAGAGTAGTACCTTCATATCGCTACCCACATATTTTTGAAAATCTTGTCATAAAGAAAAAAAAATGGAAAAAGGCTGTGGCAAAAACTTTTGAACAACTTGAAAAAAAGTTCAGACTTTTAACAGCTTTTTTTCATCAGTGAGAAACAGAAAGGTTTTCCATTATACATTGTAATTCTGCCCTTCTCACATTGTGAGGGTACACAGACTGTCAAGGTTTTTATTTGTCAGTGACAAGGCTGAGGCAGAAAGGGGAAAAAAAGAGCTCCGGTCTGGCTTGTGTTAAGGAGGTGCTTCATTTTAACAAGGAAAGTGGGTTTGTATTGTTTGTTTGATTATTTGTGTTTTATGTATTCAGAGGTCAGCATTACTCTTGTTTTTTTGTGCCTTATCAACATTGGTTTTTAGGCTTTTAGTGGTGAAAGTTAGCAGTTCGACTGCCACAAACTTTGAACAAAGATATATATATATATATATATATTTTATTGGCACTGCTTAAAACAATACAGCAAAATTCATGAGAGGTGTGTCTGTGGCCATTACAGCTCCATTTTAAAATGGTCACAATATGAAACAAAGAAAAAAAGAGTTATACCTCTGAAGCCTTACTTTCCTCAGCAGTGATTGCGGGGAAGCCTCAGATATGAAATCATGTAATTCTCTCACTGCAGCGGGCGGCCCCGGGTCAGCCAGCCTCGGCAGCGTCTCCAGATCTGCTGCTGCGATTTGTAGTTGTCTTTTAATCAGCTGTATCTTTAATTGAGTTGTATATTTAAAGGGAAAATCAATAGAGGTTTCAGCTGCGGTCTGATCATTACGTCCGGCTCCTTGGTTACCATAAATAGTTTCTGTTTCTCCCTCATATCTCATTATATTTTTTTCTGTGTCGACAGTAATTAATGAAGAAGGTTTTCTTTCTGGGCTCTTATTATAAAAATGCACTGCTTTGCATGCTAATGCATAACATGGATTTCTTTTCCATGCAATGGCGTGTCTACCGCTGTCCAGCCTCTGTTATTCTCTTGGATCTCTGGTTTTCTTTCCAGCAATATATTGTGGGTATATTGCAAAATGGCAGTTTGGGATCAAAATGTAAAATAAGCAGCCTCAGAGACGGCTCTCCTCAGGCCTTAGGTTTAAATAAAGAAATGAAATATTTGCAGTTACACTTTTGACATCACAGATTACAAATAAAATTTCTTAATATTAAATACTTTCTTTGTCTTACTACATACTTTCAAAAGTAATGGACAGACCATGCATAGCTCCTTTGTGTGTTTGTGTGTGTGTGTCTTGGTGCTGTTGGGATTTTTGGGCAGCTATAAGAGGCCTGTGGTAATACCCAGCTGCTCTGTGATAAAAGAGCTACATATAGTGGCTCTTTCAGGAACTTTACCAGGCTGCACTCTGCTCTTTTGACCCCGCTGTTCTCACTGTGACAATTAAAGATGGAGAATTTTTACTTCACCTATGAAACGAGCTACCAGACAAGATGCTAAAAACAACGAAAATGAAATAATTAAAAAGGTTTAAGAGGGTTGTTGGTGTAAATGTGCTCCAACATGCTCATGTTTGTGCTTTAATTTTCTTTACTGACAAAAGTCAGATAACCTGGGGAGGAAGGGGAGTCAGCATGGTATTTTTACTTTTCCTATTCGCTAAAAGTAACTGTAAGTTGTTCTGTCAGTGTCTGCTTGTGGGTGTTGGTCAAACTTTTGTCCATACCGAAATATCTTGACAGCTGCCGAATAAACTCTCATGACTCTTCGTACAGAAATTCATTGTCTGCAGAAGACTTTTGATTTTGGCCCCACGTTGTTCAGCCGAGTTTGGTTATTTTTCTCTTGCACAACCGTGAAAAATCTGGCACCATGATTCATTCTCCAGTGACTGAATTGATGAACTGATCCTGTAATCAGGACAGTCATCATTAATAATTCCTCCTCAGCCATCTCTGCTTCCAGGTGCCACTACAAACCGTTTAACTGTTATCCCTACACTTTTGAGTGACTTCTGTTCTAGGTTAGGTTCTGTGTGAGCATCTGTTTTAAACAAATTCAACAGATGAGGTCCATATATGTTTGAATAAACAATTTTAACATGCAGAAAACACTGAAAGATTCATATGATTCTTTTTTGGTCAGCTGCAGTTAATAGAATGTAAAAAAAATAATGACAGAAATAAAATAAAAAAAATAAAAAAATGAAAGTGCAAAGGCTAAAATGATACAAATTTTCTATGCAAATGTTTATGATTTGAAGGTTTAGGCTTAAAGATTTCCTTGTGTTTAATTGAGCCTGTCTTTATATTTTAATTTTGTTTAATGACCCTCTTAATATGTTAATTAAACCTTGCGTTACAGCGTATCATTACGGTCGTGTAGATGCTGTTGCCTTCTATAGTGTCATGGATCCCTTTGGTGTGGGAGAGTCCAGCAAAATATGGTCCCTCTGTAATGATGCTCGTAAAGATGATGAAATGTGTAAAAGCTTAACAACGATGCATGCACAACCTGAGCTAGTGAGTGGGCGATAGGAATAAGATTTTAAAAAAAGAAAAGAAAAGCAAATAAATAAATAAGAACGTTCAGGTTTTTTAGGAAATCGTTTTTTATTTGCAGCTGTTGTATTTTCAATGGGCCAGCCAAAGCAACATAAAGCTTAAGCGGCAAGCCTTTACTGTTAAATCAATAAAACAGATAATGTTGACAAGCCTTTTTCATTGCTCTCCCTCGTGCCCTCCTCGCTCGTCTTCTTCCTGCTCCCTTCTTCCTGAAGTATGTCTACCCTTACTGTTATTTCTCAGTGCAAACCAGCTGCAGCGGGCCATTATGAGCAAACATACTGAAGACCGGGCACACAGATGCACTGTATGTCTGCTTCTCTGTGCAGCGAGGGCTCTGAATCTCAGCCCTCACTGCTGCTTCGTTTTGGGTGAAAGTATCCGACATGTGCGTGTCATCTGTGCAGAAGTTATTTGAGTTGTTTAATAATTCTGTTTGGCAAAACAAGAAGGCAGAAATGTTGATATTTTTCTTGATTGGTCTGATGTGTAGTGCCTTCTTGTAAAGCTATAGAGAAATATTTTTATTTTAGGGAGTATTGGTCAATGCGGCACTATTGTAAACACTTCTAATGCCCAGTAGATGTAAAAACCCACAGCAACAGCTGCAAGTCACATTTCATGTCAAACCAAACACATCAGAAATGAAAAACTAATATATGGCATTTTAGTTTTTAAAGAGAACCATGTGGAGTTTGGAGCAGATATGATGTTCCCCCGACTCAATTCTAACTTCCTGCTCTGAGCCGGTAGTTTTTATGAACATCTTCACCATAAATGCAGACATGCCTCATCTGCCTCCTTATCAAGCTAGAGATAAATAGCAGTGAATAGCGTGTGCGCGCGTGTCAGCGAGAGAGAAAAGGGGAACAGGGGCTCTTTGGGGAGGCCATAAATTGCTCCATCCTCCGTCATCCAATCTCTTGGCAATGTCATTCAAAATCCCCTCACTATCCATTACCTGGGTATAATAGGCTCCTGGCCATGCAGTGTCCATCTTATTATTAGCCCATAACTTTAAACTATCAATAACTTTGAGGTGCCGAGAGAGACATTGGGTGGGCGGGGGGATGAAAAGAGGCAAGGGAGAAAACAAAGTAGAGAGGAAGGAAGTTACGGAGTTGGAAAGAAAATGTTAGGGTAACGATCGTTCTCAGTAAGTCGTGGAGAGCGCAACGAGTCCCTGTGGTTTGTTTTCAGTTTTTTTGTTTTTTTTTCAAGAATGCATCCTTTTATTTCTGTTATGGCCATTCGCTTCCTGCGGAGGGCAGCCCTGTGCCTTGTCATTACACTGCAAATATATAGAGAAATCAATGAGAGAATTTATCTGAGCTGTTTCATTCATATCACATTAAGTTCTTTTATATCATAGGAATTGATGACAACAACATTTTCTTTTTTTTTGTAATGACATGAACACGGCAGCAAGTCTACAGGTGTTCTGTCTCTGTGGGATAAAGATGACTTTAGAAGAGATATTTGTACATGCCAAGGAAGAATGAGGCAGTTGTATACTGGTTTGGTTTTGCCAAAAAGTTGGTCCATGTAACTGTCCCCTCCCCCCGCCTCCGCTCCTTGCCTTTGCTTATGATAACATTGCATTGCACTCCAGTTACTTCACCTTAGATGCTCACAAAGTAAATAAAACACTCCTGATAATCCAAAGGAAGACTGAGGTGTAATTTTAAAGCACCTAAAGGTTTCAAAAAAAATATTGTTTGCATTGTAATGAACTCCCCTACTCAGTCCACTTACATCAACACACATTTACACGCGCTTGGCTGGTGGACGTCAGTATGCATCCATGATACAGATATGATCAATAGAGTCTCGCACCGCTTATTGATTTTTGCCATATGGGAGATTTGCTGTATAAGTGAGCCATGCTTTTACAGCATCTGAAGCGATTTTTCGAGAAGAGATGATTTCTCCTCTTTGCTCAGTAGGTCAGAGACTACAAAACATCACAGATTACATCTGTAAAAAAATTGAGATTAAATTTGATGTTAACAGATTTAGTGTAACTGGATGTTACTGCATTGACCGGACTTTATAATATGCTAATATCTGACCTCTGCTCACGCTGACTGACCAAGTGGAAGTGAAAAACCACAGCAAATGTTTTTAAAGATTAAAGTTTTTTGTTAGCTCAACCTTCCTCGTCACTTAACGAGCTCTCAGCTAAGCAGAAAAGTACTTAACGTTGCCCCAAAATACAAACCGACAGCTTTAACACAGAATCACCAATCTGTATCCAGTTTTTTAAACCATAAGTCTGCCAGCGTCAACGCTTTATCCCTTTCAGGTAAAAATGTCTCAAACCGGCAACATGTATGTATTTAAAAGACCTCACATTCAGTTTTAATTCCACTTCCTGTCTGAATGTGAGATGAGGTTTTCAGTGGTTCGTCATTTTTAACATCTTTGCACAGTGTATTTTTTTATGCTTTCATTTAAATTTGCCCAGTTTACAAGTACCAGCTCAGTTAGATATTTGCTGATAGATCAAGCAATGCGCTGCCTGTGCAAAAGTCTAATTTTGCTAATGGTCCTCAGCTTTGCCATGCAAACATCAAGTCAAAAAAATTATAAAATTTAAAAAAAGATTTTCATGTTCTTAAATGCAATGCTCTGGCTTGTAAATATTTCAGAGCTCAAATTAATTTTCCGTTTCTCATGTTGCTTGTTTTTTGTGCAAACAAAGCAAATATTGTTATTTATTATATACCTTTTACCTCAATTCAAAATAATCTCACAACAAAAATTTAAAAGAAGAAGGAAAGTGTATGCAAAGAACTGGCACATAGTGGTACATGTGTGATCCTGCATTCAATTTCTTGTGTAAAGTCTGGCTTTTTTTTTTTTTGCTGAACATAACGGCCCGTTAAGCATTGTGAATGTCTGTGTGCATGTGTATCTGGACAATGTGTGTGATCGCTTGTCACCGCTACCATCAACGCCCTACAGACCAAGGAGTTAGAAGTTATTTTAATTTCTCATTTGGCAGAAGAAACCAAAACAGCAGGACCTGGATCCAGTTTCACAGTCAGGCATCTCCGGCCCATTCATCTGGACCTGCACAACTGGCCCATTCACAGCCACAGTATTCCCCTCCTGTACTCCTTCTTATATTTTCCTACTGTACCATTTGTAACTGCGGCTTTTTTTTAGGAATGCTACTTTTAAATGTATATATACACTAAGATTTTTGTAGAAGTTATGCTCGTGGAATTTCCGTTCAATGTAATCAAACAAAGATTCAATGAAACACATGCAAAATATCAGTCAGCAAACGTTGAAGTGGTCCAACCTGTGTTGTAACACAGTTCTTATTGCCTATAAACTCACTCTGCAAACTAACGCAGTGACACAGTCGAGAGTGTCGATGTGCACACATGGCAGAGCTCTCACTGGCCAGTTTACGGAGGGAAATGTTTTTCATTTTGGACTGTTTGAGAAAACAGGAACCATATTCCCCTCAATTCCCCTGACATCCTTATTCATTGTCTGCCGTAGCGCTGATCACACGCAATTTAAAGCAGCGGCCATCTCTCCCAGTACAGTGGAATTTACTGGTTGCACAGAGATAGCAAGTGATTGTGAATATTTCATCATTTCTTGTATTAGTTAATATGCTTTCACTAATTATTTTTTTTTCTAATTATTGAATTGAATTTTAATTCCTTATGTATTGAAATAAACTAAAATACTGCAAATGCAGCTTTGTAACATAAATATTTTGCGTACAAATTATTATTATACAGCAGTGGGTGATGAAATGTTTAAATTAATGTAGTCATAGGTAAAATCATGGAGATTTATTTATAAATCCATATTTTAATGAGTCTGTTGGATAATTATGAACAAACAAATAAATACAGTTCTTTCATTGTTTGCATTCCCACTGCCTGGGAAAATAACTTTCCCTTTGAAAAAGAGTCCACTGTTTGCGTTGCATTCTCAATTACCAGACGCGGCATTAAAACAATATTCAAACGGGATACCAAGGTCAGCACCGATTCCCACCATGCCCGTCTGAGATGGCACTTATAATGAGGATGTAGCTCAGCTGTTTTTTTTTAAAGTAGTATATTTATAGTGTGTTTTGTCTCAACTTGTACTTTTATTTTTTTCCCCTGTTGCCTCTTTTCATCTTTTTTTGTTATATTTTTTAATGTTTATTTTAGTTTAAATAAACAACATTAAAATTAGAGCTGTGCTGCAATATTTCATACAACCGCTTGTTCACCTGTTTGAAGGGAGGATTTCTTACAGATGGAGAGGCTTATTTCACAACCTTAGCGTCAAGGTTTGTGTACAGAAAATACTTAACAAAAATGTTCACCTAAGTACCCTTGAAATTAACTGAAAGGTAGACAAAAAAAATCAGCCTTCATTCTCATAGAATGTAAATATTAAGTCTAGGGAGTAAAGACACAGACCAGCAGAACCAAAGAACCAGCTGCAGTGGTTCAGATGGGGAAGGACTGATTGTTAGGGCGGGGAGTTCTCTTGGAGAGATCAGTTTTAAAAACTAGCCTGGGAAAATAAAGCGGCGAGAATAATAGGCTTCCTGTCAAAAGAGGCCAAAGAATTTCTGTCATTGCTCTTGCCGCCACCCCAAAGACCTCTCCTTGTGTTAAACCTGCTGGCATTTATTTGCCTTAGAATTACCTGCCAGCTCAATTTAGTAATAGACTGTGTCATAAGAAAGCAAACCATCCCCTTTGCCCCCTGCCCAATGATAACTATATGTGTGTGTGTGTGTGTGTGTGTGTGTGTGTGAGAGAGAGAGAGCGAGAGAGAGAGAGAGAGAGAGAGAGAGAGAGAGAGAGGGAAGGCGTAAAAGAGAAAAAAGAGTGCAATTATGCTCAATGGCCTTAATGCATGTTATAGTTTGTATTTGATTCCATGCTTTGATGCTATTAGTAATATTTATTTCTCTGTTTTTGTGTGTATATGCATGTTATCCCTTCAGCTGACTCTAGACTTCATGACCTCACTCATCCATCACCCCTGCTGCCTTCCCCCTCGGCTAAGCCACACAGCTGACAGTGTCAGGAACAATTCCGACACCCGAAATTACCCATGTCGAAACAATGACCATTCTATTTATAAGTTCACCGTCTTGCCTTTTGTATCGGCTGACACCACTTCGCACGCATGCACAAAAATACAGACAAACTCACGCAGCTGTATCGGTAACAGCGCAGGGTGACTAGGTTGGGGATAGTCCTGTTTTTTCTTACTCTGCCTCGTTGCCGCAGATCTGTAGATTTTCCCGGCTTTGATGTATACTTTGCGGGTAATTAGTGGGAACTGGGTCAGTGCAGGGCAAGAAAGCAAAACCCTGTTGTTCTTTTAGTGGGTGGGTGGTAAGGAGCTGCCGAGGCGGGAGGTTGAAGGGTGGACAAGAGTGTTGGAAGGTTAAAAGGCTGTCAAACGTCAGATCCAGTTTGCATGTGATAATTCAAATTTTTTTTTTTTAAAAATGTATTTAAAATAGATAAAAAATATTTCATAACTTTTGAAGCTGTCAAACTGATAGCTAAAATATTTGTTAATTATAATTGAATTTATATTTATTACACCTTAGCGATTACACTGAGTGACAAACCAATGGGTCACACACTTGCCACACAACGTGCTCATCTGGAGCGACTTATGATAAAATGAAATGATTTGATCTAGGTTACCCAAAGCTGCGCTGTTCTTTTTGCTTGAAAAGTAGCATGTGAATTCTCTCCTCATTTTGGCTAATGTATGTGTGCTGCCACTATTTCTGTTAAGTAGCTGTAATCAAGAATGTGAAGTACAAATTACAAATTAAACCTACAGAATATTCTGTCAAAATTTTTAATATCTGATAGCTGACATCAGCTGGCAACTCAGTTTCAATGAGTAGTACAGTAAATTATAATTTCACAATTTAAACATGACAAGTTCCCATTCTACCTGTACACAAAGGCAGGTCATTAAGAGACCGTTTAGCTCTTTGTATATACCATGCAGAGATGATTTATGAGCACTGTGTGGATGTGTCTGGAAAGCATGGCAACTACCTGTGTATTTTACTACTAGTACAGTGTAGCATTGTGTAAAAACAAACAAAACAGTGCGATAGGAGCTGGAGAACAACAGCTCTGGCAGCAGGACACTGATTGGGATGTTGATGTCCCCACTGGCCTCTTGCCCTTCCTGCCGTGGCCCATAGCCAGTCCTCCACAGATACCCCGGGTCATTTCCTATGCATGTCAACGCACATAGATATACACTCTTCCCATCGAGTGTTTACAGCCACATGCTGATTCCTATTAATCTGCTTCTCGTCGGGACGGCGTGCAGGGAGGGTCCTGGAGGGTTTGTGCTGGACTGGGGGGCCACTGAAGGTGGGTAAGGCATTCACACACACAACCTGAAAGCCCTGCCTGACAGATTGCACCAGGCCTGGACTTCTTTTTACACTGAGCAGATGTGGTCTCCCACTTGTTTTCCTTAGTAATTATCCCTCATTAAGTGAAAGCATGTGCCAATCAAACAGCTTAGAGAGCAAGAGCAGAGCCTGGGACAGGGTGCAGAGAGAGAGAGAGGGAGAGGGGAGGAGGTCTATACCAGGATCTTTAGTTGTTTTTTTTTTTAAAGCATACTGTCATTTCAGAGTCATTACTAGATTAAAGGCTATCCTTGCCTGCGCTGAAGCAGTTATAGAGCTGGCATTATTGGGTCTCAGTTGACTTTTTAGCAGTTACAAATCTAACAAGTTTAACACTTGCTATTGTTCACATTAACTTTCAAACTGAAATATTGCTGTCATTCTCTGCATTGTCATCAAGGCTTCATTGGGATGGAAGCATGCATGATGCATCTTTTTTGTAAAAAAAAAAAAAAGTATCATCAAATTTTCTACCTTTGGATGCCTGTTACATTGAAACGAATAAACAGAGCCCAGTTTTGCAAACGCAGCGTCATTGCTTCAGCTTGTGAGTACTTGTGAGAACGTGAGTTGAAAGCCACGTCTCCCAGTGGCGCGGTTTCTAAAATAACCTCCTCTGGAGTTGCAAAGGTCAAGGGTTTGAATCCCCAGAGTGCAGCAATTCATGCATGGGTTATGTTTTCAAGTGCTCACTGAGGTTAACAAATACTGATAGTTTAAAAGCTGTATCTGTATTTTTATGCTTTGCTTCTCTTGAAACACTGTTTTTACTATTAGTAATCAGCAACTTAGATTACTGTTACCTGATAAATGGTGGCTGCTTGGTTAATAGCCAAACATAACAAATGATTTAACAAGTCAGGGATGCAGACACTTTTCTTTGATGCTCATGTTGGCAAGGTAGGATTATGTTTATCGATATGTCAGCAGGGCTTGATAAAGTAATATTGGTATGTTCACAGGGGAAATACCAAGTGCAGGACATTAGGATCATGCACAGGATCGGCTGCAGAGAAGTAAATAAAATTACAAGAGGTGATAACAAAGGAAATCAAGAAGGAGTCCAAGCAGATAACCAAAAAATAAGGAAGCAAAAGTAATGGGGGCACAGGGGAAGGCACACAGCAAGATAAACAACTGGGAAGCACCAGTAATCTGCCAGACACGTGCATTAAGCAGCGTAGGGTAAGGCTGGGGTTACCTGCTTGCAAAAATGCAAATGGACAGCAGCCGACACCACTGGTGTAGTTGTTCTTAATGCGTTATTTTCTAGTCTGCTTGTAGTTGGCTTGTAGATCCTTGCTTGTAATGTCCATGTGGAAAAATCTCAGTCAAAACAAGTTGGAGGGCATGCTGATCCCAGCAGTCACACTTTGATGGCAAAATTTATTCAACTCAGACCAACGCAAAAGAGCAAAAAAGAGTAACAATGGTGTAATGATGATGTCAAAAAGACAAACCAAACCAAAAATTGAATAAAAAAGAAAAAAATCAACACCCAAGACATAAAAGGAAGGTGACATGTTCCTAACAAAACAGGAAATAACACAGAATAAGAAAAAGAAATAAATAAAAGAACTCGTTAACACAATTAACATCACAACAAACAGAATGCACTGGTGAGGTACTCTTGGAGCCCCCTGGTGGCCATACAACGCCTATTGCAGCTTTAAGTCTGTTACAGCTACTCACACTTTACATGAATGTAATTTGTGGGACAAGCAAACTTTGAATTTATTTCTGAAAATCTGTGTTACTCATTTAGATTCTCTTACAAACTGAGTGGGCAGAATGTATTTTTTTATTATTTATTTTTAACTTGTGTGTCCAGTCATGGACAAAAACGATGAGCCTCACAACGAAGGGGTGCTGGGAGAAAAGATACAAGTCTCTTCCCAAAAATAAAAGACAGAAAAGAGCGAGAAAAAAAAACGAAGATATATGAAGTCTTCATGTCGATGAGCTATCATTCATTTTCACTTTGAAGTCCTGTGAACCGTAGTGAAGTGTGATTGCATGTGACAGTCGCCGAGTCTCCCGGTTTATCATGATGGATGCACCCTGCCACTGCGGTGGTGTTGTACCGCACGTGTATGCGCGTGCACGAACACAGACAGGCGGATGAATACAGAAAGACACAGAAGTGGGATTATGTTGGGTAGGTGTACGCAGAAACAGAGCTACAAACCCAGCTGTTACACTCATGCACTCACATGTAGATACACATTATTTTAGACCCTCTTTCTTATTGTCCTTTTCTCTCTATTTTTTATTTTTTATTTTTGGGGTGTTACTAACTCTTAGTGGTTTAATTTATATTTATTGATATATAATTAATTTCTATGAACTATTTATTTACGGTATGTATGTATTAATTTAGGCAAATAAATAAATAAAAAACACTATAAAACCTACATTTTGCATCCTAAAAGTGAAATTATTTCCACTTTTATCAGATGTGAGACAGATTGACAGTAGATTGATGGAAATGAATTAGGTATGTGAAGCTCCTGCTGCTTTGTAAGGACACTACATTATAAGTTAGATGTGTTACTTTTATTTTATTGCTCTATTTCATTATTTACAAAAACATGACAGTAAGTGTCTCGGGAATAGAAAACGACTTATTAGTTAAAAATAATTTATAGGTTTTTAGAGCACATTATTATAATAGATAATATAATAATAGATAATAAAGCAAGGAAGACACCAATCGGCAATTCACATGTCTAAACAAGGGAAAGAAGGTCCGTCTTTCTGTCTCGTTCTCTCTGATTTCTCTCGACAGACATCACTCACCTACACTTCTCAATCTTAACACGTGCCATTAACCTCGGCCGGGCTCACCTTAGTTGAGAAACAGCATAGCAAACGCATCCCATAATGGTACCCGGAGCAACGTTTTTCCTATTTTGCACCCAAAAGCAACTTGTTCAGACTTTGCATATTGCATCCATTTGTCATTGTTAGTCAAGGGCACTGCAACACGGTCTTGTCAGTGGTGCAATTTGCACAAAGTGTTCTGCTCAAATGTTACTGTGCATGCGTAAGAGTTGTTTGTTTGCAGGTTCCAATGTACCTTTCAGGTGCTTTAAAACTGTTTTCATGCCCGCGAATGTATGCATATGAATAAGTCGAACGCGCACCGGCACAAGAACAATAGACCAAGGGCAAATGCGTCATAGTTCTCTAGGCAAAGCGTACACTCTTTATAGAAAAATAAATAATACAAACAAACAAACAAAAACATAATGGTACGTATTTTGGCCCATTAGGGTTGGCACACTTTTTTGGAAAAATGGTAAGTTGAGGCTCAGGTGGTGTTTGACTTCCAGACACTTGACTTTGATTCTGAGCTTGCTTGTACTTACATAAGAGTGCAATTACTGTTTGGAAGCCACTAAGAGTGCCTGTGCTTGTCGTGGTATATTGGAAGTGTGTGTTTGTGTGTGTGTGTTATGCCTTTCCAGCTCCTCACTGCCACACGAAAAGAGGTGGCTGGCAGTACATGCTTATGTTGCAGCTGTCTGTTAATGTGAACTCCTTCTGACTTGAAAAATTAAAAAGACATCACATTAAAGGCGTCACCTATTTGTCCTTCCCCCAAATATTCTGCAATAAAACAGTATATATCATAAATTATATAATTTATCTATGCTATGATTGCAAATCTGTGCAAAATATCTGGTACCTTCTATATTCTGAAGGCAGTTTAAATGGAAGAAGCTTACATGCAGTGATCCAACCACAATTTGGTGGTACCAGGTGCAACATATTACTGTGGCTAATTCTGTATAAGTATACGGTTTAAGAGTATATACACTAATATGGTATTATGTCTGTTACTGCAACCGAGTGTGCATATATGCAAGTGCATAAAATCAGATTTATATTCGTGAGCGGCTTTTTTCCTCTAAATTTACCCAGGATCCAGCTGCTGTTTTTAGGAGAACTTGTTCCCATCTGATCCCCCCCCCCCCGTCAGCGGAAAACTGTGAAATGAAAAAAAAGATTGACAGCAGGCTCACATACAATTTGACAAGAGGGCGCCCCAAAAAGGCCTGTTGAATACCTAAGTATTTTTAATTAAACAGCTTTCTGCACTGGCGGCCGGCTTTCCCTCGGCAGTTCAAAGACTCATGCTTTGACCCATGTGTTAAAAGTTTGTATCAGTTTTCCGTGGCTGTGTTTTTCTTGGCGCCCAAGACACGCAACTCGAAATTGTCTTGTTTAAAAGCTAGTTTGTTTACAGTTCACTCTCATTCTCGTGCTCTCTGTACCGCTCCTCCATTACATTCCCACATGTGTTCTGTGTGATCAGGTTCAGGGTGTAGTTGCCAACTCCCGCTGATCTCGCGGCAGGCTTGGTTTCCGCAAATGCTTCGAAATTTGGTTTATATTAAAGAAGAATTGTCGGAAAAGTAAAAGGAAAGATCTGCCATGTGACAATTACTGTCTTAATTTGCTGTCATCCTGGTTTATTTAAACGCTAAAAAAACAACTCAAATGGGGCGGTCATCTGTTTTTCTGGAACTTCATCAATAACGTTCGTCCATCTGATGTAAAATCAATATGACACACACTGACACAATGCCAGAGCAATGGCAAATGTGCCGTCATTTGTCATCGAGTGGTAATAAAGATATGTCACAATTGATTTTTGCCCATTTTCTCCCCCTTTCTCTTTATCACTCGCTCTCCCCATCTCTTCCTTGCTCTTTTTCCCAGTAGCGGTGATGGAAAAAATAAATGAACGTTATTAGGATTAAGCGTGGCCAGACTTGCCAAACTCAATTAATACTTGAGCAAAGGCGCTGTAATAACACGAAGACCTGTGTTTTCACTAAGACACCTTACCAGACGTTCTTAAAAGAAAAGACAAGGGATTCATAGATGGATGGATGGATTGTTGGGTGGGTCTCTTGTCTAGGAAGAAAGATTTTGTTTTGGCCTCTGCTCCATTTTTTCTTGATTTTTTCTCTTTAAATATATTTAAACTGTAGTTGCCAATCTGTAGAAGAGTGATGAAAGAAAAAAGAGAGTATAGAAACTAAAAATAAACGTACAAATCGCTCCTCGTTGCTGCGCTTGTAGACATCTGCTGCTGCCGATGTTTTCTTTTGTAAATTTTGTTCCTCCACAGTTTCATGTGGCTCTGTGGTGTAAGCGTGTGCGCTCCACTCTGTGTCCGTTGTGTGTATGTTTGTGTGTCAGTTTTGCCATCGCGGTTTGTTGCCGCTGGGTTGTGTGTACCCAAGTTGCACTGGTGGTAGCGAGCAACATCTGTTTCGGGCTTGTTGTTCCTCTTGGCTGCTTTTCAATTGGATTTCCTCAAGCAGGGCCAAAAGCTGTCACCTCTGCCAGGCTCTGTTAGCGATCACCGCCGGCCCCTATATTAAGTAGGTGGTTCAGGGCTAAGCTAATAACTCTCCCTCCTCTCCTGAGCCATCGCACACCAGCACTGGTGTTGCTGCTGGCTTCAGTGTGTGCCTGTTTGTGTGCGAACACTGACAGTTTTCCTCTGCAGCTACACACCCCATGGAGGCAGGCTGGCTTGGGGGGTCCCCTCCTCAACGTGACAGCCCGACTGACTGGATGTGTGTATGGGGAAAGAAACAGAGAATCCTAAGGGCTCTTTTTTAATAGAATAACTTATCCACTTTCTCTAATAATGTGCAGTGAGAAAGAAGCAGGAAGAAAACTTTGGCACATACCCAAATCAAAATTTAGGTTATTCCAGTTGTCAGGACTGGATATATTTGGTTGCATTTTGCACCTAACAATCTTTTTCAATTGTACAAATTCTCTATAAATGGTTGATGTCATGCTTTTGTGCACAACAGAGGCCAACTTTAAGATGATTGAGAGTTTGATGAATTATTTTCACAGCCATCTTTACAGTAGGGTGGACTGAGTTTGCACCATAATGAATACAGTGCTCACTTGCTGCAAACGCGAGCAATTTCAGCTTGAAAGATGTGATGCCACCCAAATCTTAAAAGCCTGTTTGGTTTGTCTTTTATTTTTCCACTGCAAGCATCTTCTCTCATTCGTATCTTGAGCAGTTCTGGGTGCTACAAAGCATTTATTGGGCGGTGTTTACCTCAAACTGACAGAGTGGCAGGCTGCCCGTCTACCTGCCCTGTCTGCCTGCCTTCACTTCTTCTTGCCAGCATCTCTTTCCAGCTGGAGCAGTTGCGTGGAGCTGGATTCAAACCGAGGGCCTGCAAAGTATCAACTCCCTGTTTCACAGCTTTGACAGACACTTTGATTTGACATGCCATGAACAGTTAAAGTGAAAGTTATGTATACATGTTAATTAAACTGTTTATGTGTGGAGGGGTCAGAGACATTAGCAAGTCCCAGCGCAGAAGTGTGAATTTCTTTTCTTTTTCCCCCCATCACGGTGTTTTAACCTCTTCTGTCTCTCATTTCCTTAATGATTACCAGGTGTGAGGGCAGAATTTTTCCTCCCCTTTTTTTGCCAAGTGGAGATGCGGATAGCTCTATTTGTGAAATGTGTCTCTGTGTGTTTGAATTTAGGCGAGGATATTTGACGTCGGGCCCAGCTTGTTCAAAAGGCTCTCGTTTCTGGCAGAGAGTGACTCCGAAGCCTGGAAATCACTGAGGGGATGTGGAGGTGGTGGTCTTCAGTTGCTTAAGAAAAGGCTGTTGGTCTGTTTGAAATATGTAATTTGTGAAAACTGTATCTATTTTGATTTGTGATTTTCAGTTAGACAGCATAGACAGAGTTAGTATAAATCACTTCTGACATTAAGCAATTTCAGGGCCTAAAGCTCTCCTTTAAACTGTGTGGAGCATGTGCTTCTCGATTTTTCTAAAGCAAGAAACAAAGTGCGGTAGTTCATGGACTAATTCTACATGTTTGTTTCTAATACTGGGATCGAAACTTTGAACTAGAAGTTTTTTTCTTTATGCATCTCTATTGCAAAAATAGAGATACAGAAATATTCACAAAGGAGAATGAAATGCTTAAAGTAAAAAAAAACAACCTGTTACTTGTCTTATAAATTGACATATTAAATTTTGTATACAGTAGTGTGCATAAGACTAAGCTTCTCATTTTTTATAATTTGCTAGAAAAATGGGAAATACTGTACAGTTTGCAAGGCAGATACTACAATTGTAACAAGCACAGCCTGAATACTCATAGGCAAGCTGCCTTTCCTGTCAAAATGTCACATTTGGCATTTTCTATAGATGTGACACAAGAAATGGGAGCAAATGTGTTTTTGTGACATGTTGAGAGTAGCAAAATCCCTAAAGATACAATTTTAAATTGGTTCTTTCCTAAATTGTCTTTATGTCTAGACAGAACATTGGTTCATCCTTTGAGTTAGGTGCCCTTTTTATGCTTTATTGATTCATAGGTCAGTGTTAAGTGGCTTAACTAAAAAGAAAAACTACAGCTGGAAGTTATCAGGTACAATGACTGGATTGAAAATAAGTGAAAAAGCAGCCAATGTCCAAAGAAAAACTGCTATAGAAATCATCGAAACTATTGCTCAAGACCACGGTTATAAAAATATTTTTAAAAAGGGGTTGGCTGAAAATTTACACATCTATTGTATATAGATCTGTTTTGCTGCAAGTCATTTGTACCACTAAATAAAAATAATAATGAAAATGACAAAATTGCAGCCATACTGGTTCTTTTTTCAATCTAACAAGCAGACAGAACAGCAGACTTCCCTGTCATTATATCTCATGTTAACGTTTAAGCTCCTTCTCATACTACAGGGAGCGTTGGGCTGACTGAGACAATACATTCCAGCGAGAAAGAAAAAGCTGCCCTGCCACTCCCTCTCCCCTTGCCAAGACACTGCCCTTCCACCTTAATCATAGTTTTCATATCTGTACATTGAAAATTTGTTTCCCAAGGACGGTGCCATAAAACTGCTGCTTTTTGAGATTTTTACCTGCCAGCTCTCTGCTTCCTTTCTCTACACAAGTGGGGAGGTTGATGGAAGTGGGAAATAGGGGCGCTGATAGTAAGTGAGGGGAGAAATGTAGAGGGATTATTCTCTGGGAATTCTTTGAGAGGTTGAAGGGTTCAACATTGCATATGCCATAAACAAATAGTATAATTATTATTATTTTTTGTTATAAGAGAAAGTGGCTTTTTTTAAACACCCTCCCCCTGCAGTAGGCTTACTGTCAAAGTGAGGACAGCGTATGTGCTTGGGAAACTTGGAGCTGTTGTAGGGAATTTAAAAGTGGTCAGTGTTTGTATTCAGGTTGGAGGTTTGTGTCACTGCTGAACATATGCAGGGATGAATTCTCAGTGTTAAAGACTGAAAATACCTGAAAATGTGAAAATTGTGTTTAATTGATCATGTTGATCAATTAAACACAATCAAGTTAAAACAATAGGAGAAGTTGTGTGCACAAGTTGTAGCAGCCTTTAGTGGTCAGCCAGTGTGTAAGTTATGTTTTAAATAATTGTCTTGTGTTATCTTGCTGAACTATTGTCGTACCACACTGTACACTGTCCATCAGCAACCTTGTATTCTGTAGAAAATATTATTGAGCTAAACGATCAGTTGCTACCAGCTCATTCATTTTGTCTTGTCATAAAATCAAATGACTGTGAAACGTGAAAAAACCTAGAGTCAGATCTGTTCTCTGGCACCTGAATCTGTTATCTGAAATTCAAACTGCTTTATTATCTAATAACGCAGGAGTTGCCCGTCTTAATTCATGCAGATAGGCAAAAACGACGTCTGTATTTGCCAAAGATCTGTAGTTTTTTTTGACATTTGAGGGAGTTAAGCTTCATTTAATATATTCTCTTACAAAGCAGACACTTAAACACAGGAATAAAGCTTTTATTACAAGTATAACCAGCGGTTAATGGCTCACCTTAAATATTTAATGCACTCAGCTGATGCTTTTACGAAGAGTGAGTTGCAAGGACAACAGAGGTAAATTTCCAAAGGAGGTTGTCGACATCACAAACAGCCAGTAGTAAACAATATCAGGGCTAGCCTCTTTAAATGGCTTGACTCAGAGTTCTTGAAAGTAAATCGATGTCTGACTTTGATTTGTTCTTTCTGCTTTCCAGACAAAACTCTCAGTATCTCTGATAAGCAGGATCGCGCGTGCACGTTTAAACAAATGCACTTTCCTGCCCGGCACTGCGGCAGAGCGCATCTCTCTGGGGCAATGGTGTTTTTGGTCAAACACAGTAACTTTTTAAACATACAATTGTTCCATAATTAGTGAGATGCTAATTAATTTATGCTCCCCTGTTTGATGTACAGTATGGCAATACTTTGAAAGCAACTGTGTTCGTTCTTTGCATAAATTTGTAGCGTTTTCTGCAGAGTTCAAAAGAAATGCGGCAGAGTTTAGAAAGGCACGCTTGCATTTAAATAATGCGCCCCATTTTCCCGTCTGTTTGTTTTTAGGGATAATATTAATGAATTAACATTTTAAACAATCCGTCATTATTGTTGCGCTGCCACTTATTTTTAACTCAATTAGATTTTAATAGATCATTTTTTCCTAATGTGCACACTATGTTCTCCCCACTTTGTTCACTGCACAACAAAAGATTAATTACAAATAAGAGGAATGATCAAAAACATGATAATCAAATTGCAACAATAAGTTGGGAATTGCAATTCTAATGCAATACAATAGCGTATGTGTTGCAAATTAACCACCCACTGTCTGTTAGTGTGTGTGTGCTTGCTAACTTGTGTGCATGTGTCTGTGTGTGCAAACAGTATGGAGCCACGCTGGGTTTACATACATGATAAACACTTTGCTTGTGCTTTTAAATAATTCTCAATGGACATCACAGGTTGAGATTTTAACATTTTACCTTATAGAGGTCTAATTATTATATATTTATCAGCAGAAGGACAGACACCCCAAATACAGCCCTATAGTAACAATTCTATAGTACCACATCGCGAGTGATGTGCATTTAGTCAGTCCATATCATTTTTAAAAAATGACAAAAAAACATATCTCTTTACTTTTCAAAAGCCTTTTACTAGCCGACATTAAATAACATACCATCACCGTCCACTTGATCATGCACATCTAAGGTTAAACTGCTTCTTACCACAAACTTTGTGCATTTAGGCATGCAGACGTGCTCATGATGCCCTGCTGAAGTTCAAAACGAACATTTTCCCCAAAGAACTATATCTTTGAGCTGATAGAAAGGAAACAATAACTATATATAAATAAGTCTAAGGAGCTTGGAAAGAAAAGCGTCTGGACTTCTTAAAGTTGCTTGAAAATGGTTATATAAATAACCATTTATTACAACCAAGGAATGCAGAACAGCATCTCTGAGCACCCCATCCCTGAAACAGAGGGGCTAAAGCAGCTTCCACTCATGTCGGCCTGAAAACAGGAATTGATACAGTTCACACAGGCTAAACAAAAGACTAGAAGACAGGAAGACTGGTCTGATAAATGGTCATTTCTCCTGCAACATTCAGATTTTAGGGTCAAAATTTGGCATATACAACGCTGAAAGTGTGGATCCATCCTGCCTTGTATCAACAGTTCACACCGGTGGTAGTGTCGAAATGGTGTGTGGGATATTTTCTTGGCACACTTTTGGGTCCCTTTAGTACCTAACAATGTGACCAGTAAGTGTATAGATTCAATTGACTGCTAAAAAAAACCTGTTGAAAAACGTCCAGGCTTGGCATATATCTAGAGTAGCCTTTCACCTTTGCAGTCCACAGTCTCTTTGAGCTCGATGGCTGATTGTCATCTAATGCTCGTAAATTGGAGCAGAGATGATAAGAGATGAAAAGATGATCTTGCCGTCACACTTGGAAAACAACACAGTCTCATCCTTCATTCGTTGACTGATTTATTTATTTAAAGTGAAGACAAGGTGTTGTGGGCGCTGCTCTTTTTGTAACATTCTTTCACTGAACATTTGAAACTGAATACTCCAATTACGCCTGTGTATCGGGTAGTTAAAGTATAAGCTATGGGATGCACTTTGAAAACCAGAAACCTCAGCTCACCCACTGTTATTAGGTCACCAACCTCACCTATGCTCTCATGGTCACACTGTGCTATGGAAATATTTTTGTTTTTGTTTTTATTTGTATCTATTTTTTGGCCACTTCACATGCGTATGTAGCAGACGGATCTCGGTGTGCGATTCCTTGTTGTGTCTTCAGAATGGCGGAGACAAGAGAAATTGTCAGTTGTATGCAAGGTGTCACCAGCCTGCACGACAGACGGGGCAATTCAGTCCCCAGAGGACAATGCGGCCAGGTGAATTTGTAGTAGCTTGGCCTAGAGGTCATCATCGTCAGCCACTGTCGCCCTGTCACTCCGAATGGGCCCCCAAATCATGTTGTCAATGGTGATGCATCGAGATCTTCCTCGGGCAAAAATTGGATGCTCCAAACTCAGCTTGATTGATGCATTGGGCAGGTTGTGCCTGCCTGTCTTCGGGATGTGTCCTTACCCTGGTTTAAAGATGAAGCAACAGAGACATACTTGGCAGCGGTGAAAGCAGAGAGATGTACTTTTAAAAGTTTTTTTTTTGTGCTAGCGGTTTTCTTATCAAAGAATCTACCATATCTAATCAGCCTTGAAATTTATAGGATTTTAACTGCCTTTTCATTTTTCTCGGTACATCTTTTGTGGCACGGTTCAATCAGTGTTCTGAGAATGTTGTTCTCACTGTTTTCATTGAGGCATCAGGATTACATTATGGCTCGAAGGCGAATGCACAGCTTGTACATTCAGTGGATGCCACAATGAAACGGAATGAAAAATAGCTGTTTTTCTGTGACCAAAAGTGCAGCCTTTATGCATCCAAGGGCATGGCATTCTTGGGCCCTGGGTACTAGCCGTGGAGTGTTGTGAACATGAAATATCTTCTTTTATGTGCCATTTTTTTCATTATGCTCCCTCTGTCTCTTTCTTTCTCCGCTTTCCTCCAATGGTTTTTCCTTGATGGTCTCGTCTGGCCTGGGTTGCTCTCTTCCTGTGTGTGTGTGTGTGTGTGTGTGTGTGTGTGGCTGTGTACACGTGAGTATGTTTTAATAGACGCCACTGTTAATGCTGTCTTTATCGCCTCGTTTCTTGCTATTTGCGTAGATTTATGAGCACAGATTTTCTGTTTCTTTACATAATGCGTGTGCTCTGTGTGTGTTTGTTAGTACTCAATCATATAATTGTGTTTTTTTATGTCAGAGAACACAGTATGAATATAGGCACTTGAGATTTTCTATTTCAATAAAACTGTGTGGAACCTTGGGTTGAAGCCTTTGATGGCTTAGCGCAGCCTGCAACAGGGAAGAAGTCTTGCAGACGAAACAAATGCAAGCCGAGCTTTATACAGAGGTGGCCCACTTTGGAGAAGTTGTCCTACTTCTTTCCTCATTACTTCCGACTAAAGTCTAATTCAGCTCTGTGCGACTAGAATAGACTTCAAATCAACCTTACCTGCATGTGTCGCTCTGCTCATTAGTTTTGATCTTTTTTCTTCTTCTTCTTCTTTTATTTTTATAAAAATATAAGAGAGAAAACAGGTGTAACAACTTTGTCCTCCTCTTCTTTCTTTCTCCCTTTCTCTCTTTCTTTGTCTGTGTTTACAGGGCCTGTTCATCTTTCTGATATATGGGGTGTACAACACAGAGGTAAGTCTGCATTGTGTCTCAAGGCTGTTGGAGTGAATGAGAGAAATGACAAGTTTCTGATGGGCTCCTTGCTTAAAATCAGCGTGGGTGGGGTGCGCCAGAGTGTGTGTGTGTGTGTGTGTGTGGATGGGTAGAGGGATGAGAAGGAGGGGAGGGGACATCGTTTCCATGCGAGCGTCCCACTGCCCTTCATGCTTGGACTAACTTATATGCATCTGAGTCCAACCATTTAACACTGACACGCTGCAGTTCTCAGCCACTCATTCCTCACCCACATTGGCTAATATTTCACTGCCTCTTTAAGTTTTTAAACTCACAGCCCTCCATTTAGCATCCTGACAAAGCTGCTGGCCAGGGCTTTGCAGGGCTCCAAGCAGTACCTGTAATCGAACCGAAAAAAAGGTAGTGGTGGTGGTGGGGGGACAATATGCAACAAACAATATAGAATGAAGGGTGATAAAATGCAATCTTACTGCCTTATTACCATTTACCAAACCATAGCTGTGCGGGGGTGGAGAATGGTTGAGCGTCTAGACGGAGAGTTGTGATTTAATGGATGAGTTGCATGTCACAAAAATCACTCTTGGTCAACTGTGGCTCTTTGTAAAGTCTGCATAGGTGATGCTGCGTTTAAACTTAGGCCCACCTTCCAAAGTTGCATGTGAAAATTTAAAATTCAAAAGTCTGAAAAATGTGCAAAAATAAAGAAAGCAACAAGCAAATAGAAAAGACTGTAAATCTGAATATAAATGCAGCATACGAAGCAAAATCTAAGACACCGTTTCTGCGGCTTGCTATTCATTTATGGTGAATACACATATACGCTGTCTTTTTGTTAGGCTTTTCTTTGACTGAATACACAAGGTCATTGGTCATTAGTCCACCCTCCTCCACTGCTCTTTTCTATTTCTCTTTCTTCAGTCTCATTTATTTCAGCTTTCTGTCATTATCACCTGGCTGCTGACCATCAAAGAAAACATCTCGAGTTTTCTGTCCTTTTCCATTTTGTTTTCTCCCTCCTTTCTTCTCGAGAGCGTCGAGAGCAGCGTCCCTGAGTCATAGGCGACGTACTGACAATGCAGAGCCAGGGAGGGATGACCTTTCGCGCTGTAAAATACATCAATATAGCATTCTTGCTTAAGTGGCTTTTCAGTGCTCGGGAATTTGTTTTCTTACACTCATGTTGTCCTTGACCCTGAGGTCCTCGTGGTTTGTGAGCAGGTTTGATTTTCAAGAGGACCTCACTGTTGTGGTAAAATTTGGGGGAAACAAAACAAAACAGAAAACCGAGTACTCTTGTAATTATTTCATCTGCTCCCACTGACCCCGCCATCACCTCTCGAAGAGTAGGGAGCTTTTCTTTTGTTTCTACTTTTTCCTCCAGATTGTGACACTTGGCAACGTTGGCTTTAGGTTTCAGCCTTCGTGAACCCTTAAAAGAAAATATTTGCTTGGTAAAAATTTTATTATTTTATTTATTTTTTTGTAAGGATATACGGTGTCCTGGCATTTTGATTCATTCAAAAGCTGTCTTGGAAGGGACTTTCAGCGACAGCTGGTATAGCACACGGCAGGTACACAAAACACACATTGAGCACACTGTGTGTAAAAACTTTGCAAAGTTGCTGTTAGTTGTTAACATTTAAAACAGATGAGTCTAACCGCCTCTGTGTCAGGAGATTTCGCTTTGATATTCTTAAGGTGGTGAATTAACTAGTGCCTGAAAGTCAGGACATGCTCCATTTATGAAGCCGGTTTCTAGGCTGAATAATTACAATTGTGTATGGTATGGAAGAGAGACTACATCTGCTGCTATTACCCTCAAAATGTATCGTTTTAATTGCTAATTACCTGACAGTAGCTTTCCATTATTCATTGCAATTAGCTTTTCCTTGGTGGTCACCTTGTAATCCCACGCTTTGATGACCTTTTATTTCCATCAGCTCCAAGGATGTCGGCAGGTGTTGTCGGGCAGACTGCTTTAATATGGTAATCGCTTAGCACCCATTTACATGGGAAACCATGCTTTGCATCCTTTGCATCATTGCGAAACCTTGAGTGTGCGCAAACCCCTTAAACGCATAACGATCATCTAAAACAATGCCCTTCCCCTCATTGTCAAATGATTAATTAAGTTGTGTCATGTAATTGCCTCAGCTCACTGGCTGCTTTTGAGATCAGTGAAACCCTCGCGTCTCATTTTCCCCATTAAAATAATGTTAAGATAGTGTCTATCCAACATCTGCACTGTGTTGACGACCTCCTTAGTATCTTGTCAGAAATAATAGAAGGGTTTTTGAAACGCAATGCTGGCATTGTTGATTCTGCCTTGTCACGAGGCTTAGGCTCTCTTCATTATGTCGCCCTTCAGCAGTGGTACGTATGCAAAACATCTTCTGCATACACATGCTGTCTCTGAGACCGTGTGTATGCGTTCACTGTGGTGTCATAATTTATAACACGGCGTGACTTAATGAAGCCATAAGCCATAATGCATATTCACTAACGTTGTGGGCTGGGCTGGGACGGGCTGTAGTGATAAGTGCCCAGCCGATACAAATTTACAGTTAGTGCTGACAGAGGGCACAAACACAAGAGCGCGCACGCATACGCAAACATACACACGCTCACTCTCACAAGTACCAGAGGATTTTGAAGAAGAAAGGAATAACTGAACTACCGGCAATTTTTTAACCTATTTTTATTTATTTATTTATTAGTATTTTGTTAGTAAACAGTTAAAGAAATTTTAATAACAAAATGCTAACAGCGCCCCAATAGAAATTAAAGAATAAAGTTGGTTTAATAAAGTATAGGAATGGAAAAAATTTAAGAATTAGTTTTTAATTTTACAAATTATTTTTTTGTATCATGTAATATTTATTTCACTGTACTGAGAAATTAGCAAAATGTAATCGAAGCAAAGCAGTTCTTGTGCAATAATCTTTTATCAGGAATTAATACTGTATTTTAATCATTGTGTATGTGTGTATATATATATATATATATATATATATATATATATATATATATATATATATATATATATATATATATCAACTTCTGTCTGGTATTTTATGTGTTAAATGAAGGTGTGCAGTACACTGTTTCATCTGAGTGTAAAAATGTAATCTGTTCTGCTAGGGCAGTCCCTTCTCCTCCAATAGCTCCCATTTGTTGGTCCCGGCGCTCTGTGTTGACAGATGATAGCTTGAAGTCGTCTCCTTAGTTTGCCAGCTCTATGTGTCACTTTCAAGTCCCATTAGCCGCTGGGACATGCTGGAACACCCTCTCGCACACACATACACTATCCCAACCACTGCGTGTCAGTGTCTGCAAACTAACCCTCAAAATATGTTCCTTCCATTCCACATTTTATTCTCCCTTCTCCATTTTTACACTTTGCATACTTGCAGGTGTTTGCTGTGGAAGATATTTTGTTTTAATTCAGCGTGCGCTGCAGTTATCTCTTTTGCTCCCATTCTCTGTGTCTTTCTTTCAGGTTCGAAGCACGGTCAACAGGATCAAGGAGAGGAGAAAAGCGCTTAATTTTTCAGTATGTAATCTTCCATTTTCCTGTGAACAAGTGTGTGTGCACGTCTTTATTCTGTTGAGTGTGTGTGTGTGTGATAAACACTGGTGTGACAGACTCAATTTTCCTTACAGCGTTCGCTTCTCATGAAAAAAAGAAAGAAAAAAATCCCTACTACAGCAATGCCACAAAGAGTCTCTGTACATCGGCTCACTAGTCGACAGTCTGTGTTAGATGCCCTTATACATCAAACATACACCCATAATAACCCCCCTTCCCTGCCCTCCTCACTCTCCCCATTGCAGCACCTTCATCGTAGCAATGTCAAGCTCCACGGTGGGTTACAAGTTTCTAATCCAGGACAAGCCGTCCCCTGACATTAAAGTGTCAGGCCAGTATTTATACCTTGGTGGACACCGTTTGGCTGAAATTGTGGGATGCTGCACGTGTGTCTGTGGTGTGTGTGTGTCTTGGGAGATTATAGCCAACCAAAGGACATTAAAAGTAGTCACAAGTCTGTAGCACACACAAACATGCACATGTCAGACACGCATACGATTGCAAACCTTAACGCCTTGACAAACTCTCATTAAACTTATCCCCAACCTCATCTTGCAATTGCATACACAGGTGCATGTGCATGAAAAGCCTCTGCTCTCATTGGAGCACACCACACAGCGCCTTCCTCTGTACTCTAACCCACATATGTGACCCACCTTATAATAAAAAAGGAATGCAATAAATAAGTTGGTTAATTAATGTTTTCTGCATGTCTCCCTGTATGCATGTCTATGCAATGGGGTTGTGTGTTTGGGGGGGTTGGGGGGGACTTACCTCCTGGTGCAATCTGATATATTGGTTGCTCATCTTATCAGTGAGCCCCCCCCATCTACCATCATTTTTACTGCTTCCTCTCCCCTCTGTGGCGGCAATTTTCCAATCCTGCTGGGTTCCGCTATCAGAATGCGTTTTTTAGCCATCACCGCTGCCTGACAGTTTTTAGCTAATGCTATCTTGTGCCATAAATCCTGCTTGAAATACTGTATCTACCTGTCCTTTGGTTAGATAGGAGACATTTGGCTCTAGATGACCGCACATGCCCCTATATATCCCCTTGTTGTAAAACATAGGATTGGGTATTGTGCCTTGCCGGGTGAGGGATAAAGAGGCTTCAGCGTGTTACTGCATATGGGGTCATTTGAAGACAAATGGCTCTTCAGAGATAGAGGGATTTATATGTTGCATTACTCATGAGTGAAGATTTACCCCGAAAAGGATGATTCACAATAAATTCATTTTAGGAATTGAAAGTGGTTATTTAAATAAAAAAAGACCATTTCAAGCTTTCATTGTCCTCTTATACCTTTATCGTAAACATTAAACGTAGCCAGTACTAAGCCGAGTTATGTCAAAGCCATCGCAGTACTGACTTTTGGAATATGCCTTCATCTCTAGGCTGATTATATGTCAGTACAGTCATGTAGTGTCTCTAAACAGTGCAAAGGGTATAAATGCACAGTATTCTGCAAAAGCCTTGATCCACCCATCATTTCTTTATATTTTGCTAGGAAAAGGGGAAATATGTATAGAGATTTCTTGAAATATGCAAAAATAAATGGAAAATAGTATATAAGGCAAAAACAGAGTTTGAAAGTGGATATTTGGTTTCACTATCTTTACTCTTCAACGTAGCCTGAACTCTCATAAGCAAGCTTGTCATTTCTTATGCTTTTACTGCACTGGCATTGGGTTTCTTATGCTAAACAATGAAGCTGTTGCCAATCACACCTTTCCAGATTATGTGACTGTACTTTTCTGTGTTTAGAATTCCATGAATGGTGGCACAGTCTCTACCACCACCAGCTGAAATTCAGCCTCAAACCATGACAGAGCCTCCACCGTGTTTTATACCTCCCTGTTTATCTCCGCCATACATATTGATGACTATTTGAACCCACAATTTTAAATTTGGATTCATCAGCCAGCTTTATCTTGTGTAATACTTCTTAATAGTGGTTTCGTCACAGTCAATTTTCTAGTAAGACCATGTCTGATGAGGCTTCAGCAAACAGGAGAGCAGGAGCTAAAGGACCAGATGTATCTCTTAGAGCCTATGTGAGGGCTTTGCTGGATTTTTTTTCTCTATTTCTTAAATAATTTATAGCTTAAAAATGTATCATCCAATCTATTATTTTTTTCAGGGGAGAAAAAACCCACACCGATGATATAGAAGTCTCAAAACCCCACAAAACCCGTATCAAATATGATATATTAGGCATTAAGGGGTTAAGGACATAATGTTCAGATGCTTTCATCAACTGTAGATAGTGTTTTAGGCCTGCCACTTGTGACCCCCACCAGTCTAGTTTCCTCAAGGACACACTGCATACTGTGCTAAGATATGCTAAGTGTTTGGCTAATAGCTCTCTTAGTCAAATCACGTTGTTAGTGCAAAAATACTATTTTATGCCTGCAAGACTGCATTATCGTTGGAATTTTCCATAGTATTTCTTGGTATTTTCTATTCCATTTAGAGAAATTGGAACATTTTTGTTCCTGCTGCCAGTAAGATTTAAGATATATTTATTTACTAGTATTTTTCTTCCTGTTATGTGTAGACACATCACTGGTTCATCATTTCAGGTGGTTCAGATGCTTTTTTTTTGAATACTTTATTGATTCATAGGTCAGTGTTCAGTGGAAATGAGGGTTGGCTCAAACCTTTAGACAGTACTGTAAGACAGTCTGGCAAAAACACATAATTTTTCCCTGGTGTTGCAATATTTAACTTTAAAAGTCATTGGTCTTGCTATAGTCTGCTATCGTTGAAGAATTTGCAGGTGACTAGATTTAGAACGACCAATTAATCTGCCATACATGGCTGTGAACTGTGGGAGAAAGCTGGAGCACATGGAGAAAAACCACACAAGCACAGGGAGAACCACCTACTTTGACAGCTTCTTGTATAAATTCCACCAAACCTAATCACACACTATCCCCTCTTTAATTCCACACCACTGTTGACCTCTTTAGCCCTTTTACTCTACATGGGTGTGGATCTCAAACAGCGTTTTTTTTTTCTTGTTTGACCCCAGGGAGCACAGTTTTATACACACACACATACACACAGCCACTTTGAACAGTGTCGCCTGTCTTTTTGATACCTCGTACCTCTTGACCCACCCTGACCTTCTTCTTGTACACTCACAGCCAGATTGCTTTGTGAAATAAAGCTGTCAGTTGTAGGACCCAAATAAAAAACAACCCCTCCCTTAGTTCTCCGTGCCCCTGACATCACTGAAATATAGATATAAATTGGAAGTGGATTAGTTTTTTTGATCTTAATTCAAGTTTTGACAAGATATAGGAAGCTACATGTAGAAGTTACAATTTAAAGGAAAAATCGGACTAGAATTTGGTATTGGTGTTTCCTTTCTTGTCTTTATCTGGTAGCACAAAAATATGTGTTGCTCAAAATACTTTGAATAAAATGCCATTTATTTATGTTGCTGGCACTGCTGGTTAAAGTGACTGACAATGACATGTCGCAGTGCATGCATTTGCCTTTTTCTATTTGCAGTAAGACAGAAGAGCAGGGTATAAAAGCCTTGTCGTTGGCCTCCTTGACCCCACAACTCCGTTTGAGAGCCGTGCAAATAAGTGGATTTTGTGTGATTGCAGTTTATTTTGGCCTGGATGGAAGATGCATGTGCATGGTGTAAAACAAAGAGCTCTTTCACTTAATTTTCTACATCAGCTGCTCTAGCTTACTGGCCACACTGTGGGAAGAATAACACAGTAGGTAACAATAGCCTATATGATTTTTTGAAATCGTGATTAGGGGTAATCAAGGGAAAAAAGGCATAATTTAACATGAAATATCTACCACTCGTCCATCTGAGTTTAGTACACATTTCCTAATATATGTTTATGTATTTATTTTCCAGCTTTTCTTGAAACTACTGTTAAAGTACTTTTCTTTAACATTTTAAATGCATAAGAGTGCCAAGTGGAATAGATACAGAAGGCAGCAACATAAGAATGATGATAATTGCAATTTAAAAAAGTATATATAACTAATTTGTATCACTAATGGGCAATTAATAAGCTGCTGATGATACTGCTTTCTTTTATCTTACAGAACTGTGCCAGTTCCCGACCATCCAGTTCAGTTACCAACTCTCGTCCTGTCAGTTTCCCACTTGGAACAACTCCAAGCCAGGAAGAGGAAGGCTATGCTTGCAGCACCACGCTAGGCCCGGCAATGCAGGAAGAGAACAGCCAAGGTGAGCTCTGACTCCAGTGTCATGCAACTATAAGTGGAGTTAGTACACCAACTTTGCGTTGAGGCAGGGTTGTCTATCATTATCTTTCATTATCACACTGCGATCATCGTTAATCAAAATATAATTTGGGGTCTCAGTCATTCAGTAACCTGGAAATTATTAGACCACATTCACAGTCCTGGAAAAGTAAAAAAAAAGTTGTAATGTCCGAAAATCACCGTGCAGCAGTGATTGATTTCTGTCCAGTGATAAACAGTGAAGACCAACCATGGTGCATTTATATAGTTGGCAGTCATGAAGGAAACTTTCTATTGTTTCTTCTGATTAACCAAAAAATTCATTAAAAAAAGACTTTTGTCTCAATTTAAACAGTAAAAGGGCCACATTTCCAGCATAATGATTCCACCTAGAGAAATGTAAAGCAGTTACTGTATTGTATTGCTTTAAATAGTAATCTTTGTCTTTTCTTGTATCACTTTAAAATGTAATACAGTTGCCCTTTTGTTTGGCAGTTGAGAAAAAGCAAATCCTTCTCTGATTCAAGTTTTCCACACAATCTTTTCTAGTTTTGCTCAAAAGATGTGCAATAGCATGCAGTCTTTGGAGCTAAACATAATAGCAAGTCACAATATTGCTCTGATTATTCTGCTGGCCTTACTTCTCAAAAAGCACAACCAACCCACCATCACTTAAAAAGAACAAGGAAGGTTGTCTATTCTGTGATTTCTTTAAAAAAGTATTATTATTTTTGTTATTTGAATGAAATTTTCATTTCTTTAGAATAGCTGAAATATTTTCTTGGTCGTATGTCTTTGTACTTCATCTTTTTAAGACGGCAGCACCTGTAGCCTTGGTTGTCGAAATTTTCTGCTCAGCAGTAGAAGTTTTCAAGTGAAGGATTTTAATTTTCACTGAACACTTCAGTACAAGAATAGAAGAAGCTTTTTGAAAGATTTTTTTTTAAGGAAGCAGTGAGAGTAACTTGTTTAGAGGGGGAAGGGTGGCAAAATAGGCAGCCAAAAGATGTGAAGATGAGGTGTTATTGAATACGAGACTCTAAAAGTTTATTTTCTGTGCACAGATTATGAATTAAAAACAAAACTGATAAAACACTAAATTCGTGGGGTGCAACAGCCATCCAATCAGTTTCGTCTTCATTATGGTATGGAATCTATGCATGTAGTTCAAATTAAAATGCTTTTCCATGGTCTTTTTCCAATTTTTTTTAAGGGGCATTGGGAACAACGCTGCACTCTTAACCCATTATTACCAACACCCCTGATCAGTGTCCAGTTGAATTGATTACATATTGCATTGGGTCTGAAAGCCACATGAATTAATTGATGAGTAATTGATGAAAAATTTCAGATTTTACATTTGCAAAGAAACAAAAGACACTTTAAGTTTTAAGAGTCTCGCATATCATCATATTGTCTACTACAAGAAAAATAATGCCATCTCCATACTAGTGCGACACCATCCCTGGAAGTGTACCTCATGCCTTTGATTCATATCACATTATTTTGAAGAAGAATACAATGACCTCAGTGCATATATTGAAACTTGGACATCACTATACTTGGACCTGGATTATAGGTCTGAAGGTTTGGTGTTGCAACTTGTGTGATCCAATGCAAGATGATCTGTAGTTTTGATTGCAGCAGTGTAAGTATATTCCCCCACTAGCATATCTGCAAGGCATTACCGCAAAGCGTTCTCAATCTGAGAGTAGTGGCTGGCCCTATTGAGTGAAATCAGACATCTAAAGTATTCTGTTAAACTTTAACACTAACCAGACACCCTGGATTCAATCTAGCTGCCTGACCCATGCCATCAGCAGGGTTGAAACTCATTTTATTGTTGAAAAGATCGGCGATACCAGTTTCAAAGAACGGTAAGAAAGCGGTAGAGGTCAATCTCAGGTTTCACTCTGTCAATTTTATTCTTTTTGCTGACTTTCTTTTACTGTTTACTAAAAAGTAATGAAGGCCAACAGTTTAAGACCTGTGAATGTACTTATATGGGAATATATTTGTGAATATGATGTAATTATGTATTTGACATGGCATGGATTCTACAAGTTAGAACCAAAACTTGACAATCTTCAGAAGAAATTCTACAATCTCTACAAGACAGCCTTCTTTTAAAAGTGCTTTCTTCTATTTGGAGGCTTAGGACAACAAAATCACCAAAACTCCACAGGTCATCGATTTCTACTTATGCCCAAATACAAAAGTTTAAATTTGTAATAATTTAATTCTAAAAAGTAAACTTTCACATATTCTATATTTATTAGATATAAAGTAAAACATTTCAGACAGTTCAGACAGATTATAGTTTTTTTATATTCAAAAATCTAAACTATCATTTTTTATTATGCTTTCTGAAACAGGTCTCTCTTGTAAATTTGTGGGAGCCCCACAAAATCCAGAGCCTTAAGGAACTCAGGTCAAATCTCATCCACCCCAACGACTCAGCCACCAGAGTTTTTTTTTAACTATCTCATTGACCTCAGCCACAGTAATGGGTGAGCCACCCCCCCTCATCTCTAGACTTTTAGACTTTACCTCCTTTGCTGGAGCCATACGATTCTTAAGATCCTCCAGGCACCTTCCGGACTAGGTCCTCTGCAAGATGCTCCCAGTGCACCTGCACTATACACCAGGCCTGTACAGCATCGTTCCCCGCCACCTGATCCAACTCACCACCAGGTGGTGATCAGTGGAAGCTCTTCGCTTCAGCTGAATGTCCAAGACATAAAACTGTAGAACTGATGATACAATTACAAAATTATTTATTGATCTGTAGTCCAGATTATCCTGTTGCCAGGACTGAACATTGTATTAAACTTTCATTGGGACAAAAGCCTAATAACAGAAGGGCTTTCCACTGCTATTTCCCATGTAGTACGTGAACATGACAGTGGAGTCCCCGGATGGGGCACCTTCTAGTGACCCACCCAAGGACTCATGAAAAGGCCAGTACCTTTGAGTTGTCAGTCAAGGCCCCTTCCCCAACCAAAATGTATCAACTGGGGTCATTTTGTGCATTGGAAATGTCTGAATTAGGCAGATTTTTCCATTTAGAATAGAGCAGGGGTCGGCAACCTTTCTGATGATGAGTGCCATCTAAAATTTCCTCAGAAGTCAATGTGCCATATAATTGCATTAGCAATAAATTTTAATAACGCTCTATATTAACAGTTACACACTATATAGAACAACTTTATAGAATTATATATTGTTCGCAGATGTTGGCAGCTATCAGCGAATAGTTATAAGCTATATTTGAAGCACACAAAAAAAAGACACTTTTTATCCATAACAAGAACTCCATAACAGCAAATGAACTGCACAACAGAAAATACAAATGCTATTTATGGTCTCCTCACAACAATAATAAGAAAAATAAACTGGGCCAATATGGCATGTTTGTTAATACAGAGATACATATGTTAACGTGATCTCTGGTCTCCCACTCAGAGACACAGGTCTCCGAGTGTCCAGCATTCAGACGGATACCTGAGGACGCCCTTCGTCTGAGAGAAAATCTGCACACACAGATATGTAGAGCCAAATACTGTCAATAAGGCCTCTGCAATGTTCTGAAGACAGTTAAGCTTTACAGGTAGTGATGTCCAGCAGGTGAAAAGGCAAGCTCCGTGAACACGCACAGCTATGGATTCCAGCTGCAAACTTTGACCCCCACAGAGTTGAGCTTTTCAGTTCAATCAGCTGCATTTCAATGTCCTCTGTGTCCAGCCATTTAATGCGAGACAAAACCAGCTGCTCATTAAAGCTTTCTGGTTTGATCAGAAAATAAAAACATTGGTCCATACACCTGAAAGTCCCGAAAACGCATTGTGAATTCTGTCTCGAGTCTACGGATGTATCCATGTATTTCCGCGGTGCTGATGCCGACAGCTCCTGATGCATTTGAAGTGTTAGAATGTGGAAATTTCAACATCGCTTGAAAAAACTGCCAGCTAGCAACATCCCTCTCACCGGTAGGCTAAGTGATTTTTAGCCAATTACAAGTTGAATCTGGTAGTTGGGGTTGTTAGCTAAGATACCATCATTAAGAAGCGGCACAACTAATGTGTCTATGCGAGCTAATTTGCGATGTGTACCGCTGGCCCGGCCATTTATTTTTTAATGCACCTTCTCAGATTAATTCACTGCGTTTCGGACTCGTGCCATCAGTTAACCTTTAGCGTGCCAGCTGTGGCACGCGTGCCCAGGGTTGCCGACCCCTGGAATAGAGTATACTCTTTATATAACCTGTATCATAATAGGTTCTCATATTATTAGGATAGTGGTAGAATATAAGTCTGTACAGATATATTTAGAATGAGTAAACAATGCGTTGTTGATTTACTTGAAGAGGCTCCTTATGATTTTCTTTAATCCAGTGACATCTAAATGTTTGCTTTAGTAGAAAGAAGTGAATTAAAGGAAACTGGTTTTGTTCACAGGTTTTATTGGCAAAAAAATGCAAAATTGGGTTAAATTTGATTGCTGACCTTTATTTACTTATTGTTAATTGTTAGCCTCATGATTTATGATCTGTATTAGAAAATGTCCATCAGAGAATTAGTCCTTTTGTTGCTAACCATGTGTCGTTAGAGGACGTAGGACAATCGAGCATCATATTACAATCTAGGTCTTGAGTAGATAAATATTATGTGGGTAACAGTTTATGACTTGTACAATAATGATATTCACATTTGAAAAGTACATATGCTGTGAGTTATTGCTCCTTGTTGCTGTTCTGTGCACCTCTCAAACTGTGATTTATAGCATTTCCTTTGCAGCTGATCTACATGATCCTCAGCAGTATTACCGCGTCTCTTATTCATATGGGGCACAGTATATACAGTCTATATGCCACAGTTACATGACTGAACCTGCCATGCACCAAGACAAATTAAACTGAGCAGGAAAAAAATAATGTTTTTGATGTAACACAACTGTAGAAATAATTGAGTGTCAGATATTATTACTTAGCCCATTTGGTGCTCTTCCAATTTGCTGCTGTGCTATGAAGTCCACTGCAAATGCAATCACCTGCATGTGATTTATTGGGACTTGGGTTGTTGGCCAAGAACTCATACACCACTACATTGCTATTATTTTGTAGCTGTAACTTCTATTATTACTGTTCTAACACAGAGTGTGTGATGCTGTGAAAACGCTAATATACTAGTTGATCCATTTTTCAGAGTGACAAGCAGGCATTTCTAATGCTTGATTGAATCAGTAATAAATTCATAAAATAAAAAAAATCTGGCTTTTTTATAAAGTGACAACTTTATAATGATTATGTATTCCATTAAAGTACAAATAACAAACAGATTTTCTTTTTTCTAACAATAACCATTGCATCTGCTGAGTGATACTGGTATCTTACATATATACGGTCAAGTAGTAATTGTTTCTGAGTGGGTGTAAATTTCTACATGATTGGGACAAATATTCAAAGCAGACAGTGAGTTTTGTTAAGGAGTGATATTCAGTGAGAAAGTAAAACACGTATTTGCCACGAGGAAGGACATGCGCATGATGAAAGAACAAAAGGGGAATAGGCAGTGAAGTATGGGGACACTGGAACTGAAAGGGATGTGCAGATGTTGGCGTAAGTTTTTGATCAGAAGGCCCCATGTAATAGCTGTGTGGAAGGTTGTGAGGCCTTTTAAAGTGAAGTAATGGTAGGTCACTAGGTCACGTCATCTCTTTACTTTGTTAAAGAATCTTATTCAGCAAAGACAGACAATTGGTCATCTTTCATTTGGTGGTTCGTGTTACGAAACTCAGAGGTTATTTAGCTTTTCTGTTGCATCTCCTCTGCTTCAGTGGACTGTATTATAGAGCTTTCTATGGCTTTGTCACTCTTTTTTGTGTCCAGTTTATATCTAATTATTTCTCAATGTATTTTTATTGCAGTTCTAGTTGTGCACTTTATAGATTTTACTAAAATCTATAAAGGTCTGATGTAATTTTAATTTAAAACCTACAGGCTCAGTTATAAACAAAGAGAAACTGATGGGTCACCAGCCCCAAATTCTTTTGCTTTCCAGGTGACTATAATGAAGAAAAGGTGTTGTGAAGTGTTGTGCAGTCTTATAAATTTATAATAGTAAACCATATTTCTGGTGTCGTTTCCAGTTTGAGTAACCTTACTTGTAGGAGCCATATGCCCGCACATTGCTGACATCTGACACCCTTTTCTCTTCCTCTTTTTAGAACATGTGTTTCTCAGTATATCTTGCAATTAGGGGCCTTGTTAATAGAAAGTGGTGTGGCGGTATATTGCATGCATCTTCTGCAGATTACACACAGATCACACAGACATTACCAGAGGGTTGTCTCCCCCTTACATCCCTCCACCCGGACACCATCACTTGTCATGCATGTTTAGCCCAGTTCATTGACATGCAACAGGATCCCCTGCTCCAGAAATACACAAAAAAATGAAATATTCCCTTGTGGAATGACAGCATGTTTCAATTTCACGTGGGTGATTGCTGTAGTATCGCTTTCTGGATTTGCATGACCACGTCTATAGGCCAATGACTGTGTGGGCTACAGTGCTTTGTCAAATGTCATGATAATTTCACAAATAAAACCCTAATTCACGTGTTGTTAAACAACAATGTTAACATTAGTAGCTGTATCATTACATTATGAACAGCAGTTTAAATATATGGAAGCTGATTTAACATTTACAAATGTTAAATCTGACACAGTTCAACTAAACAATATCTAAGCTGCTAGTGACGAACACCTGTTTGACCCTTTTATTTCTGCACGTTTTTTGTTTTAGTTTAGTTAGATGTGCATATGTAAATCTGTCAAAATACATTACGATTAAAATTTCCTTGATTGCAGATTGTGTAAAATGAATTGAAATGCGATTACAGCTTTTCATAATGTCAAGTTATGATATCCTTGCACCTTGCATACAGGCCGTTTGTAATTACTGTTTATTTTTCCACTTATAAGACAAACTTAAATAGCTCAAGTGTGTGTCTGGTGTTAGCTCTGTTTTGACTTAGTTTTTCTTTGGCGACACCAAACCTACTTCAGGAAGAAGAAGAAGAAGAATCCATTGATATCAAATTGATAATTGCCACAACCAAATCACAGATCCTGGAGGAGAGGTGTGCATGCATGTGTCTCTGTGACAGAGAGGTATTTGGCCTCTGAATGGCAGCTTGTGTTCAACGTCTCGCTGATGCAAAGTGATGTGTGCTAATTCTACATCTGCTTTAACCAAACAGGGCTCAAAAGTTCAGCCAAGTCCCCCCCAAAAAATCACTTCCTCACAAGTTACCTTCCCTTCCTCTCTCTCTGTGCATGAATTAAATTGTATTTCCCTTGTATCAGTTTTGAAGAGATTTTGAAGTGATAGATGAATAACTGGATAAGTCTTTGGGGTTTGGTGTGTGCTTGTGCGTGCACGTGTGTTTGTGCAAACTGAGACTTGGCTCGTTGGTTTGGATGTTTAGAGCATGTGTGGCCCTGAAATGGGTCCTGTCATGTGGGCTCAAGCTTTGAGGAGTTGATTGTAGCCTCGCAGTGTAAATACCCAAACAAACAGCCAGCGGTCAGTTTGCCATGTATTTACATTCCTCTTCCTCTCTCCAACTCGGTTTCTCTCACTCATGCTCTTGCATCTGATTTGTTAACTGGCATTCATCTTTCTTCTGCTCCGCCTCTGTGTGACCTGCTTCGCTTCCGTGGTGTCGCTTTTCTATGTAAAAAATCTCTTATAAATTCTTAGGCCATTTGAAACACTTAAACAACTGCATTTCCTGAACTTGTATTACATCCTGACATTTTGTTATTTATCACACCCAATAAGAGAAATCCTGAGATGAAATATTGAACCCATTTGGTTGTTCTTAAGTGGCTTTAAGCGCAACTGTTTATGCATATTCGCCCAACCGCTACCGAGCGTTCCAAGCTTTACGAATTTGTTTTCCACAGCTGTTCTGCATAACAGCTCCACGCTATCATGCGCAGGCGAAAGTCTGGTGGAGAGAATCTATTCATAATTCAAAGAAACAACACGGCACAAGCTGTGGCGTTGTCAGATATAACAAATTGAGGAGGAAAAGAGTTGAATTTGTATCTGCTTATGGAGGTTGACTACATTATACATACTGCAGGAGCCGCTGAGTGTGGGGTAATAGGATATATGATGGATGGCCAAGCTGCACGGGCTCCCATTCCTCTGGGTTATTCATCTATTTATCTGCTTATTTATTTATTCCTCCACCCAGAGAGACCCTCACAAACCTAAGATTTGCCTAAGGTGCATAATAGTTCAAAAAAGGAACACTGGTCAGTATGGAAATGGATTTGAGTTCTTGAAGTCCTCTGTTGGTCTTGTGTCAGCTGCACTGATGTTCACTGGGCCAGCAGTTTGTTGGGTTTTATTGCCTCTTTCGAGTACACTAAACTACAAAGCCGTTTCGCTGGAAACTTTTTCCAAACCACAAATTAAACTCATATCGCGCACACTGAAACACCCATGCGAACTTGTCCAGTCGAATTTCAACACAGCCAAGTCTTTGTGTCTTGAAGGATTGCTGCATGCAGATGCTTTAGTTGTTAACGATGAGTCACATGTAACTCTTTTGCTGTTGAATCCCCTGAAAGCTTTTCACATCTTTGACTGCTCAGCAATCCCACGATCTATCAAGCATTTTAAAAAATGTGTAACATTAGATTTTAGTTTATGGCGTCAAAGAGCATAGTAGTTAAATTAAACCTAAATGAGATTAAATTAAACCGAGACACCTGAAAAAAATATTAGATTGATTTAATTCAGTAGCAGTCAGCTGTCCAACATGAAACCAAATCTTCAGGGATTCCTGTGACATAGAGTCAGCACCCGCCACATTTAATCGTCAGCTAAATGCCTTTTATGTTTAACCCTGTCACTGCTCCACTATCAAGGGTGTCATTCAAGGTCCTGCATTTGGCCAGGCGTAGGTCACCTCCCCTGGGTCAGGCTGTTTTGTAGGTTACCTCTACCCCCTCCCAGCAAAGAGGGTACATTGTGCTCTATTAAGTGTGCATTTCATAAAGCAGAGCCACAATATGGAGTAGTTTCTTCTATGAAAAATCAACCTAAATTAGAAGCTTTATGTTTCCATTCTGTTAGTGACCTATCCAGGGTATATTCTGCCTCTCACCCAAAGTCAGCTGGGTCCCTGAATTGCATACATAGTTGAGAAAATTGATGGGTGAATGGATTTCCATACCTTCTTTTTTTACTTGCACCTTTTTAGTATGTTTACGCACATTACACATCACACAAACCAAGTATCTTAGCATAGTGCTAAAGCATTTACCACTACTTCCATCGTACTCCTTCGCCACCTCCCTCAGAACATTTTTCCATCATCCCAATCTAAACCGCCGATGGCAACGACATAGCTGCTAGCTTACGACAAAGCAAAGTGGGGAAAAGGGAGAGAGGAAGGCAGTAAGGGGGTGGGGGTGGGGAGGTTAGGCCGTAGATCAGGGCAGGGAGGATGGCGGCGAGACCAGGAGGTGACAGGGGAATAACATCCCTTTCTCCTCAATCGACAGGGACCATAACTCCTGCCTCTCCAGGGACAGATTGAGAAAGGCAATAGCCCTAGGGGCTGTGAAGCACGGATGCTTAGGAGAATTGAAAGTTAAAAGAAAAACGCAGTTTGCCGAGCCACTGCCACTGATTGAGCCAACAGCAACACTCGTAGCTAGTGGAATTTTGTCTCATTTCTTCTAATTTTAGAGCTGCAATAGAAAGGTCCAAGTAGCATACCATTTATACTGATTCTCAAACGACAAGTCCCCGGGGTTATTGTTGAGCATTGCACAATTTTTAGACCATGTTCTTCTTAACTAGCTGGTAGTATGAGCATGTCTTGCTTTTGCAGTGCCATGAAATGTTTTTGGATCGGAAAGTCAAGAAGATGTGTCTATAAAGAGTTGCACTTCATCCTTTTACTTCTTTACTTCTAGTTTTGCAGTGATCTTGTGAACTTGGTCATTGTTACGACACACAAAAATAAAATTTAACAGACTATACCTAACCCTGTAAAATCATTTTCAAGTTCCTGAAGTGTAGCCACATGATAGATATGCTGACATACTTGCTGTACTAATTATATACTAATTATATTAGACATGGACTAAGTCAATGACATGCCAGTGCTAGTGTGCCCTAAACCTGCATTCTTTCTAATGACCTACAGGAGGCTTACACACAGACTTTATTCAATCCCACACAGGGGAAATTCACTGGTTACAGCAGCACAAGGGACAGGAAGAAAAAGTGAAGCAGAGATACATTAGACAAATTAAAATAGAAAAAATAAATAATACGAATAGTACAAGAAAAGCCAAAGTTTTTAAAACAGCTCAATTTGAACTGTAGAGGATCAAATTTTCAGGGCAGCTAAATAAAGGTGCTGACCTAGTGCATTACAGTTTCTTTGTTTGGTTCAACTTTTACACAAAAGCAATAAAAAGCGACAAAAAGAAGACTGGAAATGCGTAAAAACTGTAGGGAAGTGTACTGTATACCTTGCTGTGTTAAACATAGCGACTAGCCAGTTATGCTGTTTAACTGAATCAGCAAATAAATCACATCATCATAGAATCTATTATAGATTATAGACTATAGACTATAGATTATAGACATATCTATCTATCTATATATATATATATCTATATATATATATATATATATATATATGTATATATATATATATATATGTATTTGTTTTACATACATCTTATCTCCTTTTATAGCTTTCTTCAACTTTAAAAACAATCTCTGTGTCTCAGTTATGGTGTCTTTCTTTTCTGTGGTCCTTTATCCAACTTCTCTCCTCCACAATCATGCTGCTATCTTTGGGTTTGGAGCAGCTGGACAGCAGAGGGAGGCAAGGACGTAGCAGCTTTTATAGCTTGATCAATTTTACAGTGGCTTACCGAATAGCTTTTAATGCTGTCCTTTATTTTCAGTTGTAAGCTGCAGAGTGTCTGCTGCTCCAGAGCTGATGTAATGGCTCGCTAGAGAGAGAGGGAGAGAGAGACAATAAATTTTAATACATTGTCTCTGGAAAATTACACATGTTTAATCATTGATTTTTATTGGCTCATCATGATAACATTATCCCAGTGGGTGAGAGTGGGCTCATAAAAGAAAAGTGACTGAATTAGTTATGACATTTTAAAGACTGAATTTGAGAAAATTAACCACAGGCATAACCCTTTTTTTTGGTCTAATACACTGTTTATGGATTGGTGTGGTAACAGTTATATCCATCGACAGTTTGCCATTTAAATCAATTTGTAACCATTTAAATCTTACACTGCTGTGAACTGGAACCTAGCTGCTCTGCTCTTTAATCTGCCCTTACGTCACCTCTTCTGTTTGGGAATTCATCATTGAATGGAAATTAAATCTGTAAAGAAGGAAATGAAAATGATTTGGAGCAAAGGCCAACGGTGTCAGTGTTTTCCAGTAGTCAAGTCACCATCAGTTTGAGATTAAGTCTACAGCAAAGACTGACTGATAAGAGCCATTTGGCCTATCTTTATCCTTTACAGAGACTTGAGAATGTTCCCATTAATAACTGAAATTTAGTGCTATTAAGTTTGTGCAAAGTTTGTATAAATACAAAGACATATAGAGTTTATTTCTTCCTTGCATTGCACCTGCTCTTTAGTTGTCCTATATTTTTTTTTAGCACCCTTGTAGGGTGAACCTTTTTTTCTGCTCTTCTTTTCGTCTTTTGTGTGTCCTATGTTTGTGTGTATGGTTATTTATTTATTGATAAATTTGACTGTTAACCAGATGAAATTAGAACGAAAAAGCAATGCATGTTATTTATACCTGATGTAATGAAGCTCCTGACGTACCCGCACTATTATTATAATCTTTGCTTTGGTCTGCCTTTAGCGCTGTCACATTCTCTGTGATTTCACCTCAGTGACTACAGTATAGTGCAAGAAAGGTGAAATTTAAGTGTGTGCACCAAGATTTATCGACTGCATATAAAAAAGATATCAGGGTCATTAAGTCCAACTGTACTGCCATCAAGCTGATGAAAACTGGCAAACACATACTCTTCATAATGCCTGCGGTGTGTGCTTGTGTGTGTATAAGAGATGTGATAAGGTAGATTGACTTCTAATATAAATGGTAGAGGTGTCTACTGACACCCGTATAGCAGTGCCCTTTGTGTCCCTGTCTGGCAACCTTATTCTGTGCTTGTGTGTGTAGGGATACTAGTTTTCTTGTGTGTGCAGCCATTAAAGATTTGTATATCCTTGTGTGTCTTTGTTTCTTTCTTTATTTGTTACTTTGTACTTTTAGATACTATTGTTTGAGATGCACAAGAGAGTAACTTTGGATAACTTAGAGGTGAATTGAGGGAGCAAATGTGTGGACATGTGTATCCACAAATTTCTTCATGCATGTTTGTTTGCTTCGCTGACACACACACGCTCACACATACATACACACGCACACACACCACATAAAACACACAGGTTAGCCCTCCTCTACACCGGCACCTGCTCCGCTGAAGGTGAAAGAAGTGCTCACTTGAGCTCATTGAAAAGTAGATGTGACAGTAAATTTTTCAGGCCCTTGTGAGATGGGAGATCTTGTTATAGCATTCAGGATGGGGGTCAGGGCAGTGGCTGCTTGATGATTGAGGAAAAGAGAAGTAAATTCATTCTGCTTCGGGCACTTTGTCAAGTGCCAGTAGCTTACCGTTGAGAGCCACTCACCCATCACCGTGTTACGGCCCCAGAGGTCACATCCACCGCCATAAATCTGCCTCGCCTCCTCGCCTGCTAAACCTATTGCCTTACCCTGGCTGAGCACGAGTAGGGAGAGAGGCTGCAGCTGCTGCTACTGCTGCTCATAGTCACTCAAATGAAAAAAAAGGCAGAAGGGAGGATATAGATTCTTCTTTTGATGCTGCTGATGGTGTAAGAGCAGGACACTGGGTGTGCTGTGTAACAGCACGCGAGAGATGTGTCCATCGGGACGAACGGTTCTGTTGTGTGCATTCATGTTTGAAAGGATGAAAGTATGACTATAGATGTTTCTAAAGAGGGCTAAGGAGGGCTCACATGTTTTATTTGTGTGTTTAGAGTTGGGTTGAGATTTGTGCCCAGTCTTCACTGGGACGGGAAAATGTACCAGAAAAGTTGGCACTTTGAACTGTGAAAGGAATAACTCAAGTTTGTAATCAGTTATTCTAATTCTGCAGCTGCCTTACTCTTCCTGCATGTCAACATCAGAAACTTTCTTATCCTAGTCTAACTATATCCCCTTTGAAACTGCGTTCCCTCACCTGTCTGGTGGGTTTCTCCTCTTCTAAAGGTCATTGGGTTTTTTCACAAAAGTTATTATAGAACTATAACTCTGAAAAAGTTGGGACAGTGTGTACAGTTTCAACAAAAACAAAATGCAAATCTGTTTTTGAATCTCACAATGGAACACAGAAACCATACAAATATTAAACTGAGAAAATGTAGGAAAAAATAAGGTCATTTTTACTTTGATGACAGCCTGTGGCGGGGCGTGGTTTGTGGCACAGCTGCGGGGGAGGCCACCTGGTGGGCTGACATCATATTAAAACCTAAGGATTATGTCACTCAAGGCAGACGAGCAAATACTTTTGGCAGTATACTGTATATGACTTCTTCTCTCCATGAAAGAGCTTTAACCTGCATTTCTGGGTGGCACAGAAAACTTTGCTCACAGTCAATGATTTCTGGAAGTGTTCCTGAGCCCATGCAGTGATTTTCATGACAGAGTCATGCCTGTTTTTAATGTAGTGCTGGATGAGGACCTGAAGACCACAGGCATCCAACATGGATTTTTGTCCTTGTCTTTTGCGCACAGAGATTTCTTCAAATTCTTAGAATCTTTTGATGATATTATTTACTGAAGATGAAATATTTAAAGTCTTCCCAGCTTAATTTTTTCTGAGATTGTTCCACAATTTGTAGATGCTGTGTTTTTTGCAGAATTGACTCTACCTGTCCAAGACACTATTTTCATAACTAGTCATGTTACTGACCTGTTGCCAGTTAACCTAATTAACCTGAGCTTTCTTTTGGTGCCATTTCCTTTTACAGCCTTTTTTTGTCCCTATTCCAACTGTTCTGAGACATGTTGTTGCCATGAAATTCAGCATTTTGCATTAAACAGTAAAATGCATCAGTTTAAACATTTGATATGTTTTCTGTGTCCTGTTGTTAATGAAATATGGATTCTTGAGACTTGCAAGTCATTGCAGTCTTTTTTTATTTACATTCCACACAGCATCTGTCATTTGGCAGGCTTGGGATTTTTGGTTGTTTTTTTTATTTTCCAAAAGAGCTTCCTCATACTATAATTGGGAGAGAAGAAGAAATGCATGCCTTGTATGTTCAACATGGTAATAAGTCACTCAACTAAAAAATTCCAAGCACGTGGGTTATAATAGTACCACACATTTATCAAATGACACATTTTTTTCTTTTTGGACAACCTAAGAAATGTCAATAGATGAAACGGCTGAAAACCAAGGTATGTATGTTGTTTGTCCTTTTTTGCTTACTTGCCAGATCCCTAAAGGTTGCATTTCTCCTGCTTCCCCAAAATTGGTTCCAAGTCCACATATGAAGACTTGATCCTAATGGTTGAAAGCCTTCAGACCTCTCTATTTCCTTTCTGGAAAATATCCCTTGTGAAGCCAGTATTAACTGGGGAAGGTAACTTTAGTTTAAGAACCATGAACCAAGGCTAATTCTTTTTAATATATGCCAACTGTACTTTGAACTACCAAAACTATTACTTTTGTTATATGGACATGCTTGTCCATATATGTACAGAGTGTGTGTGATTGCTTCTTTCTGAACTTTGTCATTGTGCACCATAATTACACCTGCCCCAACTCTATGTGTCTGTATGCATTCTTCTGCCCATGTATATTTGTGTATGTGTGTGCACGCATCTTCCAAGCTTGTTATATGTAACCGACAGCCTGCTTTCAATATAACCTCTTATTAGATGGTGATTATCCTGCCTACATCTGGCTTTTTTCAGCAATTGACTGAAAGTTGGAAAGGCCAGGGGCATACTGGGTGGAAAGGAGTGAAAACTTCCTGTACCTGGCCCTGGTTCACAGCTGTCTTTTGGAATGTAATTTTTTTTTTTTTTTTTTTTACAATAGCTTTAATGCAAATTGGTAATAATAATAATTGTAGTTTAGCAACCGTCTTACATAATTGTGTTATCCTGGTTGAATCTTTATATTTATATAATCACCAGCAATGTTAGGAAGGTTACATTTGAGAGGTAAGTGAATAGTTAGGGGTGGGTGATATAGCCTCAAGATTATGTCACAATACTTATGTTTTTTGGGATAGTGATAAATAAAAAATGAAGATTTTACCAGTGAGTGCAGCTTGTTGGATGACAGCATTTTATATATATATATATATATATATATATATATATATATATATATATATATACAGTGGCTTGCAAAAGTATTCGGCCCCCTTGAACTTTTCCACATTTTGTCACATTACAGCCACAAACATGAATCAATTTTATTGGAATTCCACGTGAAAGACCAATACAAAGTGGTGTACATGTGAGAAGTGGAACGAAAATCATACATGATTCCAAACATTTTTTACAAATAAATAACTGAAAAGTAGGGTGTGCGTAATTATTCAGCCCCCTGAGTCAATACTTTGTAGAACCACCTTTTGCTGCAATTACAGCTGCCAGTCTTTTAGGGTATGTCTCTACCAGCTTTGCACATCTAGAGACTGAAATCCTTGCCCATTCTTCTTTGCAAAACAGCTCCAGCTCAGTCAGATCAGATGGACAGTGTTTGTGAACAGCAGTTTTCAGATCTTGCCACAGATTTTCGATTGGATTTAGATCTGGACTTTGACTGGGCCATTCTAACACATGGATATGTTTTGTTTAAAACCATTCCATTGTTGCCCTGGCTTTATGTTTAGGGTCGTTGTCCTGCTGGAAGGTGAACCTCCGCCCCTGTCTCAAGTCTTTTGCAGACTCCAAGAGGTTTTCTTCCAAGATTGCCCTGTATTTGGCTCCATCCATCTTCCCATCAACTCTGACCAGCTTCCCTGTCCCTGCTGAAGAGAAGCACCCCCAGAGCAGGATGCTGCCACCACCATATTTGACAGTGGGGATGGTGTGTTCAGAGTGATGTACAGTGTTAGTTTTCCGCCACACATAGCGTTTTGCATTTTGGCCAAAAGTTCCATTTTGGTCTCATCTGACCAGAGCACCTTCTTCCACATGTTTGCTGTGTCCCCCACATGGCTTGTGGCAAACTGCAAACGGGACTTCTTATGGTTTTCTGTTAACAATGGCTTTCTTCTTGCCACTCTTCCATAAAGGCCAACTTTGTGCAGTGCACGACTAATAGTTGTCCTATGGACAGATTCCCCCACCTGAGCTGTAGATCTCTGCAGCTCGTCCAGAGTCACCATGGGCCTCTTGGCTGCATTTCTGATCAGCGCTCTCCTTGTTCGGCCTGTGAGTTTAGGTGGACGGCCTTGTCTTGGTAGGTTTGCAGTTGTGCCATACTCCTTCCATTTCTGAATGATCGCTTGAACAGTGCTCCGTGGGATGTTCTAAGGCTTGGGAAATCTTTTTGTAGCCTAAGCCTGCTTTAAATTTCTCAATAACTTTATCCCTGACCTGTCTGGTGTGTTCTTTGGACTTCATGGTGTCGTTGTTCCCAATATTCTCTTAGACAACCTCTGAGGCCATCACAGGGCAGTTGTGGAGCTGTTTTGCAAAGAAGAATGGGCAAGGATTTCAGTCTCTAGATGTGCAAAGCTGGTAGAGACATACCCTAAAAGACTGGCAGCTGTAATTGCAGCAAAAGGTGGTTCTACAAAGTATTGACTCAGGGGGCTGAATAATTACGCACACCCTACTTTTCAGTTATTTATTTGTAAAAAATGTTTGGAATCATGTATGATTTTCGTTCCACTTCTCACGTGTACACCACTTTGTATTAGTCTTTCACGTGGAATTCCAATAAAATTGATTCATGTTTGTGGCTGTAATGTCACAAAATGTGGAAAAGTTCAAGGGGGCCGAATACTTTTGCAAGCCACTGTATATATATATATATCTAGTCATACCGTTTCCTTGGTTTTCTTGTTTAATTAAAAAGAAGACATCTGCTTAACACTTAAGTTAAAAAAACAGATTTATACCTGGGAGGATGTGTCTTGGGCTGAGCTTCTTAAAATTTTGCTTAAAGCCCTGCTTTTCCACCGTTTGGACTGGTATCACGCCATTAGCAAAACGAACCTCATCAATAATTTCTATCCATTATTTAATCTGCGTATCGTATGGTAGCAACTACAGTAACTTGTGGGCAGCACATCAACTGCTATTAATATCTTCTCATTGCATGACTTCATACCTTGGCTGTAGTCAACAGTGTATTTTTGCTTCAAGTGTTTGTTGCATTTCCAACTTTAGCGGGAACACTTTTCTTGCATATTTTGCAGCGCTTTGTTGGAGGTGTGGACTGTAGTTGCCAAACCATTTCCTTACTATTGAAATATCTTTTAAGGCACTAAATCATGATAAGAGGCTTAGACATGTATGGGCTTGTACTAGGAAACATACACCTTGATGTAATGTTAGAGCCAATTTTGTGATTTAGCAGCTAAATATTGTAGAATCAGTCAGTTATCAGAATCAGATATTGCCATTCAAAGAGATGGTTATTCATGTTGGAGCGATTGTCTGAACTCTGGTTGGTCATGTAGTATACAGTGGGTTGGTTTGTAGTCGTACAAACGCATATAAGACAGGGCGACCGTGGCTCAGGGGGTTGGGAAGCGCATCTGTAACCGGAAGGTTGCCGGTTTGATCCCCGGGCTCTCTGTCCTGGTCGTTGTGTCCTTGAGCAAGACACTTTACCCTACCGGCTACTAGTGTTGGCCAGAGGGGCCGATGGCGCGATATGGCAGCCTCGCTTCTGTCAGTCTGCCCCAGGGCAGCTGTAGCTTGCCTCCACCAGTGTGTGAATGAATAGTGGCATTGTAAAGCGCTTTGGGTGCCTTGAAAAGCGCTATATAAATCCAATCCAATCCATTAATAAAAAAATAACTTTTAAATTCAGATTACAAACTGCCGTGGGTTCTTCTTGAAATCAAACTATGGTGTTACCCTGACCCCTCAGTGGCTTTTCTTTTTGTCAGACAGAGAATTAAAAACTGTTATGTTGTAACTCGGTTAGTGTTTATCACCTTATAGCTGAAAGTATATAGTTGGATTCAACCCTTTTACATCACCAACATTTGGATTAATAACTGAATTTTGATTGAATATTTTTTCCTAATGACAGAGTAATAGATAGCACTTACATTTTATTTGTTTATTTAATTACATAACTTTGTATCTATAGCTTCTATGTCTACTGCATCCAAAACCACAGCTAATAAGTGTCACATTTGGATCCCTTCCATAGCCTGTCCTGTGTTTGTGGTGAAATGATAACAGAGATGCTATAACATGCAAATTACTACATGCCAGTCTGCAAGCTACTTTATAAAGCAAAACACAGCCAAAATAGGAGGGAAAGAAATGGACAGTACACAGTGTAGCAGGATCCCGAGGGCCTGGCTGGGATCTTTGTAAGAGCCCAAACATCAGCTGTTCTCCAATGGGCTTCCAAAGAGCCGTAACAGAGGAACACAATAGACTGGACAGATGGTCCCAAACAAACTGCACTGGGTTTGATGCTATTGAAAGCTGTTTACCTCATGCCAGACGCCAGCAAGTGCAGAGGATGCATTGTGTGATCATTTCTGGATGGCTGAATGTGTGCTTCTGTGTGTTTGAGTACCGGCTTCTGCTGCTTCTATAAACCCCCTGGTCTGTTTTAACCACCAAATGACTACTCATAGCTGGTAAGATGTGAGAGTGTGTGCACTTTTGTCATAATTAGGCTACAATCAAAGAAAAGACATGATTATTAAATGCAAACCATGAGTGATTTGCACTCAGTGGCTGCCAGCCAAGTCTCTGGGCCATGACAAACCTTTGGCTGATAACCAATAACCACACAAACATTAAACAGACCCCCCCCCCCCCTTAACCTCTTTCTCTATTTCTCCCTGCCTCCCATGCTCTCCTCCCTCATCTCCCCTTCATCTGCTTTCCTAAAGAGCAGTGCTGACACCTCAGAATGATGAACTCCTTCAGTGCTCTGACCTTTCTCCTTCGGACTAGTCACCCACCCTCCTGCCCTCTACCATGTAGATGAGACAGAGACAGATGAAGATATTTTGTAATGTGTGTGCATGTCTGGGGTTAGTGGGGATGGTGGGCGGGAGTGTCAAGCAGTGACACAGTTAAATTAGTTTTGCTGTTGGTGGATGGTGGCCGTTCCACCTTCAGATCAGCAGTCAACCAGGGAGATTAATCCCGACACTGGGGGCCTGTTGAAGAGCGGTTATGACAGGCCCTGAACCAGAAGAGCGAGGCAGACAGGTAGACAGACAGAAAGGGCAGATGGGTTCACGACTATGATAAAACCGACCAAGATTGTGTCCATATATCTGTGTGTAACTTTAATGCTTAACATACAGATTGTCAGACAGCTGGGGACATAAAAATGTAAAAGCCGAGTTTCTGCACTATGACATGTACAAATAATTAGTAGGTAGCAAAATTCCTACGATTGACTCATTAAAAATGTCTGCTATGTCTGCTGGTGCTGCTTTAGACAGTTTCCCTAGCAGATTCAACAAAGATTTATTTTTTATTATAGGCTAATCAAAAGAAATTCAAGCATGAAACCCAGTGGTGATTCTGATTTAAGGCGTGTCTATTAATTTGCAGATTATTAGCTAGCTATTAACTAGCCATGCAGCATTTTATATTGTATTTAAATTAAATTACTAGTGTAAATTAACGTAACTTTTGACTTAATTAAAATACAGTGGCCAATTGATCTGGAATAGGGTGACTGATTCTTCAAATTGCTATTAGCAGTATTAGCACAAAAATACACATCTGTAATAAAAAAAAAGAACAAACCAATTATTGTTCTGCCTCAAAGTAATACATTTGGATGAGCTGTTGCATTTTTTATAATTTACATTTTATTAGTTTCATGGTTATTGTAGTGTTATAAGTATATGGTTAGTAAAGATTTGAGACTGGAGCTAAATTCTGGAGCACATTTTACACCCAAAGGATGGCACTGCAAATCTTTTCGATCCATAGTGATATCAAGGTGTCATGTTAATTATTGATACTCCATTGAATTCAGGTATTGTGACCATGTGAACTGTCCTTGAACAGTTACTATATCTTCTCATCACTCTCATCTCATGTAATAAAGGCCAAATGAGGATATCAGATACATAGCATAAATTTAAGTGAATGAGTGACAGAAGTTGGTAAGTATAGTATCATTAGCCTTGTCTACCCATTTTTCTCTTTCTTTCTGTTTTAATTGACTCCAGTTTGTAATCCTGTCCCTTTAGGCCATCCTTTGTATTTCTGTCTTGTTTCCTTCTATAATTGGTTGAGATAAGTGCATCTTACGGGCCACGTAGATGGAAGAAATCCCTGGATTATTCATACTCTGTTTAAGTTGAGGGTTCACATGAACACTAAAACAACTTTGCGTTGTTTATTTTAATAATTTTGCCCAGGTTTTGCCATTTGTTGTAACTGTTACCTGCAGATAGTTTGTGAGATAAAAGGCAAAGAAAAATAAAATGTAGTTGCTTAAAGCACATGTGTATTCAGTTACTTTTCAGTAGTGGGAAACACTGTTGGCAGACCTAACTTTATGAGTCTATTTGTGTCTTTATGTCTTCAGTTGAGGTGTCCATTCCTTGTGTACCAGAGATAGTAGAAAATGGCCAAATGTCCGAAGGCACTCATCTGGATACAGAGGTATGTTACATATACTTTCAGTACAAGTGTGTTTAATCTCTTTAGCTCAAAAATGTTTGGAAGACACGTTTTGCAAGTTTTGAAAAAATGTTGTATTAGTTTAACATATTCAGACAGTTCTCTGAGTCCACACAAGCCTGACGTATTAGACTTTTAAAAGATTACTTTGGTTTTCTAGATTTTTTTTTTATGCATAAATGCTGTTAAGAGTAAAAGCACCATTAAAAGCCTTCTATGGCTCATCACACTGTGCAATAAAACTCAAAGATTATTAAAATTATTAAAAACTATTACGGACAAACTGAACCAGGTACTATGATAAATACACTGACACTACACACAATGACAAAGAAGCAGCAGTAGTCACATGGTACTTACAGTTTCTCCTTCTACACATAATTGTGATTTCATTTAGACAAATGTGATTTAAAGCCATTGTAACATTAAATTTAACACAAAAAGAACATATTTAGTTAAAAAGATATAATTCAAATTATGCTGTAACATGCTTTTTTGTTATTCATTTGTAGTACAAGTTAAAATAAAAATGAACATAAAAAAACAAGTGATATGTGAGGGAATTTTATTTTGCCACAGTTACAATATTTTATATTAGTGAGATTTAAAAATGATAAAATATCAGTGCTATTGAGGTTAGAATAGAGTAACTTTAATAAAAACTACTTATTAGGCATAACAAAGATGCTTTTTTATCTCCCACTCCCTCTTCCACAGCCTCACATGCCTGCCTGACTCTCCAGAATAAAATTAAAACTTCCAGATCAGCTCTCTGCATGTCCTTGTCCCCCTGGTGGCCAACTCTAGAACCACACCACACATTACAAATCCCCATACACGACTGATTTTACTATTTATAAAATGATAATTTTAAATGTTTTATATTGAATAGTAATTCATTGAATATCTACAGTTATTTTGACAGTGAAAAACTAAATGTCAGCTTTTATACATGCTGCTTGTTTATAATTAGCCGTGCATGCTTTGTGCTTTCATTCACTGAGAGGTTAAATATCTAACACAAAGGCATCAGTCCGTGCAGGTTTTTTTCCTGGTGTTATCCTACCGCATTCTGCCTCATAAATTTATAAAATTAATCTGATATGATAAAAGGTAACTGTTGGGAAGTGTTGATAATAGTAAAAGTGATAATTGAAAAAAAAGTGATAATTGTCTTATGGTGATTGCTAGCAGCGATTCTTATTTAATGTCATAAATCAATTTGTTACCTCCACCAGCCGTTATGGTTTTGGTAATGTTTTTAAGCATTTGTGCTTGCGTGTTGTCATTTTGATTACAAGCACTCGAAAACATTTGAATGAATATGTATAAAACTTTATAGGGGTCAAGTGGGGTCATGTCAATATTTCATTAAAATTTGGTTTAGATCCACAAATGTCTTCATGGTCAAGTTAATGAAATATTGGTCAGAAATTGACGAAAAGCCTAGAAACCGTTATAGAAACGCTTCTTACAAGTGTGGTGTATGTTGTCACCTGTATAAGGATTAAATATCATTAGCTGTTATACATAACAATTTGAATACATGTACAATGCATAGTAACATCATATGTTTTTGGAAAACAAAATGAAAATAAAAATAAAAATAACAAAGAAAGCAAAATAAATATATATGCAAAATACAATACTATTGCTTTAAAAGTAAACACTGTCAGGAGATAAGCTTCGTGTCACTTTTTCTTATATATATATATATATATATATATATGAGTGAAAGATGTTTTTGAGTTGTGTCATGACTTAACCTCATGTGTAGTTTGCAAAAATGAATAAAGACAATAATAAAATTGACAAAGAAAAGCCTGACTACAAGTTTGAATCTAAAACAAGATGGCAGACTGTATATTGTCTTTAAGGTAAATACTAGCTAAAAATCCCTCCATCCTTTCTTTTTTTCTTGCACTGTTTGAATTGCTATCACACAACAACTTTCAAACTGTCCAAAGCTGACTTTGCCAGTGTTGTTTTTCCTCACAGCCACTGGGTGGTCCATGCCCCTCTCTATCGCTTTCTCTCTCTTTGACTTTATGGCAGTTTTGCTCATTGTCAAGATCACAGTGTCTGTTTCTTTTTGAGCCCTATGGGACCCAGGCCCAGTCTGAAACCTAATACCTGAGTGTACACAGTCAAGTTCACACCACAGGTTATTGTGTGGAAGTGGGGTCTCAAACAGAATGTGTCGGTCAGGACCGGTGGATGTGAGCTGTTTACTGTGTGTGTGTGTGGTTAGTTGGTCAAGGTTAACTAAATGACTTGAGACTGATCATCTGGTTCAGGCACAGGAAAGAGTCAAAGACTGTCCTGGTTGGTGGTTGCAGCTGGAGATTTGTTTTGACTTGAAGTTGGACTATCAAAGAAAACTTGCTAGAAAGTGTTTTGTTTGATGATGTATTAATGATTTTATATGTATTCTGTTAGGAATTATACTCCTTGTACAAGGTTATAGTATTCCACCTTGCTGCTGTGTTGGGAAGTGTACTTTTTAAACATATTGGTGTTGTCAGGCTATTAGAACAAAAGTATAATAAACTTCCTTTGAGGAAAAAAAAGGTTGGGATGCACATAAAATGTAATTATAATATGAATATAATCATTTGTGAATCCCTGAAAAATCATAGAATATAACATATTCTTAGAAGAACCCATACTCTTTAAGTACGCAGCCATGCTGTTGGCATACATGCAGACTGAGACTGGTGCAGTATCTTCTCTGAAAACCATTTATTGTCTGTAAAGCAGCATATGCTTCTCAGAAATCTATACATTATATACATATTGCATTAATGATACCTCCACTAGTGTATAGTACATACCATCACTGGGCAACTTGATCCAAGCCACATAGTCCTGTTTCTCTTTAGCCAAAAAGAATTTCAAGTCTCTCTGCGTATGTTTATTTGGTGCACTTTGACAGACATGTGTATATATTTATCAAATATATATATATTTATAACATGATAAAAAAATAAAGTTGCTCTGTGTGTACATCTATTGTGTAACGATCTTTATCTAGAAGTGTGACTAAACAGAAACACTGTAAGCCCATCCACTAACTGTAAAAAGTACCTATAAAACAAGAGGCAGTGTTCTCTGTGTCATGGGATTCTTCTCCTCCCTTCAGAGGTCTGTTCAGTTTACTTCTGCTCTGTTTTATCAAAACCTCACTCTTATTGAATGGGTAAAATATGTGAGCCTAGGCTCTAAAAATACAGGAAGAGTTACAGGAAAGAATCAAAGCATAGGCACTGTGTTAAGCCAGCTTTAAGCCATCTCATTGCACCATTTATGCATGTGTTGTGAGAAAATCTTAAATCTCATTCCAAATAAATGAACAATCAGGGTATAAACTAGAACATGCTTTTTTCCCTTCATTAATCAATTCTTTTAAATTGCAAATAAATATATTCTTTTTTAATATACATTTTTATCTTAACTCTTTTGATTCAGTGACACAAAAATCTGTGAACCTACTATGATTTGAAATTAAAGCAAAAACCGACCACAGTAAAAATATTTCTAAATTCATCTTTTCATAGAAAAACTTCAATAGTAAACATCTGCTTTGAGATTAGATTTCAGTCATATTAATTTATTTTGTACTATGTTCGCTACAAAATTTACTCTGTGCTCATTTTAATATATGGTTTCTTTTGGCCCAGTACACAGAACAGAAAAACAGTATTCCTGGTTATGCCCAGCTGGGATCACCCCAGGTGACCTTTTCAGCCTGTTGAGTGTTTCAGTGTTGGACCTGTTAGCCACAGTTCCCTCTGAGTAACATTCACACGCGATGGGGAGTCCCATGACAGGCCAGCTGGAATCTCCAGTCCACCCCTAGAAACACATACAAATACTAATCCTCTGTGGAGCCACCACTGGCCAGCCAGCCTGTCAGTTCATTGGGAGGGTTTTGTACTGTGTGTGTGTGTGCGTGTGCGTGTGCGTGTGCGTGTGTGTGTGTGTGTGTGTGTGTGTGTGTGTGTGTTGGGGATGTTGTTAGGGTTTCCTGTTTGGCCTGTTTTAGTTCTTCCTGGCAGGGCCCTGCTGGCATCGTAGTTGAGCTTTAGCATTAACAATACAAAAAAAAGTGTTGTGTGTAGTAATGGAGATTTTGCAGTGGATATCTAATCCTTAATTCTTTTTCACATTGCCTTTATGTAAATTTCTTAACAGTAGCATTTAATAGTGATTGCATTTTTCTTTCATTGGCTGCATGACCTGCTAATACGCATTTATGACACTTTTCTTTCTAAGAACTGTAATTCACAGCCTACATAAGCAAAAATTGAATTTCTTTCAATGCAAAATATTATTTTCATAATATTAATAATAACATATATTAAACTTTACAATTTTTAATTTACAGGATCTTCCTTAAACAATTGAAAATAGAGTGCTCTGCTCCTTGAAATAAGTAATAATTAACTGAAAAAAGGTTGTCGATCTTACATATTTTACAGATTTATGTAATAGAACAAATTACAATTACTTACATAATTGTTTATAAATTCACCACATGGCAGGAAATCCACCCTTTTCTCTTTTCACTCACTTCCATAATTTTCCTTGTAACAGCTTTCAACCTTTGACTGCTCTTACTGAGGCTCATGCCTTTACTAGCTTCTTTAAAATATCCATGTTTAGCTGGTTAATGGGGGTTAAAGTGTACGATGGGGTTTGCAGTTTACTTTGACGAACTTTGTATCTTCACTCACCACAAAGACCTTCCACACCAACAACATGTCAGTATGTTGCTGTGACTGTGTGTGCAACTATTTGGCTGTGACCTGCGGGTCACTGGCCAGGGCTGAGAACGCTGAAAATTGATGGATACGATGTTCCTGGTCGCTCGATCTGTACGCCTCTAGCATTTAAGCTGTGTTATGATGTTCTTGTGATGCAAACCCTGCTAAATGTCCACAGAAATGAATGAAATGACACTCCATCAAACCAAACAGGAGCAATTTCTCCGGACAGACATAAACACACTCCTGTCGCTTATAAGAAGAATTTCTGTTATACTGTATCAGGGTTACCAAAACATGTTTTATATATGTGTATTATTAATAAATACTGCTTACCTGGCTATTTATGTTTTACTGTTTTACGTATGTTTATACCTGTGAGATTTATTCATTTATTTAATTGTTTTTTTTGTCAGATTCTTGTATCTCTTGATGACCGTGACAAACCGTTTGTCAAAGTTCAAGGTTACTGTGACTTTATATCTGTCCTTTTCTCACAAAGGTGCACCTGTAGGTGGTTTCATTTTAGCTCATACTTAGACTGAAGAATGAATTGGTTAGAATTTGTTGGAGAAGTAACTGTTAGCCCCCAAAACATGTTTTTGGCTATAACTTGGGAATTCATGTGCTAATCATAACAAAATGTCTCACAAATGTTCAAATGAATAAAATGCTGATGTGATGAAACTAACAATGTGAAAAGAAAGAAATGTCTATAGTTTATGTACAGAAGAGATTATAACCATTATTTTTTGAATGAGTGTAACAAACAAACAAACCTTCCTTTTCACTCTTATTTAACTGTCAGGTCGTGGATCTACTCTAAAAATGTGTTTGTTTTGTTGTAGAACCACCAGAGATTACGCTATTAGGAACATTTTTGATTCAAATTTTCTTTGAATCTTTTTTAGCTCAGGACACATTCTTAAGCAGTCATGATTTTATTATCTCCTCTTTCTTGCCTCAGTGAAGCAATCATATTTATTGTGTTTTGGAATACATATAACCATATGTATGCTGAATAGCTTTACCTCACAGCGAAACACACATGCAGTTACGCTCTTCATGTGTTGGGGGTGGAGGGGGGCGGGGTGCCAGTCATGTTCCATTAATCTGAATCAACATGTAGTGATTGATCAATTAGCCCTGCTTAAAGCTGGGGCTCAGGCTGATCAATAGCACTGATCACCGGCCAAAGGTTTTTCATTAAGACCTGCTGCTCTGCATGAACAGACTCCATTAGCACAGACCAAATGGACTGTGAGGAATGTAAAACCTGTAGTGGAAAAACATATATACATCCTGCAGTTTTGCCCTTTATTCGATTTATATGCATTTTTGAGGCATATATTTAACGGTGTGTGTAATAATTTTATCTAATTTGCAAATCATTAGTGGTCGCTAAAACCGATTCCAACATAAAATCTTATTCCTGGTACCAACGAGGTAGGTATAGGTGTTTCAAAAACTTAAAAAATAACAAACAATTCATTCAAAATAATGTTGTATCAAGTTTTCATGAATGGACTGTGGGTGTGTGGAAAAGTACTGTGACCATATTGTCCCACATAATACTTGGTGCTTACAGCGAGATTAAAAAAAGTATGTATTTATTTATTTATTTATTTATTTTCACACTCTACCACACTCTGAGCAGATAGTCAGGGCTAATCAGACCTTATAATGTTGTAGTTTATACAAAGTCTGACAAATGAATGATATAAATTATGGAACTACTTTTTAAGGCCCATAAATACTTTTATAGTATAGTCCTTCATTTGTAGGCAAAGACTTGCGTGCATATGTTTTACATTTCCCTATTTAATCCCTGTATAATCACTCATATTACTTCTAAATATTGTTTTCAGTTCCATGGGTGGGCATGCCTGACTATATTTCCTTTTTCAGCCCAGTCATTGTCAGCTTGTTTGTTAGTTACCTGAAAAAAGAAGCGGATGTCGCTGTGCCACAGCGATATGTCTGATCCACGACCCCATCAAACCCACGGGATCATCCGTAGCTTGAAACACAAAAAACACTGGTCAGCCACCACTGTCAAACTCACCTTTCTCACCCTTTCCTTACCCTCAGTGGGGCCAGGAGCCATTGTTTCACTTAAACAATCCTTATTGAATTAAATCTGGCCACATGCTTTGTTTAGTAAGACCGATGCGTACTGCTGTCATGGGTCCTATCGTTAATGTGCCATCACTACACCTCATATCCTTAGCAGACACGTAGCTCCATTTCCTCCATCTGTAGGTGAATGTGTGCGCACATGTCCCTCTATGGGTGTGTGGGAGTGACTGAAACCATAAAAGTGTGCTGGTAGATACGGTGAATGAGTAACCAGGAGGATGATGGGTGGGACTGTGTGTGTGTGTGTGTGTGTGTGTGATATTAAGCAGTTTCACATTAGTGGCTTTAGTCACTGTTAGAAATGCCACAGAGAAATAGACATATAAACACCCTAGAAAAGGCTTAAGAAATCCATATTAAATCCAACTTATTCATCTCTGATGTAATAGCCCTACAGCCCATGGTCATCCCAAAAAGTCTTCAGTTGCTGCTCAATCAAAAAAACATAAAAGTCAATAAGAAATGTCATCAAAGCAAACTCCAACACCTTTGAGATGTATTTTATATATTTTGATCTGTGATTCACTCGTATTTGGGGCGACTTGTTCTCCTGATTGTTTAGAGAGTGCTATTAATTTAAGGTCACAGGACTGGATCCTCTCACTATCAAGACCATGTGGCTATCCTCCTTACCCGCTTTGAAGTAAGTTCTCTCTGTGGCATTGTTTTTTTTTTGAGAACTTTTAATAAAACAATTAAAGGGAATATGAAATATTCTGAATTATAGGAAAAAATAACTAATGTGAAAAAAGTATTGCAATTGTAAAGCTTGTACCTTTTTGCCATTTAAACATTAGGGAAGCAAGATTAACATATGTTTCAGGTTTGAGCAACGGCTAGGGAGGTAGATTGTTTTTTAGGAGGGGTGTCATAATTGTGATAACACTTGCACGTGTTTGGGCACATGTGGCTGTAGCTCAGTTTAGGCGGGAAGGAAGGGAGTTGGTCATAGAGATACTGTGGCAGACAGGAAGAGATCATCCTCATGTTACCATCGCTGGGGTTAAGCACTCTAACTCCCCAAGCCCAAATGTTGTGTAGATTCAGAATATTGCTAATAGATTTACACACTGGTGCATACAGTGTTACAAACATAAATGTCTTCTCCCTCATGGTCTCTCATCTTTTTCCTTTTTACAAGTGCCACACAACTATTTTGTTACTATGATAAATTGGATTTTTTTCCTTTCCTGGGATTGGATGGCAGCACGGACATTTCCGTGAGTGGTCGATGGGATGGATGCACGGATGACACAGTATCCACCCCCACTGGGGAAAGGAAGTCCCTATCAGAACAAAACAGGAAAGAGACAAAGCAAAAACAAGTGCATGTCTTTTTGGACATTAAATCACTTCCTTTAGGACTCTGAACTGCTTGCCCCACCATCCTCAGCTTCCACCTATCAGCACACACACACGCACAAAGATGTGTGTGTGCATATAAAATTGCAAGTTATTCGGTTATTCATCTCTATGCAGTAGCGTTGATAAACTCAGCTAATTAATATCAATAACAAAGAAAAGAGACTAGAGAGCTCATTTAGAATTGTAAATTTGCTTCAGTAGTAGGAGCTGATGCCCTACAGTGTATGTCCAGCCTACCAGTCTTATTGCTTTAAGTTGCAGATGCGATGGGAATCAAAGGATGTAAGTGGTATATAAATCCATGTATGCTGACAGATCATAAGCCCTGTCTGGATCCAGTGCCTTGATCTAAATCCAAAAACAAAAACAAAGAGACCAAAGTTCTTCTGCGGCTAATGCAGGAAAGGACAGGAAAATGGTTGCAGGAAAAGACAATGACCGGAGTTTTCATCCAGAACAAAAACACTAGTCTCACTCTGTCTTGGTAGTCGCTTTTGTGTCTTTGATACTCTGTGGCTCATTTCCGATATCTAGTGCAAGTCTTCTACAGATATTAGAAATGCAGCTGTCATATAGTGTTGTGCTCATCTCAGAGCACAGCTGTAAAAAATATGACTTCCTTCCTGAAAGCAATTTCCTGTTTATGTCTGAATGCAGGTCAGGAGAGGGGTATAGTGGTTCCTACCTCATCCACCGTCATGGTTCAACCCCAGACCTGATGATGCAGGATGTTATGAAGCTCATTGCCATTATCTTGAGCAAAATACCTGTCTAGGGTTGGCTCCTCCTTGAGCAAGACACTGAACTCCGACTTCAGTGCATGTGCATGACATACATGTCTGCATCTTGATGTGTAAATTGTAAATTGCTTTGTCCTTTAAGGTATAAAAAGGGCTTCATAAGTACAGTCCACTTACATTTTCCAGTTCTGTCTTTTCTCTCCTTCTTCCTGTATACCAAATCGAAGCTGTCTACTTTAATCCACAAAACACAAATAAGCAGATATTCACTAAGCAAACACACTGTTGTGACATTATTTACGTTTTATTCTCTCCACAAGACTTAAGAGACTTCCTCCACACCCCCAAATTGTCTCAATTGCACACACATGGATCTTCCTGAGGTGCCCTGTTTGTTTCATTTTCTGCTGATTTGCCTAAAACAGGCAGCGGCCGCTGCTGTCAATGTTTAATTTAAGAGCTCATGTTCCCCTCTGCACGGTATCTTGTGGTCGGGAGCATAGATGGGCTTTATGGGGGGGTGCGATGGGTGGGTTGAGGGAAATTGGGTAGGTGGGTGGGGGGATTGATGGAGACCGGTAGGTCTCCGGGCGCCGTCATTAAGATGGCTCCTCGGTGTGGAGATGAGAAAGCATGCTCTGCACTCTGGGCTCATTGAAGATGCTCCCCTGCCTACTTGAAGCATCCATTATTTATAAGTTTTTACAAATTCCAACTGACATTTTTATCAGTTGGGAATGTCTGTTTCTTATTTGCCTACTCTAGGCGTGTCTGTCCTGCACCCAAAAGTTGGAAAAAATTTTTGAAATATAACCGGTTGGCATTAAAAAGCACTTTGCAGCTGGCTGCAGTTATCTTCGACATCTATAATTAGGTTTTCAAGTTTTAGTTTTTAAACAGTATTTTCAGAATCAAAGGGAAATAGGTGATATTGTTTGTAACAAAGTGGCATATTGGGTGGTGGCACACAGAATAAGTTATTAGTCATGTCTCCTTTAAACCTAATCACTTTGATAACATTGTATTTAACTTTACCCCTCAAGATTATTGAACATTACAAGAAGTAGATGTCAGACATGACAGTCATATATCCGAATAAAAGCATATGTGCATTACTGACCAACGCAGTTCTATCGGGAAGCATCTCTCTGCCGTCTACCACCCCTTTCTCGTACATCTGTGGCAGAGCCAGTATTGATCTTACCGCTGCCCTGTTTGGTGTTCACAGCCTCGGGCTTCACACAGCCTTACCTCAACGTACATACTCACCTCATATTAGGCTCTCAGCTTGATATGCACTGTAAGGCTCTGAGACACTCCCACTTGTAAAATGTCAGCTAAGATGAACTCCCATAAAACAAGACAGAAAGCCCACTTACACACACATATAGATACATTTTTTAGGAATAATCTTTTGTAATACTGAAAATGTAGAAAGATTCAAATTAGAGGGAAAAAACCAAACCTGTGCCCAACAGAGTGGTCTATAGTGGTCAACTGAGGAAGCCAGTAAGGTGAATGAGGGCATCTGAATGATCGGACAAGTATGAAAATGATGTAAATCGCACTCCATGGTCTTTGCAGTTACACCTCAGTTGAACAACAAACAGCTTCAACCAAAATAAACTTCTGTCAAAGATTTGTTTTATTATTTTTTATTGATTACACTCAATGACTACTTCATTAGTTACACTTTGGTAGTGCCAGGTTTTGCCTTCTGAACTGCCTTAATTCTGAATTGTGGCATAGATTCAACAAGGTGCTGGAAACATTTGTCAGAGGTCTTGGTTGATATTGACATGATAGCATCACACATTCCTACAGATCCCACCACATCTCAAAGTTGCTGTGCTGTATTGAGATCTAGTGCCTGGGAAGGTCATTTGAGTATAGTGAACTCATTGGCATACTCAAGAAACCAGTTTGCGCTTTGTGGCATGGCACGTTACCCTGCTTGAAGCAGCCATCAGAAAATATGCATACTATGGTTCTAAAGGGATGGAGGTGGACATGGTCAGCAACAATACTCAGGCTGTGGCATTTAAATGATGCTCAGTTGGTACTAAAAACCTAAGCAAATATCCCCCAAACCATCACCACCAGCGTCAGCCATTGATATAAGGCAAGAGGAATCCATGCTTTCATTTCGTTTATACCAAATGCTGATCCTAACATCCACATATAACAGCAGACATTGACTTATCAGACCATGTAATTAAAAAAAAAATATTTTGTTGTCTGATTTTGGAGAAACAGTTTCCTGTTGTTAGCTAATAGGAGTGACTCTCATGTGTGGTCTTCTGCTGCTGTACCCCATCTGCTTTGAGGTTTGGCATGATGATGCTCTTCTGCATAAGCTGGTTGTAATGAGTGGTTATTTGAATTACTGCTGACCTCCTTTTCATCAAAGCATTTTTAGCCAGAGAACTGTTGCTCACTGGATGTTTTCTCTTTTTCAGACCACTCTCTGTAGAAATGGTTGTGTGGGAAAATTCCAGTAGTTTCCAAAAAACGCATACCAGCCTGTCTGACACCAACAAACAAGTCATGTCCAAAGTCATGTAAATCACCTTTTTTCTTCTTTCTGTAGTGCCAAAATACAGCAAGTTGCCTCAAGGCACCTTCTATTGTATAACCCTATGGTAATAGAGAGAAAACCCCAATAATCAGTCAATCCCCAATGAGCTAGCATTTAGCGACAGTGGGAAGGAAAAACTCTTTTTAAACAGGAAGAAACTTCTGGCAGAATCAGGCTTAGGGAAAGTCAGCGATCTGTCATAACTGGTTGGGAGTGATGGGACAGAAGACAAAAGAATAAACAGTGCTTTCCACAATCGCCAACATAATACACAGTGGGATAATATCTTTTGGACAAATGGTGTTCCATAAATCAAGCCTACTTTCAGAGATTTTAAGAATAAATGTCAAGATGCACTGGAACTGTTCTGACAGCATGGAATGGTCCAACACCTCAAGAAGACATTTTAATTATTTTGTCTTCATTTTTTTCACCCATCGTTTGTTACAGAAAAAAGTGTCTTTCTCAGGATTTGTGGCATAGTTTCCATACCATCATGTTTTGTTAAAGTTCATACATATACACACCCTGTCATTTTGACTTCAATACATAAATGGTTTTAAATGCTTTGCCCAAGGGCACCTTTGCTGTGATTGTCTAACCCAGCCAATTTGGTTTGTCTCGTCCATTTATTTTATAGCTTGTAGTAATGTGGTGTTCATGAATGACAAATGCACAGTCCTGACACTATTATCCTGAGTTTGGAAGGCTTATATAGCTTAAAATGATTTTAAAGATTTAAAGTGACTTTGTGATATAAGGAGGTGCATATTACTCGACAGTGGTGCAGACTGCCATATGGTGACTAAAATTAACCACGGACACCCATGATTAGAGTCAAAATTTAAGATGCAATGAAAAAAAACAAACACCCAAATATACAAGAAGTTGTCTTAAATGTATTTCATTATGCTTTCATGTAAATGTTCAACTTCTAGGGTATAAGCTATTTGCTCACCTTTATTTCTTGTTATCCGTGGTTAAACACTCAATAAATAGCTGGGCAGTCTGTTAGCTTTGCTCATGTATTCTTCCTTGAAAAGCTGTGTTGTGCACACTGCCAAAAAAAAAGGACACACCAACTCACCACTATAGAATGCTGTGTTATTTGTGGTGTAGTACAGTTAGAAGGCTATTTTGGGAATTTTGTCAAATTGATACAGTAACTTGATTGGAAATGTAAGGAGGCGAAACACAGCATTCACAGCTATGTAGGGCTAGGTCATGGTCTGGCGTTTGGGGTAGGCTGTGGTCTGGTGATGAGGGTAGCAGCTGCCTTGATGTCCAGTGCCAAGCATAGTAATGACATCCAACAGTGCTTCAGCCCACGCAAAAACTTTACACTCAAAATTTTTCACTATCCTCACTATCAACCACAAAGCACAGAATCTGTAAAACTACATACTTATGTCATTAACGATGTAATACTTCTGAAATGATAAATTAGTGATTTATTGTAATAGATTGAGCTCAACGTTTGACAGCCTTAGAACTCTAGGTGATGATAGGCAGCCTTTCCTCTATTAACTTGACTTCTGGTCTTTATAAAACAGAGCTAGTGCCGAACAGATGCTGAGGGGATGTTCCCCAAAGATCTTCCATGGGGATTATACTCCTAATTTTACTTAGTTATGTTTAAGGCTGTGGTGTTGCTTCATAGGAGCTTCATTACAGTGTTACTGCTGCCTCTGGCAAAGGACTGAACCTCTTAAGAGTCTTAGTAGCTTAGAGAAACTGCTGCTGTCTCAAGAGAGGGACAGCAGACTAAATAATCAGTTTCCCATCACAGTGACAATGTGAGAGCAGCTGTTTGCATCTGAAGGCCTGCCAGCAATTGTCAGTTGTGCTCTGAGACAGTGAAGAAAGAAAAGAGGCACGAAGGGAGTGAAAGATGAAAGAAAAGTTTCTTTCTGCTTGATTCGGGCTTCTAAAGGGTTTTGATATTGATTTCACCAACAGACCTGTAGTTGTATGTCTAGAGAAGGGCTAAATCTGTCTGTGAAAACACATGTTAGTAGAGATAGAGACAAACACATGATAAATTTAAGCAGAATCTTGTATTTTTGGTGCTGTATGCTAAAATAAACAGTACTTTTTGAGTTATGATGCACATTCTTCATTTGTGTTACACCAAGCCTCCGAACTCTCAAGCTGTTTTGATGGAAGAAGAATGCTTTTTTGTCCATTGTTTTGCTGTCCACAGAAATAAATCCTCTGGGATTATAATAAACTATATCTCAAGCATAGTGCATGTTTACATTGTAAAAAGTGTCTGTGCAAATATGACAATGGTCCCCAGTTCAAGGCTATTGCTGGGCGTGAGAGACTAAAATGTCCCTCACATCTTTGGATGTGTGACCACCACCCTGCCCAACTTGAAGATTAATAAATGAGCAAAGAATTTTGAACCTTTCATTCTTATACATTTTGCTGTTTTAAAGAGTAGATGGTCTGTTCCAGCATTTTTATTAGGCACTACCTGGTTTCTTATGGTTTCTTGATACTTTGTCTTGTTTAGTGTAGGTTTTATATTCTGCCGTTCTGTTTTTTATTCTGTTCCTTTAGCTCTTGCTTGTTTCAGTTACTTTGTGTGTTACAACCCGGCTCAAAAGCTGAAACATAAATATGGAAACTAACACGAGAAGAGGGTTTTATTTTAAATTCTATAACAAATTAGCTAAAATAGCTGGTACCACTAAGACAAAGACTAGTGTGCCTCCATGAAAGCCTGCCTCAGGTATGCCTTTATCCACACCTGACTAGGTGTGGTCAATTAGCAACAGCTGAAAAGTCTTGCACTGCCACTGCAAAAAGATTAGGGCCTGCAGAGGGACTTAACAATGTGTGTGCTTAGAGCTTATTTGTCCCCTCCATGTTTCCTTTGCCTCATCCTCCTGTGTTGAGTTCATTCATGTGTCTATGTTTCCCTATATAGTTATTGTTTATCACTTCCTGTTTTATTTTTGCAGTCAGTTGTCTCATGGGTATTGTGCTAGTTCTACTTCCATTGTCTTGTTTCATTGTCTTGATTATCCTCACCTGTGTCTCATTACCCTTTTGTTTCGATGTCACCTCCTGATTAGCCTTTTGTGTTTGTGTGTGTATATATATATATATATATATATATATATGTATTTATTTTTTTCCCCCTCTGTCCTTTGTCATATCCTACACTGTTGTGCTAATAAACGAGGGCCCCAGAACAAACCTATGAATAGAGTGGCCACTCAATCAATCAATTGGCATCTCCCTCACTGATAAAACAAGGCTTGTCACCACTGAAGCCTCTCAAAGCACAGAGAGCTGGTGATCAGCATGTGAGGACGAGGTGCTGGGCTGTTGTGGCTGTGTATGGTTCTTCCACATGCTATTTTCACAAGCTCCTGTTTGCTGAATGAATAAATTGTTACATTGCCAATATGTCTTATTTCTTCAGACTTCAGTCATTCAACCCAATAAACGAAACAAGAGTCAGTAGCAGAATAAGCTATTTGGCATTGGCAGAGAAAATTTGGCAACTTTTTATGGGCACAACCCACATACTCAACTCTGCTGCTCAACCCACAGGAAAATAAACAGTATAAAATCTATTGCCAAGAACCATTGTTAGAACAAAAACCAAAAACATATTTCCTTACCTTTGTGCTAGATTTATAATCCTCTGTTATAAACTGAGCATACTTCCATGTGGAGGAACGTTCCTGGCCATTAGAGCTGGATCTCAGGCTATGATGAGCATTTTTTAATTTACCAGACGCATGCTTTTTTTCAGCATTCATGCAGACAATTTTTCAACCATGATTTTTTTCTCTGGCACAGTCCAGTCATTGGTAATTGTAAGCAGCCTTACTTTTGTTTACTACCTTAGAAATTGGCGTATTATGCCACAAAAAATTATTATCTTTGTTTGGAAAATTGACTACCATTTTGAAAGCTCTGTTGTTAGATGCAGCATCCAGCATGATATGTCAGGTGGCAACCACAATCATGACGCAGTCACAATTACCAGAAGACCATCAGAAAACAGCAGCGGGTAGAAGAAATGTTGAAATATAATGAAACGGCGTAACCACCAGTCAGAAAACAGCTGCACCAGAACTGGGAGTGCAGAGACAGACTAGATTGAGGGACAGATGGGGATTGTTGCTTGAAGATGGATAGCCAAACTGCAACGTGTAAGCCACACACAGATTTATAGTTTTACAGTCAGAGCAAAAGCTACTGCACACGTCACACTGACTCAACTGTGACATGTCAGCATGTTTCCAGGCATATTGTAGGGACCACAACTATCCGAGGGGTGTTCAAAGTAAAAATGTAAATTACAATGACCCGAAATGGCCCAAGAATCCTCTGTGCAGAATTATCAGACAGGTTAAAAAAAACATCTATGTACAGCAAGTACAATTTTCTTCTTGCTCCTTTTTCTGTTTTTTTAAAAAAAATTATTATTATTATTATTATTATTATTATTATTATTATTATTATTTTAATCATCTTTTGTCTGTCTCACTAAGAAATGCTAGGAGGTCATAGCAAAAACATACATATTTGTCTGGATTTTTCATAGGAAAACAGTCGCTTTACCCAGAACTCTGCAGAAGAGGAACAGTGTTGTGATATTCAGGTTGTCATGTCATTACAGATGCCACATACCTCGTTTTGTAGCTCCCATAGAGGACTCTTTTTGATAATGTTCACGCAAAGGTCAAGATTCCACATGTAGTTATTCACCAGCATTCACCTTCGCCACTTGGCTGAGGTCTGGCATGATTAATTCTTTGTGTCTTGCCATCTCTCTGTGTGCCAGGTTCATCTTGCTTACAATGGAGCCAAGCAAACACAGGAGAAAAGTGTGTGCCTGAAAGTGTGTATGTGTTTTTAAAAGACATTGGTGCAACCGTTTTAACAGGGCGACTCTGTTTGAATTAGATGTTCTAACCCCCCGCTTGCTAAATGGATTTCTAAAGTGGCTGTAGTTGGAGGCTTTCAATCGGATGTAACCTTGAGTCCTTTTTTATGTGAGCTCTGTAGGATTTAAGTGCCGGTATAACATGAGCACGACTGAATGCATGCTCCTCATTTTTTGAAATTGAAAAATCTCCAAAGGCTCTCCCCATTGTGCAGGCAATTAATGGAATGCTGGCAGCGAGGTTCAGGTGCTTAAAAGTTGTATTTTTTTCCTCTCTCTCTCCTGATCTCTTTTTAATGACTAATAAAGGATAATCATCGTGGAAAAAACATCATAATGCTGTAGGCTTCCTCTTTATGCACAATGATGTATAATGCATGCTTTGAAATGAAACGGCAGCGGCCTTCGAACCATTCCATCTCCAAACCTTAGTGTATTTGTTTTGCATGCCACAGTGAGGCTTTTGCATAATAATTGTGAGTGTTCCCTTTAACAGTGCTTGCCTATTAATTTGATCTTTACATTTTTAAAGTTTGTCCATCAGGCCGCCAAACAATGGCTCCTCCAGTCGCTGTTTGGCGTAAGTGATTGCAACGTAGGCTAATTGCCTCTCTAAAGAGTTGTTTCCTTTTTTATCCTCTTTGTTTTTTATGTTTTAGTGTTGAAGCATATGAATAAATATAAGTGATCAATAAAACCTTTCCCCTTAACTTTTTTAACAGCCTTTAACATGTAAGAACTCCCTTTCTTCTTATATGAGGTGATTATATAAAAGCTAATATCAGTTTTCATGACCTTTTTTGGGGAGGGTTTTTCTTTTGCTCTTTGGTTCATTTTAAACTTAAAATGTCTTTGTTCTCATCTTTTGCACCGATGATCAGGCGACCCTGGTTGGATAAAAGGGAAAGGTTAAAAAGGTTAACGTCACACAATGTTGTACTCAGAATTTAAGATGGTACAAATGTGCCAAAAAGTCTTTTTCAGTGGTCAAAGTAAGTTGTTTTTTATTTCCCTTTGATGTATTGTTACTGCCAGAACTACTTTACAGGGAGTAAATTTGATCACTCGTTAATCGACATTGGGGGAAGAAGCCGAGGGTCTGGAAGGGGGCTTTTGTTTTCAGTTGCTCCAGTAGTAAAATGCAAAGTTTCTGATAAGAGGGTAAACTGCTGCCTACTTTTGGTCTAATGATATACAATGACTGAGTCGGTACATGTGGCTGTAGATATTTAATTCAAACTCACAGCTGTCATTATTTGTTTTTAATAAAGACAAATAATTAAGACCAAACATACAGTAAAAGTTCAGCTCTCTCGTAAACTCACTGATTAATTTTATTTAGTGGTTGTGCTTGTCTCCGGCCTGTCGAGCCTCCGGGCCTGCCTGAAACTGGACTGAATATCAAATTTGCTTATTCCAGCATTCAGTTGCACGTTTTCTTGCAATCTTGGAACCCATCCAATAGCTTTCTTTCTCTCTTTCTTTCTTTCTTTCTTTTTTTTTTCTCTCCTCGTGCCCTCAATCTCTTTCTCTTTGACTGTGCTTGACAATGCAGGGAAACATACAAGCGCATCTCGGTAAATTCGAGTGATGTGGTTCCAGAGTTTAAAAGCTTCACATAACACTAGCAGACACAACTTGGGGCTGTTTGTGTGACGGAAAGGAAAACTTGTTTAGAAACTGACAGCACTGTGTGTGAGAGAGATTTAAAATATATAAAAAAAAAACTGTATGTGTGTTTATGTTGCTTTTGGCAAGTTATTCATTTGTATTTTTTTTTTCTTGCTCTCTGTGTGGTTATCTTTTGAGTTGGTTGGTTTGGAGCTGATGTCCACCTTCGGGGATGCACATAGCATGCATTTCTGAGTATTTTCACCTGAGGCTGCACTTGTTAGAGTCTGTGGATAAATGTATATACATTATTTATACAAATTCAGGGCGAGTGAAAGCAGGTTTAACACATTTACAGACAGGAGGCCAAGCACTGAAAGCCAAGCTCCAAGTGAGGATTGCAATGCTGTGTGAGGGGAATCGAGCTGGCCGCTTGCTCATCTGTGACCAGCATCCTTAATGCTGCGTGTGAACACAGACGGTATTATCTTTACCGCCTCAGCAATTAAATGATCCCTCATATCAGTTGCATCGTAGGAAGAAATGAAAACTAATAGCCTGTTAAAAGTTTGGTATTTACAAAAGGCTCTTAAGAAACCTCTTGGCTTTGTTGCTGAATTTTTTATTTTCTAAAAATGTAGAAAAGCACTAGTGACTGTTCAACAACTTCTTCTTCAGTTTAGAAATTATGTATGTATCTTTAAGAAAACATGAGAAGAGATTAATGAACCTAAGAGAGGGATGGGGAGAGAGAAAGGTTGGCTAGAAGGCAGAGAGAACTGTAAGGTGGATCAAACTCATGGCAGATCATGTCGTGTGGAGAGTTAAAGGCAAAAATAAAAAGGACTTGATGAGTATTTGCACAAAATTACACTTGCTGCCAAAGTACAGCTCTTTAGATCATTTATCAACCTCATGTCTAGATTCACATTGTAACAGTAAAACCATGCTTTAATGTGAATATTGTGCTGCTGAAGGCTGTTGAGCACGAGTGAGCAGGACAGCTTTTTACAATTTAATCGCTTCTGATATAAAACTCTGTATTTGACTTTGAGACCTCAGCTGTAGACCTTAATTAACGTTCATTCAGTCACTCACTAAAGGGTTTCATTTTAAAATGTTGTACTGTACACAGTAGTTAGAAATGATTGGCGATTGCATCCATTCATAATATTGTTAAAAATTGTTGCAAATGTTGTAACAACAGTAATTTAATAGTGGGGCTTAAACATGGATAGATGAATACTATAGACATGCAGGAGGTTCAAGAGTAAAAGATATTAGTGTCATACTAGGAAACGTGACAAAGTAACTCACAGGACTCACAGGATGCGTGATATTCAAAATGTTTTGTTGTTGTTGTATTTTGAACAGCACGTTTTGGGCTCTTCCGTCAGTTTCGACTGACTTCAGTGACAAAGCACTAGATACTGTACTTCATCTGCCTCCCAGCATGAAACGAGAGTTACCATTTGTGTTGCATTGTTACAGTATAGAAAAGTACTGCTTCCCTAAACTTACTTGAAATTTCCCACTTACCCATCCCTCTCCTTCATTTAGGAGCTGCCTGCTTCAGAAGTGAATGCCTTGCCACCTGGCTGCAGTCTTCATGTTCCCATGGACCTTGAGTTTTCAGCTTCCTGTTTCCCCCGCAGCCCTACACCTCAGAAAAGCTATGATCTTGTTCACATAGACTGATCTGCCATAATGTTTTTGGTGTTTCTGTACTTCTTATTTGACATTTATCTGCCCCCCAAATTGTCCTTGATTGTTACCCTCATTTGTAGTTCCTTTACGACGCCTTGGATAATAACATATCGCCTCATGTATGTATGTATGGTTATGATCTAAACTGAACAATTAATGATGTGTACATAATGATTTTAAATATGTTTGTCTTTTTTCTCCAGGAAAACAATGTAATTATTTCTCATTGCTACAGATACTCACGTTGCAATCATACACATAATTTCCCTAAAATAACAAATGAAGTGGAAGTGGGCAGCATTAGTGTGCAGAGGGAGTGAGAACCTGGTGTTATAAGCATAAGAATTATTTATTGAGATATGAGAAAAAACTCAGTTAGCCCCATTGAGAGAAACTCCCCAGGACCCGGAAGTGATGGGAGCGTTCAGAATGTCAGCAAAAGGGTGAAAAAAGTCAAAGCAGAAAGGAAATAGCATTTAGATTTTTTTGTCTCCATCTGTTGACAGTGCACATGAGCATATAATGCACAAAAGTAGTTGTTGTTTGAATCCTGTGTACAAGTCTGTTTCACAATCACTATGTGTTCTACAAAAATGTGTTGTGAAGCAAACAGGTGGAATTTACACCATTTATTATAACTTCTCACTGTCAAGCTACCAGAAACACTTCCTCAAACCATTTATTTGAATATCTCCAAACATAATTGTCTGAGGTGTTGGAGCAGGACTGCAGTGATGATACAACAAACATGCAGTAAAAAGCAGGACTTATGCATTGCCACATTAGTGGCTTGTGTTGCCTACATGAGTTGTGGATTTCACTGTATGTTACAATTAGGTCCGTAGGTTTATTGTGGATTTTAAATCGCAGGATAAAGATGTGATTGAAGTGCATGCTTTCAGCTTTAATTCAAGGTCTTTAACAAAAGATTTGCATTTACTGTTTAAGAATTACAACTATTTTTTATAAATAGTCTCCTATTTACAGAGGCTCAAGCTTTAATGACTGACACACAGCTACACAGACAGGTGACGCCTGTTCCTTTGTTATTTTATGGCAAATGAACCAGACATAATATCTAAAGTTTAAATGTGTTGAATTTGTGTTTTATAGCTTTTCATTAGAATTTGTTTCAGTGCAGTGAGAGATAGCAACAACTTTAGCAATGTTCAAATCGACAGTCTGGTTCATTCTTAAAAAGAGTGAATGCACTGACCCACTCAGCGACAGCAAAAGGCCTGAAAGACCGAAGAAGACAACTAATTTGGTTGATGACAGAATTTTTTTCCACAGTAAATAATAAAAATAACTTTGCATCTAAAACAGTCATGAATACTTGTATTTATGACTTGTATTCAGACCCCAGAACGAATGGAAAAGCGGAGGGTTTACAACAAGGTGCAAACAACTGATTACAGTCAGTTGTTTGCACCTGGAATGAGAAGGCCGGATGAGACTCTTTCAGAAAACATCTTAAAGACCTGCACACTGTAAAAAATATTTAAAGAGATGAAACCAAGTTTTGCTTGTACCAAAATGATGGAAAGAGATAAGTATGGAGAAGGCGAGAAACAGCTCGTGTTATCTGGTGTTATGGCATGGGTATGTATGGGTGGCAGTGAAACTGGGTCCATAGCGTGTATTGATGATGTGACTGCTGAGCAGGGTGTAGCAGAAGTAGCAGGATGAATTTGGGCTATAGTCTTTGCTTGGATTCAGAATAATGCCACAAAACTGAAGGTCGCTGGAGTAAAGGCCTTCAGAGCATCTCATAGGTGGAAGGAAGTCCATTGGTTCAAGACTTAGGCAGTCGTTGACTGCAAAAGATTTTCATCCACATATTAAAAACAATCCTTGCATTTGAACCGTTAGCTTGTTCAAATAATTTTGAGCCTCTGAAAATGGGGTTCTTTGTATAAAAATGGCCATAAGTCATAATCAGTTAATGCAAAACTTTTGTTAAACTCCTTGAATTAAAGATGAAAGTCTGCACTTTAATCAGTCCTCGATTGTTTGATTTAAAATCTATACTGTTGTGTACAGAAATTACAAAAATTGCACCTTTGTCCAACAAATTATGGACCTAACTGTACGTGAAGTCCAAGGCAGCTGCAGAACCTAAACACTGACTTTGAGAACGTGAATGAGAGGTAAGATTGTCTGACCAGAACACAAAAATAATGATCGGATTCAGAAATAACTTAATGACTTTTCTGTACATTAAACATGCCGCTGAAAGACTTTAGCTCATTCGATGACTTATTAACAAAATGTTTTAAAGATAAAAAAAAAACACACCACAGGTTGATGTGGGAGGGACATTGTGATAAACAACTACTATACATATGGAGAAACTTGGCAAGAGAATAATTTAGGCTGCTGTGCTTTTTTTTTTTTTTTTTTAAAGCTGCTTTTCTTAACTCGGGACACAATAATAGAAGTCACAGCTCACAGGGGAAAGATGCAGTCTTTGGTATAAGAGCAAACTGGACAGAACAATGATGCAGGATGTGAATAAGTAAAACTAACGTGGCACAGACGTCTTTCACACCTACTCACTTAAACACAATACTTGTTTCAATGTACAGACTTGCATGAACATTTAAAAGACTGAAAACTTGTGATTTTTCTTTCTTTCTTTTGTGTTATTTTTCTTTTCCTTTTCTTTTCCTTTTTTTTCATTGGAAAGCCTGTTATTTTTGCTCCAGACCTGCATCGTCGAACTACTTATGGAAACGAAACAAGAACATGCTACAGTAAACAAATTTATTTCGGCGTGGACACCTTACGTCATGTAACACAAAGATGGAAATATAGCGACGCAATAAATTATCTTCATTATTAAGCGTAACCAGTGACATACTATACATCAAAAATGTCAAAGCACTGTAAATAAAAAACAAACAGAAAAAAGCAAAAGGCTTTTACAAATAAAAAGGTCGGAAGCGAAAAGGAAGTCTTACACAGACATCAATGCTTAAAAAACCCCCCCAAATAAAACAAATGTTTGAATGCCAGCAGACACAGAAATTAATATTTTAAGTGTGATTCCTCCTTGATTTTAGTGTCTCACGACATAATTTAAGTACTGCTCAAAACAAATAAAAAAATAAAACACTATACACACACCAAAGAAAGCAAACCAGAAGGATCTTTTTTTTCTCATTAATTTCTTTTTTTCTTTTTTCTTTTCTTTTTTCTTTTTTAGGAAATCATTGCTTTGCAATTTATGCTTCATCACAGTTCTCTCCCATTTGACCACATGAATGTAAACAACTGCTGAATTATTCTTTTTTTTTAATTTTTACAACATTAATACTTTTTATATATATATATATTTATATATATATATATTTATATATTTGTACATATTTTCATTCACATCTGCACGGTTAGCTAGCATGGTAATGAAATAAGGCAAGACTCACATAACTGTGACATCACAATGTTTTTTTTTCTCTTATAATACTGATTATTAAGGTATTTGTCATTTCCTTCATCTGTTCTGCAGTAGGCTTTGGTCTTTTCGGACAAAGGCAGGATCGTTCCTTCTCCGTCTCCAGAACCACATTTTGTTTTGTTCCAGTTTTAGTGAAATATTAAAAAGGACAGGGTTTTTTTTTTGTTTGCTTGTTTGTTTGTTTTTTTGTGGGAAACAGGGCTATAAATACAATTTAAACTGACATTAGTTAATTGAATTTATTTAACACTGGTCTTTCTGAGTTACATAGTCTAACATAACATGGAGAGATGGAATAAGAAAGGAGAACTGCATGGCGACCATGAGGAGCAAATGACTTCAATTACAAGAGAAAAAAAGACGTCTTCTTCTTATTCACCCATTTAGCATTTTGTTCGCTAACAAATTAGAATTTTATTTTTCAACTTTCAGTTCTCCCCTTTCAGTTAGGTCGAGCTGCCACTCGTTTTTTTTGTGAGTTAAAAAAAACCAAAACAACAAAAAACAGACGTGATGGTAGCTGAGAGTCTCTTGCCTGGTTGACAGCTTGTCATTTTGCCCTTACAGTACCAAACAGCAACTAAAAGCCAGTTTTATTGATAGAGCGCACAAGAGAATCATTGACCAAAACAAGCCACCGCTGTAGTCACAAAGCTCTTTTAAAGATGGGCAGTGTTATTCAGCTTCCCCTTTTTGTCAGCACAGAAAGCCTCTCAATGGCATTACCAGCACTAAAACATTTGTGGGCTCTTGAATTCTTAAAGTTGCAGTCTGACAGTCTGATAGTCTTGCTTGTGCAGATGATCAGAAATCATCTTGTACAGTCAAATGCAGATTCTGCTTCAAGTGTTTGTCTTTTTTTTCTTTCTTCCTTTCAGCATCGTCTTTTTCTGTCTGTGGTTGAGGAAAAGCGACTCTTTTTTTTGAGTTTTTATTGTGGGTTTTTTTCTTTCTACAATAAAGGGATCCAAATGTCTGTGCACGTTATGAGTCTCTGTGCACGTTATGAGTCTCTGTGCACGTGTTCGTCCACTTCAAGTTGTAACTTGAACCACAAAAAAAAAAGCTCGATATAAACTCTGCTCCCCATCCTCTAGGTCACCACATAGTCAAGTGTGAGCTGGAGGTTTGGTTTTGGTGAAAGCATTATTTGGAGTTTCTGGACTGCTGCAAAACTGCACAGCTGCACTGCGGGTAGGAAAGTCGCCTCCTAAGCTCTTTTGGCGTGCAGCATTTCAATGAGCAGGTTGTTGCAGGGCACGTCGCCGTTCAGGTGTTTGTAGTAAAGGTATTCTTCGGCTTGCAGGCTGATGGCTCGTATCTCGGGTAGCCGGAGGAGCAGCTGGCCAAACTTGTCCGTTTGCTGTGGGTAGTTACACATGACATAGTCCAGCAGCGCTGCGTTGACCTGCTCCTGGACGCTCTCGACCAGGTGAAAATTCTCCAGGTTCTTCACATCTACGGGAAGAGGAAGAGAAAGGTTAGTTAAAGTCAGGCTCCACAGGAAATGTGGGTCAGCGTGAGAACAGGTGAGGGAACTTGAAACCAAGGTTACCCACACTCAAAAACGCTGTTTCACTTTAAAAAAAATCCACAGGGTTCATATTACAGACACACAGATTAGTTCTTTTGTTATTGCATATTTTCAAGTTGCTCAAAATCTGGCACTCCATGTTGACGTATCCCTCCCTCCTCTTCTTTTTTCCTCTTAATCATCTTCTGGGACTACAGTGTAGAGGGAGTCAGGTAAAGGCAACAAAAAAAGAAGGAAAGAAGGTTCTTCTCCTGAGACACGAATTCCCCAAGAGCCCATGAATTATGCAGGGGAGAGTTGTAGTTGTATTAGCACCAGAGCTGCTCCTTAACCTAACGCTTTCACCACACTTTTGTTTAAGATCAAAACAATTTGTCCCACTTATTTTATTTTTTTAAATGTGCAGATAAAAGTTTGCAAAAGCATCAATCTGATGAATAATAACGCTAACTTTAAATAAAAGAGTAGACATCATGTGCAGGAATCCATCTCAAAGGAAAACCCCTTTTTTCACCATTAATTCCTCGTGCAAAATACATTTTGCATCTCTCTAAAACCCTACCTTTCTGCGCAGCTATAAGCACTTTTCCTTGACAATAATAAGCTCACTGGGGGTTTAAGCAGATTATTGCAAGACAAGACAAAAAAATTTGCTAAATGGATAATGGTGAACCAGAGCGCTGTGTGTACTTGTCATGATTATGAAGCACAGGGCTGCAGAATATTTAATCAGGTAGCAGCTCTGTGTGTGCGTGTGTGATCTTTTATTAATCTGTTTGACCCCAGGTCGAGTGTGCTCACAGTGGGCTAATGTAGAATGACAGAGTCTGTGTATAGTTGACACCTCCGGACCAGCACACATGCACACACTAAAATATACCACCCTTCCGACTTAATCTCTCAAACACGCACACATGCACACACACCCGCACTAATCCATGGAAATACACATAATATTTCTTTCTTTCTCACACAGTACCCTCTTCCCACACACATACAAACTTACTCACGCACACATGTGCCCCATCCACCCACCTAGAGCATTAGGAGGAAGGAGGGGGAGATAAATCAGCAGCTAATGAGGTCTAGAGAATGAGAAGCAGGTCCTTCAAGGCACTTCCATCTATGATGCACTCTACCATGCTATTGCAATCTGTATGTGTATGTGTGTGTCTGCCTGTTCTTGTGTTGCTTGTGTGTGTGCCAGCATGTACTGTGTTGATGCTCACCCTGACCTCTGAATGACACGGCGGGGGGCTAAATAAGGCCAAGAGGAGGGCAGGAAAAGGGGGGAGGGGTGTGGCTTGTGACAAAGGAGCCTCCAAACAAACATGACATGTGCTTTTTCCTGCTGCCACTCAGCTGTCTGATCCCACTCAGACTCCAGCACCGTCTTTCACACCACCAACACCTCAGAGAGGCCTTTATGTAGCCTTACATAAGCCAGCCCAGTAGACTGTCGAGTGCGCTTTAAGCGTTTCCACATAGACGTCCTACGCAGGTCAACAAGGAAAAAAGTCTTCTTCTTCTTCTTTAAAAAAAATATCTACAAATGAAACAATTTAAACGTTTAAAAGTTTCCGAGTCGCTCAGAAAGTTTGGAAAAAAAATGCAGAAATCACTGAAAGTACTACTGTTTTGGATTTTTGTTGTTTATATCAAGTTGACTGTTAAGTTATGTTTTGAACATGCACTACAAAAAAAGAATTACATTGAGCATTTTTTAAAGGACTCAACATCTGTGGCATTGCTGTACGTATCCATGGACAACAGATGGGCATAGCTACATTTCTTCAAATAAGAGTCTTTTTTTGAGAAATCAATAGACAAATACATTTATATTTTATTAAATTAAAGTTTGTCAGCATAAAGGAAACAAAACTGAACCTACAGGAATTTTTTTTATAGAATAGACATATTTGAATTTTAAGTCATATGTCATTATAGTATTAAAAAATCATTGAAAACTAACTTTTTCCTGAACACACTATGTGTCTAATAACTTCTGTTACAGAATGAGTGTAGCTTTACTGCTAGCCATCCTCTCCAAACACCAAATACCACCTAAGAACACAATCAAATTTAAATAGAAAATTCTGTTTAGTATAATCAAGAATAAGATCTTTTTGGGCCATATAATATAAGAATAAGAGTTTTCTGCAGTGCAAACACTGTAACAACACCACATGCTGGTATGTCAGAGCATCTTCTGAGTCACAGCAGAGGCATGCCAAGTATTACCATGCTTTCTCTGAAAGATTTGTCTCTGTTTTGTGTGCGACTACGTTAGTTAGATGTGTCCGTGTGTCGATGTTGGGGGGACAAACTATGGAGAATTAGGATCCAATGTCTCTGTCAAGCTAATTAGGCAAAAGTGAGGCAATAAGACAGCATTTTAATTGCTAATTATTAGCAGAGCCTCTTTTGAAAAAATAATGAATTGGGGCTTCTAAAAAAGGGGAAAAAAGGAAAAAGTACAAATGACAATAGTATAATATCGATTCTCTATTGGAAAAAACAGTGGAAAAAAAGCAGAAAAAGGTTGAAGAGTTGTTTGTTTGAATTCTGCTGCTAAACACATTAGAAAAGTGAAAAGCTACTAGAGCTAGTTTCGGCTGCTCCCTTAGTCACATGAGGCCTCCACAGCAGGTAGCACTGCATATTTGATTTGGCAGACCCTTCCTGACACAACACCAAAGGGAATCTCTTCCTGGGGCTTGAACCAGGGATCTTTGCTGCTTAGGTGATTGTACATGAAGCCACTAAGGCAGAAAGTAACCTCAGAGTAATTTAGTCATTCAAAGGCACGAATGTGATGAATTAAAACAAGCAGCAAATAAACAATTGATCAGTGATTCCCAGACAGTGGCAGGTTGGAGTATTAAATGTGCTAAGCACTCGCTCCTCTTCCTTCAGTGCCCCCCTTCATTCCCCCTCCCCTCTCTCTCTCTCCCTCTCTCCATCTCATCCTTCAGTCACTGTGGGACTAATTATCAACTTTTTTTCACATAAAACAGCCACAGTTCGTTGCAGTGCCGCGTCCGAATACTCAAAAGGAAACCCCGAGGTCCCGCAGAATACATTGTTTCATTTGACGGCCGATCATGCTGAAGCCAGCGACCTAATGCAAGAGCACACAGACACACATGCACACACACACGCATGCACACACACACGCATGCACAGACACAGACACACACACACACACACACACACACACACACACACACACACACACACACAGATTAATTCTCTCTTTCACAGAACCCCTGAAATCTCCGCTGTGCTTTTTAATTAGACTGGATCTGCTCTGTGCTGTGAGTGTATGTCTCTGCGTGTGCTTTTACACTCTTTCACCGACCCTTAAAATCAACCTGCTCCAGGGACACACACACACAGAAACTGCACATTCAGTCATGCAAACGCTTGCTCCATTATTTTACTCTGATCACAGAGATGCCTCACAGAGTGGATAATGTGTTGGGAAAAATATGACCCGAGAAATAAAAACAACACATACACTTAGTTACACCAAGGGTTTTCTTTTTGTACATTTTTCTTAATTCTGTATACTTAGACTATTTTAGTGTTGTGTTCTTCGGTAACAGGTCGCTGTAGATGAGATTCATGTCAGTCAGGCCTGTTGTTTAAATAGTAACTATGTTACTGTGCAGTATATGATGCCTACTGCGATTATTTGGGCGTCTAACATCCCTGTCACTGGCCGAACTTCTGTTTAGGTGGAGTTAAAGTCAGTTGTGATTACTTGCTAGCTGAGAGCGTGGCCAGTCATTTAATTCTGCCCAAATTAGACAAAAGTGTTGCTATGTTTGTTAATAAGGTTCAAAAGTTGGGGAAATGTCATGTTTCATAAATGAAAGAAAAGAAAATCTTAAATACTATAAGTAGGGAGTTCACTTGATAGGTTTACATTAAGCTAGCACCTGTTTTGTGAAGGCACTGCTAAGTCGCCAGCAGTTATTACAGGGCAAAACAACACCGTGTTCTCTCACATTACACTTTAAGGGCCTCGATCAATAAACCTCTGAGTCACGTGCTGCCCATACACATAGCCTTTCAAAACTTCACAACATGTGTTTTCTGCCAGGTCCAAAAACAACACATAAAACTGGTGGGTCATAAATAGTTATTGAGGGAACTGCTGTCAGTAAAACTTGCCCAATTAAATTCAAGTGGAAGACAAACTCGTTACTTCCTGCATTTGCGGGAATTAGGTGGCTCCGCTCTTCCAATAGGTGCTCTCAAAGGCATTTATACGAGCCGATCAAAGCTGGAGGACCTTTTACTACAGCAGCGGTGCGTCAAAGAGTGAGGAGCTGAACGTGCATCCCCGCTAACTCCTCTTTATTGCGCCCTACTGGACCGTTATCAAGTCGACGCTGTCCACAGCTACTTTTTCCACTATTAATCTGCCTTACAACTTGGCTCCAATCAGAGATGGGGGCGTTGACAGACGAGAACCCGGTGACCTTTGACTCTTAGCGAAACATATGAGGACTAATGACTTACTAACTATCACAAGTGAAGTGTTGCATGATCACTGGGAGAACTCTGCTGTGTCTGTGTTTAAAACACAGGGCAGCAAAGGCAATCAAAGCAAATAAGAGCCACAGGGCAAGGAGCAATGGCCGAGCGGTTAACGCTAGCACTTAAGTAGCCTATTATCAGAGTTATGTTGCTTTGCCCTGAAACATAATCTTTGATGAATAACATTTTGTTTTACCCCCATTAGCCTCACAGCACCATAAAGTCGTGGAGTACACAAACATACATGCTACAGATGCATACACTCACCTCAGCTCATCAACACTCCACTGACAACATTTCATGTGGACGTGCATGTGTGTGTGTGTGTGTTTCTTTTCTTCTACAGGATGCTCTCCTTCCCCATTAGAGTATTACATCTATCTGTGCTTGCCAGAAAACAGGTTCCCCTGCTCCTTGGAGCTCTCAGCTACCTTGTTTTCCTCCAAGTCCCGTTTGGGGAATTCCCTTCTCGATATGAAGCCTCCACCTTAGAGGCGAGTGAAAAAATAATGGAGGTAAACTGCAGATATATGCCTCTTAACATTTAATAGGGGAGTCTTTGAAACCTGATACTCCAAAAGGTAAAAGGATAACGAGTATCACAACAATCTGATCACAGAATGTAAGATGAGGATATGGAGGAATGTATCTATTGTCTGCTTTAGGAACAGAATTTGATCTCACACAAAAACATCCAACTATGATGTAAACCATGGTGGTTAAGGCAGGGATATACTAAAAACAGTATAGAAAACCCCCCACAAAATGTGGTTGAGACATAGTACACAAATCTTCCAGGAAGTGGGTACACTGTGGACATAAATAGATGAGCCTGATTAGGAACTGTGGTGATGTTCCTGGAGATGATGGTAGCAATGGAGACTCATCAGACCAGGCAACTTTCTTCCAATCCTCCATTGGCCAGTTTATAGTGAGCACCAGCGAACTGTAGCCTCAGTTTTCTGTTCTTAGATGCACATCTTGTGGTCTTCTGCTACAGCAGCCCATCTGCTTCGAGGTTCAGAGATTCTCTTCTGCATACCTTGGTCATTGTTTTATTGTAGGGTAGTGCCTTGTTGTTGTCGTGATTTGTCGCTATATAGATAAAACTGAATTGAACCGAATTGAATTGATGCTCAGTTTGAACTTCGGCAGATTGCCGTGATGTAATTGGCTGTGATTTGCATTAATTAACATTCAAATGGATGTACCTAATAAAGTGGCCTTTAAGTGTCCATATAGGTTTGTGTAGTGTTAGGCTCATTTGCAAACAAAAAAGAAGTCCAAACCCTGGACTGGTTAATCCCTGTGTGAGCCAAAATGTCAGTTTCAACAAAATGAGTGTAAAATCAACCACAAAATCCTTGTATTCTAATGCTGGAAAGGTGTGGAGATTTCAGATGCCATTCGACTATCCAATCATCTTTCAGGCTTGAAAGGTGTATTTGAAACGGACATATACCGACTGGTACAGAACCACGATGAACAAGTTTAATTACCTTTTTCTTTTGTATTTATTCAAATGATAGGATCACTGGATGTATACTTCATACTCAGGTATAAAAAAGGTCTCATTAATCTCTGAGCAGTGACCCTTTATCCTAAGTAGTGACCATTATTTCACCAGCATACATGTAGCTACATACTGTAGCTACATGCCCTTAAGCTAGCATAGAGCCCAATATCCAGAGGCCAAATTTCCTCTGTGCCTGCAATGAATAATAACTGTCTCACAGTTTCTGAAAACAGGCCACCAATGGGAACATGCTGTTGTCAGCTTGTCAGAAGAAAGCATTAAGGCTCAATTTGCCCGCCGACTCATCAAACCCTCACTTTCTCCTCTCCAGGGGCCAAATGCCATGCGGCTGTAAAAGAGAATTAAGCAGCTCCGGTCCAGTTGGGAATATATTAAGTCAGATCTAAACCTCAGCTGACAACAATGCTATTGTTGTTAAGCTAAACAGGTAGCGGCTGCTTGAGTTCTGTCGCCCAAGGATGGGTCGGCGGGCTCGGCGGGGTGATGGAGAGAGGTCGAGAGATATTGAAAGGGAGAGAAATGCGCCTAAGGTCTGATAAAATAAATAAGAGAAAAGGTGCTCGGAGCAGGAAGGAGACAAGCTTCTCTCATTGCCTATGCTGGCTGGAAGGTGCAGGGGATTTATCTTGAGGTGAAGGGGAAAGCAAATTTACACCTTGAATCAGTAGGTCCTGTCTGTGCCTGCATTAGTAAGGGTTCCAACAGATGGGCACAGCCAGGGAGATTAATATCAGTGGGGATACATATTAAAGGGATAGTTAAGACTTCTCTACATAGAATGGCATGGCAATGATATTGTTGTGTGGCTATTACAATAAATCACACATTCCGTAAATAAATATGTCCACAAGATGAGTTTGTTGGCCATGCTAACGATCATATGGTTAATCAGATGAAAAAATAAATAACTGCATGACGAATCAGCAATGAAAATAATCCTTACTTGCATTTCTAACATGCTTCAGACCTGCTGGGGTAAAAATCATATTGCTGGGGAAGAAAAAAAAATCACATTGTCTCAGCATTATGAAAATCCATTTGCCAGAGGGATACTAAGAGACTTGAATCAGCAATGAACCTGGTGCTTAGCCCTCTGTGGTCCCTCTAGTCCTCCCCACCTCTGCTCCTTATTGCCCCCCACTTGTTTTTTAACCCCACCCCCTCCCCGGAGGTGGAACCAAAAGCCTTTCAATGAGTGAGCGATGCACCCACAGGTCCCTGCTCTCCCACCTTCCTGACGCTGCGTGGACTGTGCAGAAAGTTAACACCCCCTCTCCACTCACTAAACAGCTCCCAGTCATGTAGCTATACACAGCTAATGATGCTAACGCTTGACTGACAGGCTGAGCACTAACAGGCAGCAATCCAGATGCAAAGTCCCTTCGTTTGGTGTAATGTGAGGAAATGTCGATGGAGAGGCGAAAAGGAAAAACAAAAAAGGAATCTTATGAATTAGAAATCAATATTGCTGCACCTGTGAGGTGGCTCTTCAGCCTCCCTGTGACTTTACCTTGTATTTCATTTGTACCTGTCAGCAACAGTAGGAGCAGGCACCGTGTGTGCTGTTCTGTGTCTGTCTGTCTGTCTCTCTGTGTATCAATGCATGCATGTGAACCTCGTTTAGATTCAGTGCACTTTTGCACCCGTCGGCTAATTACACCCAGGGTTTGTTTGTTGGTGGAGGGGAGGGCATAGAGAGTGGAGGGGCATGTCAACCTTTCTTGTTTATGATAAAGTGACAGAAAATCATTGGGGGGTCAAGTATCCCCCCCCCTCGCCAACCCTCTGCTGCCCCGAAAACTCCTGCAGCAGTACAGAAGGTGCATGGTGTGGGATGCCTCCCCTTTAATGAGACCATTAAAGGGCCCGTGTCCCCGTCAATAGATTTCTCTCATTCTTTTTCTGACAAATTTGAATTAATAATTCAGCATCAAGCGCCCGGGGATGTATATTTTCAGCATGAAGGACAGTTAATCCATAGTGTCAGTTTCCCACCTCGCTGTCTCTCACTCAGTCTTTCCCTCGTGCGCTCTCTCGTCTTACATCCCACCCATCCCCTCTCCTTCCTCTTCATTCTCTTTTGATGCCGGCAGGTAGAGTGCTGACTAAAGAAGAGTGCGCCACATATATTCCACGCCTTCTTTTGATTTCTTTGTTCTCTGTGGGATTTTTTTTGTTCCCCGTTAAGTTGACTGCACTTTTCACATAAGTGCAAATTGGGGTTTCATTTATTTAAAAGTATTGGATGGCAGCAGCTCTCCTCCCCACCCCTCCAACTCAGAATTAATGGGAGATGGCATGTTTGCAGGCTGCTTTTCAAAGCTGAACTGTAGATTTTACTGCACGCTCCCGCTGCGCCAAATGTTAGGACAGTCGTGTGCACAATTCGAGAAAGTTAGAGGAAATTAGTCATTTTGAAGATAAACCACAAGTATGCTTACTTATGTCCACACGTGCTCAGGTTTGACAGTTTCACTGGTTTTGAGTGAATGAGTTTTAACAAAAAATACAAGGGCTGCTTCACTGTGCGGTCTCATGTTCGTCATTACACGCTGGAGTAGTGTCTAACTGTGAAAATGAAATTCCAAAAACAACAGACAATAAAAGAGGAACAAAAAAAACAAAACACCTGCACATTCACTTTCTTGAGGATTTCCAGATGTTACATTTTGTTCCTCTACAGAACAAAATGTAACATCTGGGAAAACAACACCAGCGTGCTTAAAAAAATCAGCTGTGTAGCCGGGTAATCACTGTGAAATGAGTTGATTTTTAGGGTGGCTGCTCTCTGTTTATATTCGAGATCAGTTTGTTGATCTGTCTAGTATCTAGTAACATTTAAACAGCTTTTTAAAAAGTATAAATATATTATTATTCATTATTCTGTCAGTATTGCATCAGTGACAGTTACCTTTGTAAGTTATCTGCAGTTCTATAATAATACTGATCGTTGTACTAAGCATCGTATCCATTTCCAAGCTTGCAGTGTAATGCCAGGGGTGGCTTTTGCTATCAGTGCCAGGTGGCACTAAAGTACAACTTTATGCTCTAAGGCAGCGTGCACAGGCACAAAGAGCTGGAATAGCAAATGCCTGCTACTGCAGAGCATTATTTTATATTACATAGCTTTGTTTTCTTATGATTTACTGTATGAGCACATTCTGTTGGCATGTCTGTGAGAACAGAAGGTTGATTGATTGATTTTGTTTCATCATGGACTGCTTCTTGGCTCCCTGACCCTTTTCTTTAGCCACAATCACTCCTCTATTTCTTATTTTTCTCCCAACACAACATAAAGAATCGCTTTCCTTTCTGTGTACCAGCGCCACGCTGCTAAAAATAAGTTTCAGCACGAGAACGAAGAGGCACAAAAGGAGCTGTGATGGTTCAAGAGTGAGGGTGTAATGTCACCAGTGGGTGGGGGGGCCTCAGTGAAGAGAAAGAGAGAGAGAGAAAGGGTGAGAGAACAAGAGACGGCAACTGTTGGATCATCTGTGCTTTAAAACATTTAATCACTGTCTCCGGTTGCACACAGACACACTCACACACAGACTAAAGCATGAACACACATATCATCTAAGCTCTGCTGTTCTGTGCTGTGACAGAAGTATCTTGTAACTACATTGTCCACAGACACACACACACTTAAACACACACGCGCCCACCAGAACAGAAGCTCAAAGAGCAAAGGGTGTATAGACTTATAGCAGCCACCTGACCACCATATAGCTTACCAAAAAGTTTAAAGGCATGCCTCTGCACTATACATATTCACAGAGGGATGCAGAGACTGATAATCCACATGCCAGGCAGTACTGTAATGCCAGCGAGCTCCGTTTGTAATATCAGCCCGGTAGGTGTAGATGTAGGGGATTATTGCTGCTCCTAGTCTACTCAGCATTTTTCATGCAAAGTCACGCACTTGCAAGTTTAGTATCATTCCCATTGCTTAATCCTGACTTTTGATAGAACGCAGTTCAGTTATGGAAACTAGGTTTCATTTAATGGGCTTTCCAAATAACTCAGTGCGTCATCCCTTTTATCTTTTTTCAATCATTACAACTCTGCGCTCACGCCTTTAGCATTTTGCATAAAGTAATGATTGTCTAGTGAGTTACACTAATGACACATCATGAGCTATACAAGGATCATAAATGTCTCGTCGTAAAGATTTTTTTTTTTTTTTTTTTACACAACAACTGCAGCAATAACAGTGTAGCTCCTTCTGAGATATTGATCCAAAGAGTGAATGGCTTTACAACTTTACAAATGATTGACAAGGCTGGTGTGTGTGAAGCTTGGGGCCCAACTGATTACGTTTGTATTATTGAACACTTGACTAGCAATAGACTTAAAGACTTAGAGGCCACTCCTTTGGCCTAAATCTCAATGTGTGTCTTTGCGCACGTTTTCTTGTGTGTGTGTGTGTGTGCGCTACACGTGATGGCTACATGCTCTCTTTATGTAATCAAAAACATGCCAGTTATTGCGAAAGCTTGACATTTAAATAATTTTGCTCTGATCACTATACTTTATGATAGTAGTAGTCAGCCTGGTGTGAACCATCAGTGCACATACACACACATACAGTGACCACAGTCCTCGTCTCACAGCACTGTTATACTGTATTATGAGTGAAATATTGATGCTTCTTCGATTCCTAGGACCAGCTCTGTTTTGTTGACTATTTGTCTTTCTTATTGTACGGTGCTCTGGGGGTTATGCTTGTGACTCCAGAAAATTATCGCATTGTTTAAACTCGTTATAACCACATGATAAGTATGAAAACCTGTTTTCTCTGATAGTCTAAAGTCGGCGTGATAAGGTCCTGCGGAATAAAACCAACAGGTCCTCTAAACCAGTTATTAGATAGCATAAAATCACTGCCAGGGACTAGATGATGCTTGAATCAAGAGAGGGATTATCTGATGCACTCTGGTGTATGCACAATTTGTTCTCCGAGTCTGTTTTCCTTGACTAATGTGAGCCTGTTCTCCGCAGGGCCCCAGATAGCCCAGGTCTGTCTTCCCTACCCCAAACAGACATACCTCAGTCTTTAATTGGAGACGAGTAGCAGCCCTGCTAGCACAGCGTTGGGACCTGAGCTGCGGCCACTGAGAATGCATTAGCATTAGCATTGCAGCGGACCGACCTGTACATAATGATAACCTCAAGCTCTGCCCACTGGGAGCAGCTCCTCTTCACGCACGCACACACACGTACACACCTGCACACGCTCCCTTCCCCCTTCTACCCTATACACGAAGCCACGTAAACAAGCAAGTGTAATGCAGCCCCAGTGGTGGGCTGCTCGACGATCAGAGGAAGGTGGGGTGGAGAGAGAAAAAAATCAGTTGCCGCCGTTCGGCTGAAAAGTGTGTGTAATGAACTTGAGTTCCATTGATCGGGACTCAGAGTACAGAACCAGGGGCTGTTTGTCCCAGAAGGGCTGCCATACCGTTGCTCAGTAGCCCCTCATAAATGTTTGAGAGGCCTCAGCCGCTCCAGATCCACCCTACCTGGGTTAAGATTCTCTGTTACAACACACATATCCAGGTTGATACCAATGATGGATGGATGGTTGTTGAGGGGATCATCCAATATTTTAACTTGATGACATTTAGGTGGTGTACTCTACAAGTGAGTCATGCTGATGGTAGTGCTAGAGAGAATTTTTTTCAAGCAGACAAGATTTTAAGACAAAAACTTTGTGCGCAGACCTGCAACTAAGTTGAGCATTGAGGCTAATATTTGCAAGGATGTGCTAATTAGGTTGGCATGCTATACCTTCCAAAGCTCTAAGGCCCTCAACTGGCCCACGAAAGCCTCCGTATGCTATAGACAGGGTTGATTTTACTGCAGATATCACTTAGAAAACACCTGATGTGCTCGGCCGACCATCCATGCCTCCTTTTGACTGCTAAGTATCAGCTGGTGGGAGGTCCTCCGCGTTATGCAGCAGGTAATAAAAGTTGAACATTGATTTTCTGTAGCAGCTTGTAACTGTTAATGTTGAGACATCAATAGCCAAAGCAAAGCGCTGGTGCCTTAATAGGAGGCCGAGAATGTGGAGGGCGCGAGCAGAAGCTGACTCTAAATCACAGAATCTATCCTTGCCGATCGATAGGACAGTAACTGCAAGTGTCCCTCTGCTTTCCTAATGTTTTATAATAAACTGACAGCCTGTAATAAGACCAAGGGAGAGGGAGAATGAGAAGGAGGGAGAAGGGAGGAGGGAGAGATAGAGGGGAACAGTTTCTCCATAGCCTATCTTGCCTTAAATCACCCCACATGGGAGTGCAGGAGAGAAACACAGGGTAAGGTAGAAGGGTGAATTTTTTTTCTGGTTAAAGAAAAAAAAAACCAAACACTTTTACAGGAGCATTTGTCTGGATGTGCTCACTGCTAGAGTAGTTAGTGAGTGTATTGATGGAGGGGAGCAGAAGTTCAGGGGATATGTCCTGAATTGCTTTGGCAGGACAGTGAGTTAAAGTGCATTAAATTCTGCTGCCACCTTGCAACAGTCATCATATTCAGGAAGAAGTGAAGGGATGGGCTGCACATATTTTGATTTTACATTCAGAGAGATCTAACTACTTTTGAAACACTACTGGTACAGTAGATGATGAGCGAGTTTTCTTTACTATGCCGTTGCAATGAGGCTGCTGCTTTGGAATCATTTTTAAGGCTTATTTTTCAAAATGAAAGTGATGCTACAAGGAAGATTTAACATTATACATGATATAAGGATATTTGTATTATATGTGGTGCAAAAACTGTACTGAATAAATAATAAAAAATGTGCTGAAATTAAACTAAAATCACATATACAATAGCTCATAAATACAGCAAATGTAAAACACTATAACATGCGTTATTATCTGAAATCCTTAGGATGCTGCTTTTTAAAATCTGTCTTTTATCCTGTCTCCTTCCCCTTTCCCTCACTTGGTCACAGAAGATGGCCTATCCTTCCCTGAACCTGGTTCTGCTGGAGACGTCTTCCTGTTAAAAGGGAGTTTTTCCTTTCCACTGTCGCCAAGTGCTTGCTCATTCCTCTGATTATTCAGGTTTTCCCTCCAAACCTCTCTTACATGTTCACCACCTTGAAGTCAATGTTACACTGCATGCAATAACCTTTACATATACTGGATGTGTCCCATAGTTCTATAAACCTTTACACATGCATCTGAATTGTTGCAGTCTCTTTTCTATAAGTAATTTATTTTCAAAACAATAGAAGACATCATTCAAAACCAATATTTTGGGGAGTAGTTTTATGCAACAATGTTGTTGCAGCAATCTACTTCTTGTGCCATCTGTGAATCTCTGCTGCCACATTAATTATGATACATCACAGGGATGACTAGGGAGTTGGACCTATTCACAGCTTGTAAAAACTGGGAGGTGCATGAACAGCCAAATACACACAAAATGACCCCATGTGGGTTTGCTGTGTGCAGTAGCACATAATAAGCATAAGCATGGCACAAACACAAGAACATACTCTGTTTTAGGCCCGGGCTAGAGTTAAGCATTGGACTGTCTCTATTTGCTGTCTGATAAATGTCACTGCTTAACAGTGTCAACATAAGTGTTATATAATTTTCTGCAATAATGGAAAAAGATCTATAAAACACAGCCTGAGCTGTAAGTTAAGGACTGGTTGGAGATGATCTGGATGGAGATATTGCAAACTGAAATTGTACCCAGGTGAAGATATAAGGCTGAGCGTGAAGGTAGGGTTAGTGATGAGACACACTGATTCTCACTCTGTCAACCACCACCACCAAAACTCACTGCAACTTCTGCCTAATGACAACAGTCTGCAGTATTGCTGGGTAATAGTGGTGAGCTGGAGCTTTTATTGCTTGATAAAGTCTGAAAGCCTTTTAGACAGCCTCATTACATGGAATTCCCTACAAAGTGGCTGCCACCATCAGGAGCTGACTGCTCACCATGTTAGATTTCTTAGGATAAAATTGACAGAAAATATACAGAAGGATTAGGTTCATTGCTTTAGGGCACACTCCCACCTACTCCTAATAAGAAGAAAGAAAATGAAAGAAAAGTCAGGACACTCAAACATGATTAGCTGGATTTGGCTCTGTCGGAAACCAAGTTTGAGCAACTTTTTTTCTTTCTTTTTTTTGTTTGTTTCCTGCATCAGAATGATGCCTGGAGAAAACAGACGGAGGGTAAAAAGATTTGTTTGAAAGGTAGATGAGAGTAAAATAGTTTTCAATCAGCACATGTTTGCCAAGCACTTCACCAAGATTCAAAACAAAGTGACGAAAAAGGACTAGATGCAGCCACTCAGTGCATGGACTGCGCTTTATGAACCTTATACATATATAAGGTTCAATCACCACTATTGCATTTGACATTACTGCTGTCAATGGACCAATCCAGTGACTGAAACTAATTTATGGGACGCAAACATTTGTCAGAGCTGTCTGCACCGCCATGAACTTGTACAATATGAGGCACCAGTCATGCCACATTTCAAACACATGCATCTCATACTATCCGGCTCTTTTCTCGTGGAAAAAACTATCAAATCACACCTGACCTGTAATACTTCACACATGAAACTGCCTGTATGAATTCTCTCATATGACAGCAACAATGCCAGATTTGTTGGTACCCTTCTCTGTTTTTTTTTTTTTTTTGGGGGGGGGATAAAAAAAGAGTGTTTAAAAATATTTAAATGAACGGTTAAAAATAATGATAAAAGTAAACAAGATGAAAGAAAAGTCTGACACTTCATATAAACAAGGTTTCTGCACCAAGAACTACAAACGATTTTCTTCTTTGTTGGAATTCTACCCAACTCATTTCTAAGAGTTTACTCTCATCTATTATATTTTGCATTTGTTTTGCTCTTTTTCAAAATGAGACCAGTGCGTTCACTTAATGGTGTATTCCTTAGTAGATGCACATCATGGAGCCAAGAACAAAGACTTGTACACTGGTCATCTTTCGTCCGGGAAAGCCTGAAGTCACACAGTGCACATTTGGCCGCGAAGCTTGTTTAGGCTATCCCATATGGAAAAGAAATAGAAAAAACTTATAAAAGACTTGCATCAGATGTGGCCTACTTCATATAGTGAATCATATAAGGCTTATATGATTTACTCATGAAAGTGGCCACTTTCATATATTGTTTTAGTAAGTATCCAAAACATACAAGTTTCATTTATATAATTTTTCTAGGGATCTTATATCTGTTTTCACTCTTGTATGCTTTTCATACAAGTTTCACACAAGACAGATACAAACTTTATAAGATTTATATATATCTTTTCCATATGGGATTGTAAATGCATGATTTACACATTGCAATGTGCATTATCTAACTAAGGGAAACTCTTCTAACCAGTCATGCCAACAGGTTAATCTCTGACTAACAGTTCTAAATTGACATTGGGGTACATGGTATTTGTGTTTCCACGAGTGCAGCCTCGGAAAAAAACAAGCAACCTAAATGAGGTAAAGTGTACATCTACTGCAGTCCTATTAAATGTCCTAGTTTGCCTAACCCAATTTCAGCATGCAGCAGACCAGCTGTCAGGACGTTTGAGCGATTGTGCAATGGGCTGCCATGTCCTCAAAAGTCTTAACAAATGATTAACCCATACTTACTTAGTGACAGCAAATGTATTGCAATGGACAAGAATGCATTGGAAAACAGTGATTAATTTACAGTATGTAATTCTTCCATCAGATTAACAATCCAAGTCCAATCCGGAGGTGGCTGTAGCTCAGGAGGTAGAGCTGGTCACCTACTGATCGGAAGGTTGGGGGTTCGATCCCTGCCTCCTCCAGTCTGCAAGCCAAGTATCCTTGAGCAAGATACTAACCCCAAGTTCCTCTCTGATGCATCCATTCGAGTATGAATGTGGTTAGACAGCACTCAGTTTAGAGTCAGTGACTGTGAGAGCGGGTGTGATTGGGTGAATGTGGCATGTTGTATAGAGCGCTTTGAGTACTCCAGGAGAGTAGAAAAGCGCTAAATAAGAATCAGTCCATTTACCAAGTCTGGAATAAAAATGGACAAAGCAATGAGTCAAATGTCTCAACTTAGCCTAGGGTATAGAGTTTCACTAGATACATTGTTAAAAAAAGTCTGAAATCTATTGGATAATGTTCAAATGTTGGAGTTATCAAAATTAGGGCAACACTCCAAGATTGCTGTCATAAAGACGCCTCTTATATTTATACTCCTTTACTGTAAATAATTGTGTGCTATTCATATTATTAGCAGTCTTAGTAGATACAGTGGGGACTTTGTTTCTTTTCTATTTTTACACTCGTGGGTTCTGTTGTTTCTTTTAAGTTATCAGTTTCAGCATTTTTTTTCCTACTGTTTGCTTTATGATTGCCACATGTACACAGGGCAAAGTTTTAACAGATTACGCAGATTACATTTTGTTGTTTTACTGTTACTTTTTTGTGTGTTACGGTAAACAATAGTGCTTTTATTCTCATTATTTATTAATTTATTAATTGAATGTATGCACTGGCTCATCCACATGACTCCAGAGAACAGGAAAAGAGAATCATATTTTGTGTTCAGTCAAGACGAGGGCATGAGAACACATGTACACGCTAACTGTACTTTATTCACGTATTGATCAGGCCAAAGGTACACATCATGCTCCATTCTGTTGACTTGTAGCCAAGTGCAAGTTTGCCTCCAAAAAGGGAAAAAAAATCTGTTAAACTTTGTTAGAACATTATTAAACACGGATTACTGAGCATGCTCTGCTAAATGGCTCAATAGAATAAATGTTGAACTGTCGCTGCTTCTCAGTTTTAATCAATTCCTGAATGAATTTTAAATGATTGAATTATTTTCAGGAAACAAATATTGGCCATGTTTTATGGGCATGTGAGTGTGTGTTTGTGTACGTGTGCGTGTAAGGGGGCTTACGTTAGCCAGCTCCCCTGCTCACTGGCCAGGGATCAGTGCATTGATTCTGAGCAGCCTCGGCTGTTGCTTAATTAGGATGTACCTGTCTGGGAATTATATCTTTTTTTCTCTCTCATTGTGCGAGGAAACAAAAATGATAAAGAAATACAGAGAGGGAGAGAAACTTGTCTGTTTTCATCAAGGTTAATCACGTTTTCTGCTTTTGTGTTGCTGTCAGCAGATTGGTGTCTGACCTCGCAGCGCGCAAAAAAAAAAAAAAAATGGAAAAAATGTTTTGTGTGGCACACAAAACATGCTAATGAAAGATGTTTCATTGTATGGGGATGGGGGTGACTGGGTGCTGATGCTGTAAAAAGTGGAATTCAAATGGCGGGAATGGTTAAAAGCAGTATGGTCAGATGAAAAAATCTGCCATAATGCTTGTAATCTGAATTAAATTCAAATAATTTTAAAATATCTTCACTATCAAAGCAGTTATTGGATACTATTAGATATTAAACTAACTTAAATGTTATTTTTTAAAGTTGAATCCATCTATACATTTGATTGTTTGTGATGTTGGCAGTGTTTAGGGATAGAAAAAGAGGTGCAGTGAAAGTTGGGTGAGGAAGTAAAGAAATAAATAGTGAATTAAGATGAATGAGGACCAATGGAGGTGGATGTGGTGATAGAGTAGTGATAGATTGAGCTGTACAAAGATGGATGTTTAAAAAAAAACAGAGAGAAAGCACAGAGCAATGAGACAAGAGACAATACAGAGGGCTGGATGGATGGAGAGGGATGAAGGGTGGGAAAGACTTGATGGGTGGGTGTCTCTAAACTCCAATTTCAGTGACTGACTAATCGCTTGACAGACGGCTAATGTGTTGAGTTGCTGAGGCAGCTCTTGAATCACTGGCTGCCCTGTCTTGATTTCTTATGAATGGACAGCACTGCCCATTTCTGATCACTAAGAGAACCACCAAGTTTACTTTAACAGATGAAACAAAAGCAGCATTGGTCTGCATCACTTATAAAGATTACAAATATGTATATCTGTAGTTACACAATGCCTGAAAGAAAAACAAAAGATGTCTTGATGCATGCTCAATCATCCAGGTACGTAAATCTCCAAAAGTTGATTCTGTTCATCTGGATGTAGCTTTTTATGGGAGAAACGTTTTGTCACTTTACGTGAAAAGGGAAAGACCATCTCCGAATTGAGGAGGGGGCCAAGGGTACATTTTTTGCCATCTTACAATGCTGTGATTGCAGCCATTCCCCAACTCTCTGTGAATGGTACTCATGGCCATTGATCAGTGGGTTTTGGTCAGTGGTTGTTGATCAATGGTCATGAGAATTTGCATAATTAAGATTAAGGAACTGACCTCCCATCCAATTGTTCCTTCACTGGACTGGTTTCAGCCATTATGCAAATGTACTGTTTATAAGATTGGGGAAACCTGCAGTCAGCTGAGACTGAAGAAGTCACTTGGATGAGTGATTAAACATTTCTCCCACAAAATGCTACGTCCAGATGAACAGAATCAACTCTTGGAGAAAAACATAAAAACATATTTCCTATTGTTGTTTTAATGGCAATAACTGGGTCTATTTTAGACACATAACAGCCTTCCCAATTTAGCTTTTATTTGGCTGTTTTTAAAAATTTCATTTCATTTATTCCATCTCTAAAAAATAGAAACATGCAAATAATGAGAACAAAACCCCAAAACAATCAGCTGTACTTGTGTTTAATAGAGGAATAATATAACCAATAAACGGTTGCATTGCACAGAAAGCATAATTATGCATGATATACTGATCAATAGAAACGATTTTAAGCAACATAATGAATGATAAATAATGAATGATTACAAAGTGAGCACAGTTACACATTTTCAGCATGCTACTGCCCGTGTTCCTGCTAAATGCGGGTATGAGGACATTATTTAGGGCTACAGGTATATCCACAAATGCGCTCTCTCCACTGGGACCATTTACCACTCTGCGCTGGTCTGGCAGTACTCTGGTTCTCCTCTCAGTTCACAAGGATTGGCAGCACATGTCTCACCAAATTACAGCTGATGAGGTCTGACCCACTAAGCTGGGTTAACTGGTTACTGGGTGAGCACTTTGTGACCTCTGTCTCTGTATCTGCTTTCCAAGTTTGGAAACTATACATGATGAACCAGAAACACATCATGATGATTTAGTATAAAAGCTGATAATTTTTCCAGGTTTCAAACTTAAAGGAGGGTCTACTTTCTTCTCAAAATAAAATCTCTTTCCTCCATAACTGGAGATGGATCTAGTAAGAGCAGCCACAGCAGCAGGAAGTCAAATCCCCTTAAAATATAAAGAGAAGATCTTTTATTTTTACTCAGCCTGAATTCAAACTTGTCCCTTCACCTCTGGTAATGCTCTGTAACCCACACAGCCTGTCAGTCTTTCTGTTAGGTCTTTAAGTCTATTAAAGGAAATCAAAGGCCCATTAACAGTTTCTTGACACTCAATGACTCGTAGTAATCCTTCTCCAAACTCTGATCCGGACAGCCCTCAAACTCTCGCTGCTGTTATGTGTGTCCTTTGCTCAGTGCCCAAGAGGCACAATCATTGCTCACAGTCCTACAAACACTTAGGAGATCAATGATCTCAGAGTGATAATCTCCTCCTTGATAGAGGGTAAAAGCCTTCACCGAAGACAGGGAGTGACAGGGGAAAGTGAGAGACAGTGATAGAAAGAGATAAAATAAAGCAATAAACAAAAAGAAAGCAAACAGGAAGTATAACTCCGAAAACAAGCGCACATACAGATCATGACAAGTGTCTCCTCTCAGTTAGGTTGACATCTATATCTCTGTTTTTATTGACAACTGGCTTAACTAAAAGCTTCTCTGCCAGGGAGTGAATGACTGACTGCCCATGTACAGAAAGAGAGGGGGGATGACTCACATGGGAAATCACCAGCTGTATGTAAGTGAGTGAGTAAGTAAAGTTTATTTATAAAACACCTTTCGCAGACATGTAGTCACAGAGCGCTATATACTCAAAATCATAAAAACTAGGAAGAAGTGCAATAATAAATAAAACAGAATAAGAAATTGAGTTGTTGGCACTAATTTGTGATATAATGTCTAATATTTCCTAATTCTCGCTTTCTACTATATATTGTTTGCAATGCCTTTTCGTCTCTGCGTGTTTGCCCTGAGCCCGCTGCTTCAAGCTGACTGCTGGACAAAAGGGGAAGTTTCTAGACGACAGACTTATGATCTGGTACTGCATGCATATACTGTAAATAAACTTCAGTAGAATCAGTGTGATTTAGCTATGGTTAAAGTTACCAAATGCCAAACAAGCCCTCTCATCTAGAATTCCCAGACAACTACACTATTTCTCCAGTTACCGAATAACCAAAACAGCACATTTGTGAGGGTTGGTTAAATGAAAGTATATTTAAATAAAGTTTGAGAAAGACTAAATTTACAGTTAAATATGGGTGCTACAAAACCCAGTGTCTCGCTTTTACTTTCCACCATGTTGCACAAGAGGACACTTAAAATACTGCACTGCACGCCATGTTGGCATTGGCTGTCAACTGTAAGGTGTGGGGCTCAAATGATAATCATAGCAGCGATGCATTGATAGCAGCTGTAATAGCAGCAGTAGCAATCATGATAGCAGTATCTGTGATAGGAGAAGCAAAGCAGTGCAAACAAATCTATAGAAGCCACTTTATTAGTTTTGTAAAAAGCTGTCATGGCACAGAATCACTGAGTATTTTTTCAGGGTTTAATCCCATACCCTTGTTTTCGTGATTTAACATGCTTATTTAAATAGATGCAAATGTAGTGTGTGCTAAGTAAGTAGAGCCACAATGTTAAAGTAGTGCAAACAGTTCCTAATCTCAAACCTGTCGTAATGAACACATCCCTTTGAAATTAGAGAGTAAAGTGACCAGTATTAGAGATTAAATTAGGCTAATAAACAGGAAGAGTCTAATCTTTTAGTTCAGCAGTCAGTGTACATCTACTTTTATGCCTCATTTCCCTACGACCCTTATTAACTGGCTCTGCCGGTAGGGCACAGATAGCTGTGTCGCAAATTAATTTGACCCTTCTGATAATGTGTTTTGATATATAAATATACATACAGCAGCTCTACCGCTACCGATGCTACGCACATTATGCACATTAATTCCCCAAAGTAAACATATCTATAGCTCAGCCTTCTTACAGCCAATTACATACTCAGTTTCAGCTGTATGTGATATTAATCACATAATGTAATCTCCCGGCTCTACGTAGCTCGAGCCTCTCTCCTCCCCTCATCCCCACCAACACCACCTCGGCTAACGCCGATCCCCTCAGCCAGCTCTACGGCGTCTGTGCCGGGCTTCTTTTGCGGGAGGCCTGGGCAACGCCGGAGAACAGGCACTGCCGGGGGCGATACACATCCCTCAGGTGGGCCTTTCATTATGGATGATGTTTCTGCCAAATTATTTAGACCCTGAGCCCCAGCAACATCCCCACCCTATAAAAAACTGAAACAAACACATGCATGCACACAGATGTGTACACACACACACACACACACACACACACACACACACACACACACACACACACACACACACATTCCCTGTCTCTTTCTTTACAAATGCGCACAAGCATTAATTCCTCCTGATCACATATATGTGTGTGTATGTACAGTTCATTAGTGCTGTTTTCTTTGTTCAGAGGTGTTAAAGAAGTGAAAGTGTGACTCTTGTGAATTACATGTTGTCAGAGGGGACTGGAAGCTAAGCAGGAGGAAAATATTCATCACATGTATGCCAGTGTTGCTCTCCGTGCCATAGAGGGCCCTATGTTGACACTACTGGCTTCAGTAATGTGGGATGTTAAACAGGTTTGGCTCAGTGTGTGTGTGTGTGCGTATTCCTCAGAGGCAATTTGTTGCAGACTCGTTAGGAAAGAGTCAGAGATGACAGTCTCCTGGCAATGTCTGACCTTGGCTTAGAGATCGGAGAGCAGCTTTGGGATACAGACACACACACCGAGGAGAATGCACGCATACACACCACATGCCATCAAAGTTACCCTTCTTTTTGTCCCTTAACTCATCAAGCTTTATATCCCTCCACTTACCTTCCTTCCCAAATCCCATGCACTTTCTAGCCTCAGCTCCCACCCGCCTGTCTCTCCAAAATACTTCAGGCTGGTGCCTGCCTTCAAACAGCACGACCAGTTCAATTCCCTCTCGCTCTTCATCTTCCTCCTATTTCCTCCTTCCCTTCCTTCACCCTTCTTTAGCTGAGATCCCTTCCAAATCCCTTCTTTCCTTTCCAAAGCTCTACAGCAAATTCTGAGAGGAAAAGCGGAATACCCCCCCTCCGTTGACCCCTTGCCCTCTCACCCGTTCCAAACTAACATCTCATTCCTCATGCACAGCTCGCTTCTCAAATACTGGTTATGAGTTACACTGCACTTGGCATAATCCTGCACACACTGTGATTAATGACTTCTAATATTGTTGATCCAGGATCTGATCTTTAATTTGCATTTGTTGCAGCAAGTCTGCAATGCCAAAGACCAACAGCTAAATTTCAGAAAAGAGAAACATCAATATTTATTTTGTATTTACACTTGATATTGACATACTCTCTTTCTCAAGAAACTTTGTACTTTAGAAACTTGAACATGTGGTGGAAGATCAGGTGAGAGATTTGCTGCTGGGAATGCCACCGATAGATTTATGTGCAAGAGCTGGCTAATAGAAAAAGTAAACCTGCCTATAGTGGATCTAAACTTCCATCCATCCGTAGTCCTATATCATCTGTATGGTTGCACTGTACTGAACCTAGATTTATTGAGAGTTGTACTCACTAAAAATACATTTAAATTTTAGACCCAGACGTATATACAAGAGCTGCCACATCCACCTAAAGAAGACCAACCACACCTACCTCACATCCATTTTCCCCCTTTCACTATTTTGTACCTTTCAGAACCACCCCTTCCTCTCAATTCCCATGTTCCTCCTAGCTGATATAAAATATATCTGACTTACCCAGGCTGAAAAGCACCAGGAACTTCAGGCAGACAAACTCTCGTTGATCCAGCTGCAGAGAGCGTAGTTTGGCCACCAGCTCCTGGGCGTGGCTCAACAGATTGTTGAGAGTTGCTCCCGCCTGTGAGGCAATCACTGCGTAGTCCACCTTTAAAAAAATAGGGAAAGAAGAAGGTAAAAATGTGTGCATTTAAGTGACTCTGACTGGAGTTTGAGCAGAAGTTTTGAAAACATAGTTGTAGATACCAAATAGAACACAATGTCACTTAGTCGATCACTGATTTGGGAGTTTTACAGCCCCATAGTCGCAATAATTGGACGGTGGTTTGGTTTGGAAACAGCATGTCTGCGACAGACTAAATCACCCATTTGTAGTCTGTCACTTCTCTTTCACTTCTTTCACAAGGATACAAAAATGGCTAACACGGTTCCTTAGGTCTAACCTATAAACATTAACACCCACTTACACACTCCTTTTGCAGGTGTGCTTCAAACCTGCAGCTGCAGCTCATTTGAATGGGAGGCAAGGCCTTAGTCGCCACTCACCATAAGCAGGACCATATTAAATTTTTATACTTATTGACAATTCATTACCATAATTGACTGTGTGAGGATTTCCAGGGGAAGGTAGATGTTGGTGCAAGTCAGGAAGAGGTTCCCTGCGAGCTTCCATTTGTAATTAAAAGCAGCCGTGAGTTTGGATTTTACTTACAGTGTAAATAAGATGACTGGAATACGTTTTTTTTTCATCTTTTTTTTTTTTTTACCTTTGCAAATAAGAAAAGGGTCAAAGGGACATACATGTTGATAATACACAAATTGTTTTATTTATTTATCTGCCCTCCCCTCTTCGTTTTCCTTCCATGTGCATTTACTACACTGCACTCTCCCACTTTGTCCCGACGCCTCTATCCCTGTCTTCCCATCTTAACACCTTCGAGACAGAAAGAGCTATGGCTCTGTGAAAAGCAAACACTGCCCCCCTTCCAAGGTGTCAATCAATTTACATAAAATCAACTGTGCATGAAATAAGTTCATTGAAGGATTGGACTGTTGATGGTGATGCCTTGGGTTATTGCCTCCCAGCCTTAAGTAAAAAGAGAGACCAAATAAAACGCTATAGTGTCACTATAGCAGACTTAGCACTAACTCTGGTGACCTGCGTATCAATCAATCAATCAATACCACTTTATTATCACCCCCGGAGAGACATAGAGGGCGAATATATGATTAAACCCTCAAATCTTAACTTATCATAAATATAGTCTTTGCTGAACATTAGGATTAATATGAAGGGTGAAAATAGGTTGGTGCTGGAGGATAGATGGAGGATGCAGATGGAAAAAGACCTCGTTTGAAACCACAGAAAAGTGTGAGTATATATATATATATATATATATATATATATATATATATATATATATATATATATATATATATATATATATATATATATATATATATATATATATATATATATGTGTATATATATATATATTGTCATTTGAATTTAATACACACCAGGAGCACTCTTATAGAGTTTTTTTGTAGCTGGCTGACTGCCACACTGTGAGGCCTTGCTAAATCATTCAACAGATCAGTCCAGCCTTTGTCATTTCATGTTTGCTCACATTTGTACAAGTTCCACTGTGTGTTTGATCCTATGACAGGATAAAGAACAAGCACTCATGGCCATTTCTCACTGCTGTTGGTGACATGCAGTAGTAAAGAGAAAGAAAGGCAGAAAAAAAAGAAAAAAATTAACAAGCAAGGGACAACAAACATAGGGACATGAGACCGGGCAAGACAGAAGGCAAATGACAGGCTGTAGCAGTTAATCTGCTAGTTCAATGGATTTCTCTTCAAATGTCAGTATGAATGGAGCGTATGACTGGCAAGAGCAAAGAAGCAGCTTGCTTCAAAGCAAAAGGGAAGAAACATCTGTTTAAATTCTCCATATGAGCAAAGCTCTGGTCCTTCAGTCACATTTTTTTAATAAAAGCAGTACAATATCTCCGGTTAAACTTTGCGAATTTATTTCAGAATAAATGTGGTGATTTGCCTCAATGCACTTGAGGACAAAGTGCAATCAGTTTCAGTGCAACAATGGATTAATTACGGCATGAACTAAGGCCTGTCCTCAATGGCTGCTTTGTGTTATGGCATCATTTGGTTAATTCCTCATAATGCACTACATATGTGCATGCAGCGTGCATTCTGGCAATTCAATAGTATAAAATACCAGCTGTGTAATTTCGTTTGGGCTGCCAAAGGGAAAAAAAATCCACCTTGTAAAACTGTAGTATCTGTTCAAAATTAAGATTTTGCACACTCTGCATTCTTGGACAAATGGCCCACTGTTTTGCTGTTGGGACTATGCTTCTAATCTGATGCAGCCACTCTGTGTAAAGCTTAGAACTACAAATAAGTGGTCCTTTTAAAAAATACTGATATATAGTTTATAGACCAGAGGACTACATGTACTCCATGTACAACACAAATCTTAAGAATATCACAAATTTGCTTCTTACTGGGCACTAAGGTCAGAGAAGGCTTTTGCCAGACTCGGTGCAGCGCTCTCCCATCAAGTCCTGACTGTGTTTGTGTAGCATTTGCTTTGGGTGATGTTGCTACTGCGGTTTAAATATCCCTTGTATTATCACTGTGCTGTCACCCCTGGCCAGGTGGAGAATAATAGGAGATAATGAACTGTTTCAGAACCCCCCCCCCCCCCCCCCCCCCCCCCACACACACACACACACACATGCATACATTTCCAAACACACACACACCCTCAACACCAGCTGTTCATTAACCAAAGTATGCAAAACGAAACCGCCATCCAGCACCTCCCCTGACTATCAGCCCCTCCTCCTCCTTCTATTCCTGCACCTCGCTATTCGGGCCTCTTAAAACAGCCTTATCTGCTTCGCCTCATCATCTTCTTCCCGATCCCTCTTCATCTCTACTACTTTTGGCACCTTTCTGCCTTCTTCTACCTCATTCTGCCTCCTATCTTTTCTTCTCCCTCCTATTATCCAACTCAATCTCCTTCCATCAGTTTACTCCCTCCGTCCATCTGTTCAACAATCTTGCACCGCTTCTTCCGCCTTTTTATTTATTTTTTTGCTCAAACTCTCCTTTACCTGTTACCACTATCATAGCACTATTTGTTATAGTTTGTAGTTCCCATTAGAGGCAGTACTGGCTGCTTCTTCACCCATGCTCAGAATCGACTGTGACCTTGTCTTCATTCAGAATCGCGGAATTAAAAGGACTCCCCCTGTACACAGTGCACATGCGCTCGCCAGAATCTATTGTTGTAAAACATTTGTCGAAAAGCAATGTTTTTGCAGTGCAAGACAATTAATAATGCATGACTTCTCAACTCACTGACAGCCATCTGATTGGTCAGAGGCATATTCATGATGAGCAGTTTCGCACCTTTGTGACTGCACACACTCTCTCTTTCTCTTTTTAAAATGTGCCTTTGTCTGTGTGCGATTTTGAGAATCACCGAAGACCGAGGGAGTCTTCTATGTTTGCTTTGGGTTTGTGTATTTAAAGACAGTTTGCTTTGTGAGTGCTTGTGTGTGTGAAGCCGAAACACAAATCAGCACACGGCATTCTGATGCATTGAGATTTCTCGTTAGGGCTTCAGGCACCATCTCCCACCAACTTCCTCAAAGACCCCCAGTAAAAGAAAATAACACATTTAGCTGCATTCTTTATCTGTCAACCCACTCACTATGCTACAGCATGAGTGTCTGAGTGCTTTATTTATTCACTGTTTGAGTCTTCATGCGCTGAGAAAAACTGTGAGAGCCTATAATCTTAGAAAGAAACCCCAACAATCAGGCGACATGTCTATGAGCAACCACTTGGCAACAGTGGGAAGGAAAAATCCCCTTTTAACAGAAAGAAAACTTTAAGGGACAGTTTTTTTCAGAGTTCAAGTGATACAAGATTGGACAAAAACAAAAAAGGAGTGGAAAATGCTGGAAGTAGTTCTTACCTGTTGGCCAGTGACCAATAGGATGGAGCCCTCCTTGGCATGCACCACCTGGCGGAAAACGTGGTCGAGAATGAGGAGTTCACTCCAGCAGTTCTGCAGCAGCTTCATCTGGTCATCCACCTGATTAGAGATGCATATACAAAAATCCACATCAGGCCAGGTGTTTATTTTTCCGCTCTTATAAAGCTGTAACAACAGTCTCTGTTGAGACTGAATGCCAGATGTACAATACTGTAACTGTCATCAGTGCAGATTGCATGTCTTTCATTGCACTCCTTTATTACATGTCAGGGCCTTTTTGTAAGTTATTTAGACGGGTTTGCAGTCATCAACACACAGAGTTGTGTGTTCAGGAGGGGCGTAGAAAACATGCAATGTGCAAAATGTACAAAATGTGTTTAATGTTCCAAAAATTTAAGTCTTATATCTGTAAGTCACTGAAAACAAATCAAGTTTTAAACAGGAACTTGTAAGCAAAGTCACACTGTTAAAATTTGTGGTTAAGATTGTGTCATAAATACTGTAATCATTTTACAGGCTCCATGATCAGTCTATGAGGTCAGCTGCTCTAAACATTTTTACTGCACGCTGGGTTTATTCCAAATGTTAAAAATGCCTGTTAGAAAACCCTGTATGTTAAATAATCTGAAATGTAAAGCGGTGATAATATTGTATAAAGACCTTGAGAAATAAAGGCTACAGCCAAATAGTATAGAGCCACCCACAGAAAAAAAAGTGCTGAAAAAAGCTGAAGCACTTTGTCAGCCTTAGCGGCTTGTAAATATCACAGGCAGCTGTTTGCCGGGTAAGCTTTCTCACAGGTCAATCACTATTGATCAGTAGCGTACCACGGGCATTTTTTTTCCAACCTTACACAAAGCTCAAAAGTCCCCTGTATGCACTCTAAAGCTTTCTCATGTGAACCTTTCCCCACACAGTTAAGCACTTTGCTGCGTGCCTGATTTAACAATGTTGCCAGGTTTATCTGTTTGCCCATTGCCAGGAGTTTCTGAGTGATTCCACAGATGATAATGATTAAGTAGTCCACCCCCCCATTTGTTTTTTTTCCCCCTCTAATACCAGCCGTCTGCTCCCAGGGACCTGACAGGTAAACTTTGGAAGCTGACACAGGTGAAATAGTGGTTTTGGGAACCAAAACAATCCCCTCCATTGTGACTGCTAGTCTCTTCCCATGCCCGACCGTGTTAATCATTACTCTACATAGCTAGACTCAAAAAAAATAAAAAAAATTGAGAACACATTGAGAGGGATGGAATGAGGAAAATGTATAAGTAGTTCTTTCTTTCTTCTCCCACCTTTTCTATCAGTAAACAGTGTGCACTTTGTGGCTTTGCTGGGAATAATGTGTCTTTCTGAGCACACGGGGGTCTGCTGCTTTGAGTATGTGAGAACTGTCTGTGATGGGCATCCAAAGCTTGCAGTGTGAAGAATGTGGATCGATGGTGTATCGCGGAAAGGTTTGAAAGGAATGTCTTTTTCTTTTTGGTGCTCCGTGGAAATCATAAAGGGTTCAGATTGTTTGATATCAAGTGACCTTAGTTACTCATTTCATGTCAACAACTTTCACTCCACTTTATTACCTTGTATGACACGACACTGGATATGGCCTAATCTGAAGTCTATTTCTTGTTGATTAGGCCTATTTTGACTGGTGATCTGGGGCTGGTGGCAAACAGTGTTTGCTTACCTTCCACAAAGACACAACAATAGATAACACACTTGGTTAGACGACATGTGGGCTGCCTGACTATGCTTTTCTTGCACGGCAGTTGTCATTTGGTTGCTGTATTCCTCCTGATTGGAGTTAGTATTTATTGTTTACCTTGATATAGAGCAGCTCTTTGTATTTGTATTTGAATTGTCGCTCCCCTAACATAGTTTTTCTTTTCAAAAGTGATTTGGTTTTGTTTTGACCTTAAAAACAAGCATTTAGTGCTGACATTACGCCAAAGTAGGAAGGATTTCCTTTTTTCTGTGGGATTTGTTTGATCACATCTTTTTGGTGTTAACCAAAAAGTGAGATGTGAGTATCTGGCATCTCCTAACAGAGGTATTACATCATTTTCTCTTACTACAAGGTAAATGTCATTAGTTTAAAAAAAATCATATTTGAATTCAGAAAAAGTCCACATGGAGGGGATCGTTATGCTTCTAGCACACTGTGATGGAATAAAATGACGTGTATACGAGAGATATGGCACGGTGAGAAATTTGCCTTGAAACGTTTCATGTCTCCCACTTCTCTTTCATCAGTTCGGCAATGCTGCTGTGACTTTTTCTAGCATTTTTGACAGCATCACAGGGTCTGTCTCTCTCCCGCCTCCTTCCTATATACATCTATTTTTGTGGTTCCACTCTGGTAGTCACTCAAGTGCAAGGGAAATGCCTTCATTAAAACCATCAGAAAGCAAGGAAGGCACTCAAAAGAGGGTGTTTTCTATATTGTGCCCTAATCCAATTCTCTTTATCTCCCCAACCTCGGGATGTTGGAAGTGTGTGTGTGTGTGCGTGTGTGTACGAATGATTACATGTAAGGCCCAGGCTCTTCAAAGGACTCCACTGTATGTCACTGGTGCTGGCAAGTATTGGGATACTCATCAAAGGCCTGTCCTCACTCTGCCCGCCTGGAAGCTCTTCTCTGACAAGAGTCCTGGGTCATCAAAGGGGGGCAATGGGAGGCTAGATTGGGGCAGGGGACACCCGCTTGGAAGAGGGGGACTGGTGACAGACAGACAGGCGTGTGGGCAGACCAGGGGTACGGGGTTCAGTTCACTGACCTTTTAAGTTCCAGTGACACGAGTCGTTTCCCTGACAAGCTCTTCCTTTGCTCTGTCAAATGAGCAACAGTCACGGTGCCTGATCTTACCAACACTGCTGCCTGTTCGCTCAGATAAAATGAACTTTCTGACACGGCATCGACAACCAATTTGTCTTGTGTTTTTACATGAGGGCAAAAGGGCTGAATATTATCTCTGTGCAAAGAAAACGCAGTCAGAAAAAAAAAAAAAACTGGACGACTGCCAGCGGCTGATTATAAACATTGCCTAGTTTAATGTATTCACACCTTCGTATGGTGCTGCAAAGTTCAAATAAGCAGTTTGTTGTGCTCCAAAAGAGCAATAAAGCAGATTTATATAGTGGTTTAATTCCTGTCTCACCACATAGTCATGGAGTATTTAGATAAGGCTTCTAATTGCCAACCGTTTCCAGCAATGATGACGCATAGTAGGAAAAAAAAGCTGTTGTTTTTCCTTGATGCTTTTTCTTTATCCCTTCCTCATTTCACCAAGACATAAAAACACTTGCTGCTAGGCTGATGTTCTTTACTGAAATTGGTTGCTTCCTTGAAAACTGTAAATATAGATATTGATGTAAAGATAACTGGCACTCTTTTTTCCCGCTACAATGATTTCCTTAAATACATAAAGGCAGCTAGCACGAGTTAATTCATCAAGTACAGCCAGGTCATTCAGTGCTAACAGATGAAAAAGGAAACATTTATGTTGTTTGATTAATAAGTCAAATTGATGTGAACACATTTTGGTAAGTGTGCGTAGCAACGGTGCTACACAATAAGTTCAAAGTTGAATACATTCTGCAAAATGAATTTTTCTAAACAGAAAAGTTGAAAAAATGTAATACTGTTGGTGAGGCACTGTGAAGGTGAAGGAGAGAAGTATTTTTCAGGTAATAATGGAATTCCCTTTGAGATTTTAATTTCCACTAGCATCAGACTCCAGGTAATAACATCTGATAATTACATGCTGGTGAATGGACACAGCAGCAAATACTTTTCATAGCACATGAAAATACTCCACATGCTCACTGTAAGCCTAACCAAAACCACCACAGACGAACAACAGGAAGGTCTTGTTCTTGAAATTCTTACCAAATGCCAAAACCACGCTCTGAAATTGGTCAGATGGTGATTTAACGTTGCTATCATTTTGTGGCTAAAAAAAACATAAATGGATTTGAGCCATACGAACTTAGCCATACTCTATGAATTCAAGAAATAATTTAGGGCAACATGAATGAAAAAACACTTCTTCTCCTCCTTCAACTGTACGCATTTGAACAATCCCAAGTTGCCACCTGTCCTTGGATGAAGCAAAACTCATTACAGGAATTTAGCTTCTGAGCTTGGCGCTCATGCAGAAAACAAGCTCCCCAGAAATCGCTTCAAACTGGCCTCAAAATACACATTTACAGGTGCTTTTCAAGGTGTGATCTAGTTAATATTTCAATATCATCACCAATTTTTGGTTAAGAAATGAGAGAAATTCCGAGCAGGAACTTGTACTTGCAGCAGCCAGTGATGAAAAATACATATCCTCCAAGAAACCAATTTAACACCTTTATGATCGTTCAGGCGAGTGGGATCAATGCCCTGGATCAATCGCTTAGCCCATAGCTTTTGTTCAAAACCACTGGCTGAGATTAATGGGATTTTCCAGAGAGGGGGAGAGAGAGGTAGAAAAAGAAGGAGAGCCCAGTTGAGAAGGGGGGAATGGAACTGCCAGACAGGGAATGGGAGAATGAGAAAAGACTTGGGGGAAATTGAGAAAATAAAACATAGTGATTAAGAGCAGATATTCCCTCCATTTCTGGGCAAATGTAAATTAATTGGAAATGGAGCATTCAGATGCTCGCTGACAAAAGTAATGTTTATTCATAGCCCCCTGCTAAGAGTAGAGCAATTATCACGCTGCGTCGAGTCAAAACAGGCCAATGTACGAGAATCTTTCTCCCCCTTTCTTGAGGCCGGGTTTTGGTCTAGTGCCACGAGCATTGTTAAGCTTCGTACGGTACGGTGGGCTTTAACGAGAGTACACAGCTGGATCTGATTTTAATAAGTAGTTCCATTTTTGATGTGGCTTAATGAACAGATTAATAGAATCTCCTTCTGTGGAGCCTTAATGAATGGAGAGAATCGTGTTTTTTTTTTTAACACAGGGGGGAGAACACACACATTCGCAGACCGTGAGTTTATTTGCCTCAAACGACTCGTACATAAACAATAGCTGTGCTTCTATCTTTCCTCTATCTCTGTTGGACAAGAATCAATGCTGTCTCGGAGTACTACAGGTGAGATTTGAAGCTGACATCAATGCCTGCGCGTCTCTAGCAGCCATTCTTTGGTGCAGTCCTGTCTTGGCATCTGTTCGCCTTGAGCCAAACAGGCCGTGTATTCACCTGGGAACGGGCATTAATTTACCTAGAACCGTGCCTGTTGTTCTCAGAGTGTGGCAAACACTTAATTACGCCGAGCTTGATGGTGTACCGAAGCTCGCTTCCAGTTTAGCTCGTTGATTTAATTGAGGAGTGAGTAACATCGGCAGAAACGTGTTTTTGGTGTTTTTCTTTTTGTGATTTGGACACATTAGCCAGCAATGTATCAGGAATCATAAAATGGTTTATAGTTATTTTACTTTTAGAGCACACACAACCCCGATGACCTGAGATAAAACCTCACTATCAACCTGTTTATTTCTTTATTGCCATTATAACATTTTAACAAAGACCATCTACAATAAAGGCACAAAAAAAAATCAAGTCACCATTTGATACCATCAAGGCAGCGTCTTGTTTTAGGTCAAACGAGATAGCACATGCCTACTGAATCCTGCTGCAAATCATTTTTGACATCCTTAACTTGTCCAAGCCACAAATAGAGTTATATCCATCAGGAAAAACAACAGACTGAGTGACAAAATCCCCTGGATGTTCCAACAATGGTATGTGAACTGGTGGGAAGGCCGAGACGGATGGACAGTGTTCACGATCCAGATGACGTCCCCCTTTTCTGTTCATGCTGCAGAGTGAGAATAGAGGACCAGTATTCGCTCGTCTCACTTTAACAACGTCAGCTTATGCTTATCGTGGCCCTCCAGTCCACGTTCGGCCTCGATCCTTCAGCTGGCACAGTGATAAGAATGCTGGGAAAATGAGCAGGTGGCAGGTGCTGCTGCTAGTCAAGCGGGAGGGGGCTACACAGAGAGCAGAGGAATGATAATACTGGTGGTAATGCACCCAGTGAAACTAAATTTGTCAAACTGCAGACAAGTTTAAGGAATAAAGCAACCAGAGTCAATTATTTCTTACTCGCATACGTATTTGTTGCTTTTGAACTGATGCTTTAAGTCCCTTTACACCCGCAGACACTTAACCGAATGGCTTGAACAGCAAGTAAATGAAAACATTTAGCCATTGCTGGATTAAAACCAGGGGTTACCTCAACTATATACAAAATGCTTGTTGTTACACTCTCAACTTCACTGCAGCTGTGTCTATTGAACCTTAGGTTGACACAAAAGTTCAGCACAAAGGTTCACTTGGCCTGGTTGTGCTATATAAGGTATCCAAGCCAGAGTGTCATCTTTATCTATATTTTACTATTTTGTAATGAGAAGTAAACACATTCTCTGCTCCTTCGTCCAGCTTTGAGCTGGCCTGCGATAGTACGTGACACTATATACTGTATATATATATATACATCGCACGAATGCCCATCAGCATGTCTATAGCACCTGCTTGTTGTGTGCATCTATCTTTAATCCAGCAGATCAGGTAATGGAGAATGCCGATGGGTTTATCTCCAACTGAGCACACAGAAATCCTAGACTGTTATTATGTCTCTTAAGAGCCATTGAGATGCCACAGGCCATCTGTGAGCTCAGAAAATATCACACAAGATGCAGCAGGCCTTGCATCTTTCTTTCACTCCAAAATGAAAGCGCTTCTGGTGGAAAAGAGGTTCTTTATTATATCAGCTTGTGATGCGTGCTTTAAAATTGTACATGCTCTATTCATTTGTTTTGCAATCAGTCGAGCACAGTATTTCTAGTCTCACCATAATATAAATTCACTCACTGCAAGTAGATGTAAAGGTTTTTCAAGAGAGGTGTAGAAAGTAGAAAGTGCAGTAGAAAGTGCAAATCTTCTTTCCTCCAAGATACTATTCAGTACTTAGTACTCAGCAGTGCAGAAAAACAAGCCGTTTCTTTTCAAAGTAAGTATTTTTCTTGTAATGCTCGGTGCTAATTATCTACCTACCTAGATGCTTTGAATGTGCATTTGTGTGGCACTGCATATGCACTTACTGTGTGTTGGACTGAGAGCAAGACTGAGAGGTTTGTGTGAGTGGATGTGTGCTGTCCTCTGTGTGTGTGTGTCAGAAAGAATTCTTTGTGTTTCGGCGTGCTAGTGCCCCAATGTCTGATCGATATTGCTGAGGCACTGTGATTGATTGGTTCCCACGGTGACCGCATTAACGGACTCCGGAGGTCGACCTCTGACCTCTACAATACCGCACATTCGATTGGCAATGCTCTTTCCCTCTTCCCAGCTTCGCACCGTTTCATCTCTACACATTCTGGCATTTGTTTTCTTGTCCAGGTCCCGCATTGAAAAAAACCCCGGCAAAACAAAAACCGAGACAGTGATTGGGCATGGACTCTTTCCCGCCCTGCCCTTGCTCACCCTGTCTTCTTCCATTCCGCTCCGAGTACATGTGTCCTGAGCCTTGTTGAGCTGAGAGGAAACAAGACACGGGTCTGACGAAGCTGTGCACGCTTGCCTGGGCTTTACCTCAACTCACACACTGATGCCACTAATACAGGAAACCACTGCAAACAGTGTAACAGTGTGCTTAATAAATATGTAATTAATACATTATTAACATAAAAAAGATGCTTTTAACAGCAGAAACTTGATACAACAGCTGTTGCAAAGGGTAAGAAATAATGTATCATGGCACATAAGGTCAAGTTGTTAGGTTTGGCTAGCCCTATGCACACAACTGCGCACGCAGCCTAGGAGAAGTGTGGCACTACATGCTAGAGAAAGAAAAAACAAAGCATCTCTGCGGGTCTGGGTGTTGCAATGGGAAGATTGTCTTGTTTTCTCAAGGTTGCTGATGATGGCAACAAACACTCCTCTCTGTCTGATATCAGTGCAGGGATTTGAGGATGAACCAAGCACGCCCAAACTTTCCTATTCTGTTTTTACTTGATGCATAAGCATATGAAAGATGGAAAAATCAATAAGGCAAGAGGAACGGACCAGTGAGAGGCCAGACCTGAATTTCAATAGATATCTTTTCATGCATGCAATGTTTATTGTTGTCTGAAACAACTAGACTGTTTACTAGACATGCAGAAAAAAAGTCTTGTAGGTAATGTCAGACATTTTTTATTTTATAAGTATATAGGTAATGACTGAAAAAGGTTTTATTTTAATCTTGCACGTGGTTCAAAAACAGGGAGCTGCAATAAATTTTATTCCGAGAGAGTGTGAGACACGTTGGTAGTTAATGAGAAAGAAATGTATGTACTGTTGCTTAATTTCTGAGGAAAGTTAATCCATGAGCGCATGACTTCGAGGCACTATTGTTTCCAAGGTACCTTAGAAATAGATAACTTACCCCCACCCCAGCCTGCGTGCACACACAAACACATACACACAGACTTGCACAGACACACGTATGCAAGAAATCTCAGGGCTTAGGGCTAAGAAGCTATCAACTAATTATCAAAAACACAGAGAAGCCCTAATCAATTATTCACATGAACATTAGACCGCTAATACACATGCAGCCCAGGGAATGGCATCTCCCAAAAGTAACCCTTCCTTTTACACTCAAACGCAAACACACACGCACGCACGCACGCACGCACGCACGCATGCACACACACACAAACACAGGCACACACACTTGGATGCAATCACGTTAAGACCTACATAGTTGCAAATGGGTGCCAATAATATCCATACCTACATGAATATTTCTGCCTTCCTGCTTCTGCACTCTCCCACCCCACCTCCTCCATCAAATGCAGTGAGAAAATGCGTGCCATAACAAAGTCAAACGAGTAACGCTAGTAGACTCTCTATAAGGTTCCTGGCTGGGAGGCACTGACCACAGAAATCCTATTGATCCATCAGCAACCCCCCAACCCCTCGTAGATTCCCCGAGCACACACAAATACACACCCTGAGCTTAATCTACAAGGCGATTTCAAGGCATTAAGCCCCAGCCATTGGATTTTCACGCTGTGCAATCATTATTTGAGCTAATGCTGCAATTTATGACTAGGTGTTTGTGTGCTGGGTGTGAAAGGCATGTGGAGGGGATGCATGGTACGCTGGGGAGTAAAAGACTGCGAATATATGCAAGTATGGATTTAACTTTGTTGTGATTGTTGTGCGCTGGCTAAAATTGTGGCTTTGGATTTGGTTTAGTGAAAGGTTATGACAGTCAGATGTAAATGAGAAAGAGGGTTTAGGCACAGGAATCAACAAACAAGTCACAAAGTAAAGGAGAAATCCTTTACCTTTTACCCATAAGTGAAGACATCCTTCGGCCTCGTTATGCTGCGGGGGAGGGTGGGGGATGGCATGGATTTGGCTCGATTTAGCCCCCTCAGAGCCAAGTGTCATTGCAAATCAATGACAGAATGACAAAGCCCTCATCTATAGGGCCTTAGGGGTCACTTAATAGTTTGATGAGTATGAATATTATGTAAATCATAAGCTATGAATTTTCTAGTCACCTGATCTCATCTGCTCTGGTAGATTTGAGAGCAGGTTTGTTAGACTGCCCGCTCCACCAGCATTAAAATCAAAGAGCAAAATACAGGAATATCTTTTGGAAGAATGGCATCCCGTTTAGAGAGTACCAGAGACTTGTGAATCAATGCAAACGCATACTGGAGTTGCTCTGTTGAAAAGTGGTGACTCTTTACATACAAAGTAAAAACCTCTCTGCGTATGTGTAAGTGTGCTCTGGTATAACTGTTTGTGTGTGCGTGTGTGCGACTTCCATTGACAGACGCTGGAAAATTTGCCAATAATCCTTGTCTGGATGTCTGAATGTTAAGAGGAAAGGAAGACACGCAAAAGAGGAGCCAAAGAAGACAGGAGGCTGAAGCCTTCACCCTTTTGTATTATTCAGAACAGCAGAGACATTCTTCTTTAACTCGCTTGTTCTTCCTCTCCCACACGCAGACAGACATATACCCACAGACACACACATATGCAATATACCTTAACCCAGCATAGAAGACCAGAGCTGTTTTAAAATGCACAGACTGACGCTGTGATGCTTTCTGTCTGAGAGGGTGGGAGACACATATTCCCATTAGTGTGTGACGCGCTGGGGGAGGATGGGGTTTTTTTCCCCCTTGTTTTGTTTTTTCCTTGGGGGGTTGTAATGGGGTTTAGGTGGTGGATTTTTAAGAAAACAGCTGTGAATCCACATTTAAATGTGGCGCAGCTCCAGAGATCACTGGGATCAGAGCCCTTGATGCACAAATTAAATATCTGAATTGCTTAATTGAGCCTTTCCAGAGCTCTTGTGATATGTAAACCGCCGAACTCAGAGGAAGACGAGGCATCAGAACCGCAGTGCCGCAGAACAGATGGGGCCCTGCTTTTCCCTGAAGTGCATCTCCAGGCCTCCTCTGACAGAAACTGCCACGAATGCATCTGGATTCGGAAAAAGGTATCTCTGTATAGCACGGCTGCTACGGGCCTGGTGGTGTGGCTGCTCATGATGGGAAGTGCAGTGCAACATGTGGCGTGTAAAGCACTGCCCTGAGGGAAGGTGAGACTATGGCTTGCCACCTGAAAACCTTGCATTTTTTCAGCTTCACTGGTTAATTTCTAGAGGTTTAATGACGTTGTCGACACCTCTCCCAACAAGTCCCCTTTCGGCATATTTGGTTTATTGCTCGTCATTGTTTCAGCTTTGCCCGAAAAGCCTTTTTTTAATCCCCCTCTGAGAGGGTGCAATCCGAAAAGAACGCAGGGCCTGTAATGGCTATTATTAGTGCCATGCCTTTATTTCACATGTATGGAATCGTTTATTCGTGGCTCGTGCCAGGTTCGCACTTATGGCTTTTGGGGAGAACAGAGAAAGAGACTGACAGATTGCGAGGTGAGCAAGAGGTAATGGTGTGAGAGTCATAAAAATGTCCTGGTCTAGTGCAAAAGAAATAAGAAAAGCAAGAGCACAAACCAGCAAAGAAAAAAGCGGCTAAAGTAGGAATAGGGAACAGGTGCTTTTGTCCTACTTTGGCGGGAGGGCTCGGGCCGTTTTCTCGGCTGGGTTGCTGGCTGGCGTGCAGCCTCGTTGAAATTTCTCGCCCGTTGTCATAACACAGCCACAGTGTCTAGTGTTACTCCGACGAACTGCACGCATCAGTCATCGGTGTGCAAATTCAATCACAGTTGAATATAAATACCGCTCGAGTCTTTAAGTGTAAAACTAGCCAGCAAGCTGTTGACTGTGGTCCACCACTGTCTTATCTATTGTCTCCTGGACCCCCCGGGCCCCCGAAGCTTCCCCACTCCCTGTCTAGAATAGATGAGCCATAAATAAGCATCAAAAATAGACCTAGGGGCACAACTGTTGACAGCCTTGTGACGAAAGCAGCAGACGCGGACCCATCTTGTAGGCAGGCTGGATTACACGCAGATAATAAAGGACACATAGGAACCAAAGGGCACTCTGTGTGTATATTGCTTAGTTATTTATTTTTTATCTGACCTAAAAGCTAGGTGTGTTTTCTGGTAAATGTGCGAAAGACAATCAAGTCATTGTCTAAAGAAGTTACTCACACTTAGATACCTGACCTATAAATATCTCCTTCTATCACTGTAGCAGGTGGAGTTTTCCACCATATAGAACATATGTGATGTAACATGCTTAAACTGTATGCACTGAATTTAAATCAGGTAGATAGTTGTTGAGTTATAATTATGTAAATCTGATATATGTTATTCAGCTTCTCCAGTAATGAATATTGGATTTTACTTTGTTTATAATATAAATAGATGAAGTGATCAAAAACCGTGCTTTGGTTCTGGCGAGCGCAAGAGAGGAAGATGAATTGGCTGACATGTTTGCATACTTTTGAATGGTGAATTTAGTTTAGAGGTTGGGGGGTTAGCTTAAAGTTGCAGCAGCCACACCTCAGCCCCTGTGACCTCCAGGAAACCCTATAGCAGGGAAGTATTTAGAAGCAAAATGCCAGGACTTGTCTCTGTATATTTCCCAGTCGTCTGACAACATAGTGCCACCCTGTGCGTCTGCAAGTCACAATGGGTTGCATTTTTTTTATTTATCTTTTGGCTTTCAGTGTTTCTAATGGGAAGCTGGGGTGGGGTGGAAAGGTTTCTGGATAAAAGGCAGATTTAACATGGCTCATAATTAGAAAGACAGCAGCATATGTGTGTGTGTGTGTGTGGAGGGGGGTGGGGGTGGAAGGAGCGAGAAAGTTGCTTTGTACTTTGGAGTGTGTAAAATGTTTACACTCCCTTGAGTTGATTTGTTAGCAGCCCAGCCAGCTAAATCAAGTTCCAATATTCACTTTGTTTACCCAATTTCTTTGTCTTTTATTCCCACTTCCTTTCCCTTCTATCTCTATCTGCCCGTCTCTCCCGGCTGATTTGACTGACTGTTGCCAACTTGCGAAAGAACAACTGTGTTAGTTCGGGGGCCACAGAGGCTAACAGCACAGCCCAGTCACCTGCGCCACCGTCTTAACAAGCAGCATGACCTGCCAATAAAAAAGGCTTTTACCCTGATCATCCTCAAACAAGACTTAAACACAACCTGCTCTTTCTCCTGCCGGATGCCCAAAGTGCTCACAAATGTGAATCAGCCCGTGTTAACTTGCTTGAAAATGAAAAACTACGAGAGGAGGTGGAGGCAATTTTTTATTTTATTCAATTTTTTTGCTTTTCTTTGCTGTTAAATGAGCAGTGGGTTGAAGACGAGAGGGGGGAAAACGGCGAAAGGCCGAGACAGACAGAAGTTTACAAAAACAAAAAAACAAATCTCTTTTACAGGTTTGGTTGGGTGGTGAATATCCAGTGATGTCCATCTGTCAACAACTGAATGTCTCATCAGTGCTCTCGCATGCCGAGTTCCAATTTCAGTTAAGAGTCGAAACAGTGGGAAAAAAGAAAGGTCCTTCTGAGAGAAAGAAGTGGCGCAAGGAAGAGATAATGCTGAGGACAGTTGAGTCTATCATTGCTCAGAGCTCTGTAAACTTGTACTTCATGACAGCCTTTCATCCCTCATCAAAGCAACAAGTAGATGAGCAGACTTTGCACATGCTTAAAACGACCCAACCCCCGTCGTCTCCTTAAAGCTGCCGCTCCTTTGGGACAGGTGACCTTAAATCTTCTCTTTTAACAAGTTTCCTGTTCTTCCTTCCGGCCTCCCGCCATCCCCCCGGGATGGACCTATGGGACCCGTCCAGTATTTGAAATGGCTGTATTTTGAAGCTCAGTCTAACTATCAGGGGAAGTGAAGAGGACATTGGAAATTTTGTTTTCTGTCAAATCGGTGGTTGCTTGCAGTCAAAGCAGCCTAAGTTGTATAGGCTGTTCAAAAATGCAGACTGCTATGTTAGGAAATAAATATTGATTTAGAAGAAAAAAAAACAATATTACACTGTAAAAGCTTCAGACTAAGCAGGTGCTATCTTGTCACACTGGTCACAGAATAGCATGATTTTTATTATTTATTTGTGCTGTTCTGCAACGGTCCCTCTGAGGCAAATACAATATTTTACATGCATTTCCATGTTTCACTTGCACGTGGGACCTGTGAGAATAGCATTTCACGGTTTCCGTATCTTGCAGCAGGACACTTCAGTGTAAGGCTCATATTCAGGACGTCCAAACTGGAGCCTTCTAGCTAAAGAACTGCCTCAGTCATGTATGATTTATGGTTTTTTGACTGCCCATACACTGTCTTTAAAACAGATCCAAAAAAATCGACTTTTCCCATTTTGTATTGCCGAAAAAAAAAAGAAAGAAAAAAAAATCAGGAGGGCCTTTTTACACTATTTATGAAAAAGACAGAGTGATGTCTGCGTGATGGTCAATAATTTATGAATGAAAAGAGGCCTTTGTGAACCTACACCAACCTCTCCCTCCTATAAGTATCCCCCGAACTGCTGCTGCTCCTAACCAGTGCTGCTGATCAAAGAGATATTGTTACAACTAAAATAGCAACTTAAAAAAACACACAGGCGGCCGTAAGACCTGCCGGCAGCCAGGGAGACACATAACAGCAGAGGGGAGACGGTGAGAGAGAGAAGGAAGGAAAGAAAGAAAGACAGAACAATATAATAGACAAGTAAACAGGGACAAATAGCTAAAATAAGTGAGGCTGGTCGTCTGCCGACTTCAACAAAAAAAGTCTGTGCAAAAGCAAAGGGTTGTGTGTGTGTGTCTGTCACAGAGGGGACAATACTGTACATGCATTTGTGCGTGTTTTAGGGTGGGTCGCGCGCGCGCGTGTGTGTATGTCATCTATCACTGGACAAATGCTGGACTGTGGGGGGTGTTGGTGGGGGATCGGGGGGGTGACGGTGGGTGGAGGGGTTGTCGGCCAGAATGCTGCTGCTCCTCAAATGAAATAATATATCTTTGAAAGCCTACGCCCCGCGCCAGGCCCAGGCCCCATATATCAAGCCCAAGAGCGTCTGGTGGATCTGCTCCAGGCCCATTAACCTTCCACCTGTTCCCTCCTTACACCCCGCACCCTACCCCACCAACCTACCGGTTCTCTTTTCGCCCTCCCCTGTTGTCCTTCACTGTGCCCCCTCTTTTCCTCTTCCTCCTCCTCCTCTTGCCCTTGGTTGTTACCTCTCACAGTCCCTTGTTCATCTTCCCATGTACCCCCTCCCCTCCTCCTTATTTCCCTCTTTCTGTCCTTCTCTAGCGACCCTTTATTATCTTCCTGTAATATTTTCTTAATTTCTCATCTTATATCTCTATTATTTTCCTTTGGTCAACTTTTTTTGAACCCCTTCTTTCTTTCTCTTACTATTTCTGTAACTAATTTAAACATCCCGTGTGCCATCTTTCCCCACACTTGGCAACATCCCTCTCACTGTCCTTTTCTATAGCTTCTTCCTTTTATCCCCTGTAAAGTAAGGGTGCCGTGGTGTGTGTGTGTGTTTCCAGGGTGCGGCACAACCTGCAAAATAATTCAAATTCAATGGAGCAGGGACACAGTTACAAATCTCTGCCAAACGCATGTGTCCGCCAACCCCATCATGCTTGCAGTTTGTCAGGACTGGCGGTGTTGAGAGAGGAGGTTGTTGCATGGTGGGGTAAGGGGTGGAGGGGGTTGACCTCTGTGACAAGACAGACATTGCAGCCTGAGGCTCTGGATCTCTGCGTGTGTGTGTGTGTGGATGGTGGTATAGATATACCACTTCCCAGGGTTCACAGATCACGCCTAAAACGACTTATTAATTTCCACTCAGTTATGGGGTGTGAAGAAAAAAAAAAAAGAAAAGGTGCAATCACCGGTCAACGCAGTGCAGGGGCAATATACCCCCTCCTATTACACACACACACACACACTTAAACACACACAGAAACGTGCACATGCACCTTGAAAATAAAAGCTGCTTCTGAATAGATTATAGAAAAAAGAGGTGGGGGAGTAGACTACATGTGTGCAGAGGGGAGAGAACCAAGACTGCAGGAAAAAAAAGACTATCCAGTCTGAACTTGTAAATATAATTTTACCAAAGTAAATTAATGTAATATTTATGGATGTAGATGGGAAAGAGGTTGAGGAGGGGGCTGAAATTATGCACCGGGGCAGAGCGGGGGCACATCAGAGGACCTTACATTATTCACTCAGGTAAATCTATTAGTGGAGAATATTCAGGTGTGAGATGTGAACATCAGCTCCCCTCTTGTCCCACCCGAGGGATCTGTCATCTGGCGTGATTGACTGACACGCAGCAGCTGAGAGGAGTCGATTAAACTGGAGGAGAAGAGTAAGCGCTGTAAATAATTCTACTGCTTAAAACTACTTGTCTAATTTGTTAGGCTCCTGCACATTTCTGCAGATTTTTGTGTGTTCATGAAACCTATTGAAATGTATTTATTTATAGGAATCAATAAACTAAACTGGAAGTAAAATTTAAGTACAAAATAACACAACACAGTGCTAATTTGGTATCTTAGCGGACTGGTCTGTTATGATAACAACACTTTATTATAAAGCTCTTAAAATTTAAGTTATGATTTGTATTCAATTTGGGGCTTATTAAATTGTTTGCATTCCTGCCTATATTTGAAAGAAAGCTGACATAAAGATGCAAGGTATGACCTGCAACTCTCCTCTCCTCCTTTTCCCCACCTTCTCTCCTCCACCCGCTCCTCTTTGTTATTCCCTCTCCTTCCCTTCCCTCTCCCCCACTCTCTCCTCACATTCCTCGTCTACCCATCTCTTCTCTCATCTCCCCTCTTTGTTTCACCTCTGTTCTCCTCGCCTGTCCTTTCCTCTCTCCCGCCATCTGTTTATCCAATATGGCCGTCCCATCTCAGCTGGGAGCTTTCCCAGGGAACGAGACTTCTAATACAGTTCCTCCTCAACATAATGGGCCTCAGTTCTGCTTTTGCTATTGCCGCTACATGCAGAGCAGAGCAAAACAGAAAAACGAGAGAGAGAGAAACAGAGAGGCATAAAAACCTGTATGGATCTCCTCCAAACAACTGTCGCTGGACAACTAATAGAAACAGTAATGCCACATTTAAAAAATGTCACGGGTGTTTTAACTCTGTGCCATTTTTTTCAGGTGGGTGGACTGAGTATACATATATAGTTACACAGTTTTGGGTATTTGAATTATCTTTTAAAATGCTACGTTACTTTCAGCAGATAATTGAAGTAACATCCAGTTCTTGCTCACCTTCTATGAGACATTTGAGATTTGAAAACAAAATAGTACAAATGTCTTTGAAGCTGGGATCTAAAATGTATCTAATGGCTAATAATGTGGAAAAAGAAATGCACCACTGCCAGTGAGGCAAAATTTCATAGTAATAGAACAGTAATAATTTGGAAATGGTAGTTCACATTGTACATTACATCATGGATTATCATATTGTTGCCCCATTTATATTCATTTTAGTCTAGTGTTACTCACAATTACTACTATGTTATTACAGAGCTGTACCATATTTTCTTTACTGTGCTATTGCTAAAGAGTAGTAGCTTTACGGCACTACATTACCTATGAGCCTTTGTCTGACATGGTGCTTCCTTTTAGTACATTAACTTCTGTATGCTGTGTGTTGACAAGGCACGCAAAAGCGCTTGTTATCCCACTACCAAACACACGTGTTTTTATTAAAGGGTGTAGAGAGGAAAGAGGGTGGGGTAGCTGTGGTGAAAAGGGAGTACAGTTAGGAAGGTAAGATATAAACATATGAATCATCAATAGTCCCTATCGCCCTGCTAAATTCTCCTTCCCATTGTGTTTGTGGTGGGAGTCAGGCTAGCCATCTTTACGCTGGAACAATGGAGGAGAGGGTAGCACCGGACCGCGGTATGAGTCACCCTCACACACACACACACACACACACACACACACACACACACACACACACACACACACACACACACACACACACACACACACACACACAGTCCAACTACACATGCAAACACTTGTATTCCAATTTTCAGTAAAAACAGGAACAGAGTGTTTGTTTGTTTGTTTTTTTAATGGCTGTCTTCACCGGTTTTACAAAAACACATGACATCGTCTTTTTAGTCAAAGTGTTTAAATGTTGTCAAGGAGCAACTTAAACTATTTGATCCTTTTAAAAGTCTGATATTTTACCTCAAGTGTGTACTTTAAAAGCATTTGTAAGAAAAACCTTTACTTCTGTTACAAATTCATCTCTTTCAAGGGCGGTTTAATTTATGACAATTTCTTGTTTTTGTTTTTTTTCTGCAGCTTGTTCGGTGAATCACTTCGCTTTACTTGCACTTTCATTTTTGTGTTCTTGCTCTGTCTTGTTTTCAATAGCCCTTTTTTTCATTATTATTATAGTGGACATTGATTTATATTCCTGTGTAAAGCAAACTTTAGTTTACGTATTTCTAAATATCATGGGAGGTTACTGTTTTACATGAAATGCTTTCATGAAGTTGTTTGTTGGGAGGTTTTGTGTTGTATTTCCATCATTCTCCTTCATCTAGATTTGCTTCAGTGAGAGAATTCCTAGAAAGCCCTTCTGAAAAGTGTGCCTGCTAACACTTTACCTATGGGGATTCATTGATTTGTTCTTTATAGGGGTTACCATCACATGTAATACAGCTATCTGTGAAATCCAGTACCACCAAAAAGCAATCTTTTTGCAAAAATTCCAAGACCAAGCACTGCCTGTAGCTCCCTTTATGAGCATAATAAAGTTTTTTTTTTCTTTACCATGCACAAATGTATCGGAGCAGGCAGTGGGGTTCATGGAAGGACAGGGGATGAGAAGGGTGGGGAGGGATATCACAGCATCAGCCCAGTGCCAACAAATGTCTCCTAACGACAAACGCATTGTCAAACACCCATCCCCCCCAGAGCGAACAAACTCTGGGATACACTACATTTAAGTGTGGAACACAGTGGATTAAGCATGGTTTGTGTATACTTTTGTATACACAAATAAATCCCCTTTTTTTTTTATACCTTATTTACCCTTTGGAAAATAAGACAAATGTATAGTCAGTGGCTGTCTGCACGCAAGAGCAAAAACTAATCTTTCAATGAAAAATCATTAAAACCATTAAAACTGCATCTTTCGTTGGCAAACGCAGGGTCAAATTCTGATATAAATAACAGAACACACATACACATGTACCTACACAGTCACGAATCCACCTGTTTTCAACTCACTTAAAATTCTATAAAACTCCGAACCCTGCCAAAGCATTCCCTCATCATGCCACTTTTTTTTTTTTTAACTGATTTTAAAACCAGTGCACCAGACCTGCCTCGATCTAATTGCCAATGTGTTAAACCAATCAGAACTGAAGTAGTGAAGTAGGCTGGCAGAGAGAGCCCACCCCAACTTCTCAGATCCAAGGTGTAAGAAATAAATGTTCCTCACGTCATGCCTCATTCCCAGAAGTAAAGAGAGGGAGGGCGAGAGGTAGTGCGCCGCACTGGAAAAGAATAGGGAGTGCTCTTTAGAAGGTCCCCCTAATGACTAAATATTTATGAGTCTCGTGACCGAGGCCAACTTATGGAAACTAAATCTTTAAACACTTTTTTGGCAGATGCCTCACACACACCCTTCCAGCTTGGCTCTATGACCAGAGAAATTCTTTTGTTCTTACAGAGCTAATAATAGTGAAAGGGGCTGTGCTTTATCGGTGAGTGGTGTCCGTGTCTTAATGTGGATATCTTTGTGTGTGTGTGTGTGTGTGTGTGTGAAAGCGTATTTATAACTTCCTACAGTGCCACACTACTGCAGTGACAAACTTTTACCGTAATTCCACTCAGCTTCCTCTCTTTCTGGTCTCAGGCTCAACCTCATGTCTTATAGTCAGATTTAATAGTTAGAGGAGCTGATGAAGGATTTATACATGTCTTATCAAATCAGCAATCAGAAATGAAACACTACAACGTGCACCATTAGCTGTACCAACACAGACACACACATAGTCAAAAGGAAACAAAGATTTGTTTACAAGGAGATAAAGGTGGAAAACAAAGGTTGTGGATGGGTTTTTCTGCTTAATTTGCACAGTAAAAATATGTAAAGGATGGCACCATGCATTGACACACAATTATTAAGCTCATATGGGTGAAAAGCACAGAGCAAATACTTTGTAGATTTTAAAATGCATTCAATAGCAGCATCAGACAATCCAGAGTGAGCTGATCAGTTTGGCTAGCCTGTGCTTTGCATATTCTCCCCAGCATTAATCTTTCTTCACCAGTCCTCCCTGTAGCTGTTAATTAGAAACAAGCGAGGAGACGAGGACTGTGGGAAAATCTGTCAGCGCCGCAGCTAGCACATTATTCGTCAGGCCCTCTTGTGCTTCAGATGACCCTTCAAAAATAGGGGAAGTGGGGTAAGTTCAATTATCTCTCTTACTTGAGTGAAACGCGGTCCCACCTCCCCAAAAACCACTGGGTCTTGTGCAACACAAGCAGGAGATTATTTTTTGTAACCGTTTGGGGTAGAGCAAGAGGTTTCTCCTGCATAGAGCCCGGGTCATTTTCTACCTTTGTAACAGGCACTCGGCTCAATTACTATCAAGCTTCTGTAATATGGGTAGTCATTAGGCAAACATAATGACAGCCCATTCAGCAGCAAATCAGGGAGTGACAAACACAAGTGGGTGAGATAATTGAATTAGGATGAGAGTGAGAAAAATAGAGATGCTTCACAATGGAGCAAAAATGATCATTCAAAGTTAATTGGCAAGCCACACACAATTATTAGCTGTGGCCACACCCTACAAAGGTCCTTTGTGTGTCTGTGTGTGTGTGCTATGCATTTGAGGTAAATGCAAATACAGATCTCAAAAATGTCAATAGTGGGGACACGGCGCGTGCTAAATGTCAACATGTGTTTTTCAAGGACTCTTATCTGTGCTGTAATTGGCTCTGTTTTTAATATTGCATTTTTTCATTTGTTATTTTCCCCTTTGAAAACAAAATAATATTAAATATTTGGAGGGGATTTTGCAACAGGCCCTGGCCCATGAATATGCAGCTGAGCCTTCGGCGATACGGTGTGAAACAAACAGAAAAAAGAATCAGACAAGGGGAAGAAAAACAGGTGAGGCACAGACTAATCAAATGCCTTTCATGTCGCTCTGAACATTAACCTTCATTCAGAGCAAATAAAGTGCAAGTGTGCAAACACACACCAGAAAATCTCCCTTGTGCTCTGTGATGAATAGGAGAAAGAATGATCACGTGTTACAGTGAAGCATTTGTGGATGGTATCCAGTGGTCAGTTGTAATTGTGATCGGGACAAAGGATACAATGTTGCCATTTTAATAGGCTTGTCAGATTACATAAACCTTAAAAAGCTGGTTTAGGAGGAGCAGAGTCTTAGGTTTAAGTCGGGAACTGTTATTTAATTAGAACTCAGTTTAAAACAATTTTAAATTGAAATTAAAACGCAAAAGACTTTTTTATTTTTGCTTTTATAGTCATAGCATCTCATGTCATCACACAGTGCATGTCTATGTAGATCTGAGAAGTATTTAAAAGGGATGGTATTCTGTTCACATAAAACCCTCAGACTAGGGCCTTGTTAATATGAAATGTGCCTGAAGCTCACAGTCAAAGTTTTCAAAACCCATAGCAAAAATGTGTCATGCACGGGGTAAATACAACTGGCTGCTGAATTTTGATCAGGCAATGGGACATGCAGCAGTGGCAGCAATGGGCAGACCTGCCACTGCCCCCCACAGCCTTGTGCACTCAGTGTTAGCGTGCAGCCGTGGCATTAAAAGGGAGATTAAAGGTCTGCTGAAGATAAAGGATTAAGCACATGTTTGTGAACTGTGTAAAGTATTGTCAATTATGAATGGCAACATGGTGAAAGATTTAGCAGTGGAAAGAAATGCAGGATAATTTATTAAAGGCATGAAGACTTACTGCAGATGGAATTAAAGCTTAAACAGTATGCTGTCATAACTGATCAAAATGATGGGCCAAACTATGAAAACAAGTGTTGGCTAATAATTCAATTTATGTAGAGTAAACAGCTTCTCACATTCAAATATAAACATATTTTAAAGACTTGTGCGCACATACCTTGAGTTCTCGGAAGAAAATGCTGCTGCGTGCCCACTCCACGATGGAGAAGAGTGTTTGGTCGGCCATCTTGCACATCAGGCCAAAGGTATTGAGCTTCTCGTGTTTGCCCCGGCTCGCCTGCTCCTGCTGTAGATAGGCTAGGATCTTGGCCTGAACCTGTGGCTCATCTGGCTCACATTTAAGCAACTCTACAATCAGGTGTGGGAAGCTGGGTGGTGAGCCCGACTGGTAGGCGTCAACGTAGGCATAGCCCATGATGGATTCTGGTGAGCTGGTGTATGGGTCTGGGTACTCGGACTTGATGGTGCGAGTGCCCTGGAAGTGTCCGTAGGCTGCCTGGTAGCCCTGCAGGCTTCCGGCATGTGGTGGCATTGCCATGCTTACTGGCGAAGTGACAAATGGGCTGCGGTCGTAGTCTGTTGGGGGAAGGGCTGTGCCGTGGTGGTGGTGGTGGTGGTGGTGATGACTGGTGTGGTGGCCAGCGTGGTGGCTCAGTGGAAGGCCCTTGGAGGCTGCAGAGTGGATGTTCTGGATGGCTGAAGAGATAGTGAGGTCAGTGGGTACGGCCTGCATCACCTGGCTCATGGCCTCAATCTTCAGGCCGTTGGCTCGAATCAGCGCCTTCTTTTGCTGCTTGAGGGCTCGGTCACGTTTGTACATTGGGCCGAACTTGTTGCGACCGCCCCGCATGCGATCCGCTCGCACAGCTGACAGGCAGAGAGATGAAAAAGAAGACAAAAAAGGAACATACAATCAGCTGCATTTAAAGTTCATATTTATAGTTCTTAAAGAGGTTTCATAGAATAAGCAGTTGGTATATGCAATCCTAACTATTTTTCACATGTTCGTCCAAAAGTTATTTCGTCCAGAATGATAAATCCATCCAACAAAGACATTCATAATCCAAAGAGACAATAGTCTGCTAAAGATTACATGCGCCTGATAACCTCACATGTGCTTGTAAGTAGAAAAAGCCTTTAGAGTACCGTTCCAGACTGTAAAAGTAATCATGATGTTTGGATATGAACTTTTCGTATGTAACTTGTATGTAGGGCAAAAGTTTTCCTGTGGTGATTGCACTTGACATTTACCCGTTGACTCTTAAACCCCACAGAGCTAACAGATAGCAATGTTACTCATTGACTAGAAACTCTATGAAACACTCTGCAGAATTATCGCTGTGCAGCTGGCTGTCTCAGTCTGCCATCAGAAACTATTCACCTCAACAGCTAGATGTGGGTATAATCTCACAGGATACGCCAGCTCTCTTTCCAAAATACATGTTTTAAAAATGTATCTGAATATGAAGTTTCAAAAACCATTAAAATACCACTGTCAATTACCAGAATCTTTTTTCTTTTTAACAAAACTCCCACAAAAAAACCCAAAAGCTTAAAAGCCTGACAATAAGTACATTGTGTCTCTTTATTCTGGTGAAACAAACATACCCATGATGCCCCCTGTCTCCCCCCTCGGTGCAGGATCCTGTGGCGAGGATCACAACGAGTCTGTGCTGTGGGTATTTATAATGAACGAACTGGGCACACAGTGGACTGCTACGAGGGCCATGTGTGATCTGTCGAACTGCTGCCATGGGGAAGCCGCTCTGCTGTCTCTCAGTTGGGGGGCGCTGGTGTTAATTATTCATACTTAATTACCTCTTACTCTGACGAGGCTCGCGTAGCCCAGTGTGCAACCAGCTAACGGACTTCTGGGACACTATGCAGCAGAAAAACACTCACTAACACCAATATTTCAGAATATCAACTTGTGTTTTATTGTGGACTTAAAGGTCTTCTTTCTTTTAAAGAATTTCACATACACAAAAAGAATATGCTAATGAATGCACATATATTTGACCTGCTCATACACACTGAGTAATCAGCTATCTTAGCGAGTCAGCCTCGATCCACTCTGACTCTCGATGTCTTGACGGATGAATGAAAGAACAGAAGAAGAAAATTGAAGAGGGGGTGTTGAGAGGGTGTGGTGGGGGATTGAAGTTCGGGGTTAAGATGGGCAGATACCCGCACAAAGGCATACATGAATAGACACGCACTCACACGGACACCGAGCTGCCTTGGGAGTGATTTTAATGACCTCCGTCACGAAAAGTGCCTGTCACTGATCTGAGCGAGAGGAGCTGAAAAGCCAGACGCACACACTCACACAACCACATGCCGCTTGTGTGTATCACCGTTTCATACGCTCACACGCAGAAAACACGTGCAAACACAGAGTCCTGAACATAGAAAACATCAGACACAGAATTGCATAAAGAGACAGGGGCACGCTAGACAGTCAACTTGGCGACTGTCATCTCAGCGACTTGATTTTACATGCAAACGTTCACACAATCATGTCTTAACACGCTTGAGGTCAACCCCATGCAGTGCCCACTCAGCCAGGCTCAGGGATTATCATGACCCTTCAAAAATTGATTATACATCAAAAGAAAAAAAAAGAACAAATCAGGAGCCATGTCAAATGTATCCATTATACATTATTTTGGAGCAACTTTAACTATTAATGATTCTCCACAACAGCGTAATTAATGAGCTGAGAAACTAATAGTTGGCCCTACTGGGAAAACAAAATTAAGCCTCGACTGCCTTTCTTGCCTGCCCACACCCAGGGACCCACATCACATCATGAATATCAGGTTTGGGGGGTGTTGGTCTTGCCACCACACACACACACACACACACACACACACACACACACACACACACACACACACACACACACACACACACACACACACACACACACACACACACACACACAGACTCTTTGTGTCTAATTAAACAAGGTGATTTGCATTCATGTAACACAGATTAATATACAAGGGGGAGGGAAAGGAGGGAGGAGGATGGTACATGCCTGTGTATTGGGGCAGAGGATGAATGGGTGTGAGTGAGGTGGAGAAATGTTAAAGGGTTGGATGCTGCACAGACTCAGCCTATGATGAAAAACAAATCTTATGATGCTGTAAGTTTAAAGGATGAAAAGCATGAGAAAAAGGTCACTCCATTAAAAACTGAAATTTCCAACAGTAACTGAATTTCCTTTTAACAAAACTTTGCAAACTGTTGCAGACTGAAACTTAAACTTATTGGCAGCGGCGTCAGGTAAGGGATGTTTGTGTTGTTTCTGATTTTAGAGGCATAGACTTGTGTAACTGAATATTACATAAGACAATGACAACCAAAAAAAGCAAGCAAGAAAAAAAAATGCAATAACAAAAAAAACAAGGCGAGTATACTGCACACATAGCTTGATTGACAGAGGTTGACAGGAGTTGTATGGAAATGTGACGAATATTTGGGTGATATAAAGGCGGAGGCAAAAATAAAGAGAATTTGACAAACCTGAGATTGTAAATGAAAAAGATGTGAGTAATGCAAGAGGACAATGCATATATGGAGACAAAACATTAAAAGTTCAGTTCAGGTTGATTTATATTGCACCAATGCACTAATTATATTCAAGAATCACTTCAAGGGGCTTCAAGGACTCTGCAGTATTCTGTAAAAAAAACCCTAAAAATCAAGTGACCCTCTATAAATAAGCACTTGGCAACAGTGGGAAGGAAAATCTCCCATTTAGCAGGAAGAAACCTGTAGCAGCAATCTGAGCCTAGAGCAGCATAACTAAGAGATGGCTCAGAATCTCTTGCTCCAGCCTTAACTATAAACTTTGTCCCGAGTCTAAACTGGAACTCTGCCTCCCATTCTACTTTTAGAAATTCTAGGAACCACAAGTAACCCTGAAGTCTGAAATGCTCAATTAGAATAATATGGTACTATGAGGTCTTTAAGATTTGATGGGGCGAGATCATTTACTACTTTGAGTCTGAGGAGAAGGATTTTAATTTCAAATCTAGATTTAACAAGGAGCCAATGAAGAGAAGCAAGAGAAATATAGTCTCTTCTTCTTGTTCCTGTTCATACTATCACTGCAGCATTTTTGATTAAAGGTTTTTAAAGAGCTTTTACAAAAATCTGATAATAAGGAGATAGTCCAACACCCTGAATGACATGTCTTAGTCAAAAATTACTCCAAGATTTCTCACAGTGTTACTGGTGGTCAAAGTGGCCATCCAGAGTAAGTATTCGGTCAGATGCCATACTTGTAAGGATTTTTGGGACATTATTTGGGACATATATAATAACCTCGATTTTGTCTGAATTTAGGAGGAGAAAATTAAAGGGCATCCAGGTTTTATATCTTTAAAACATTCCTGTAATGTAACTTTTTGATTTTTGTCATATGGCTTCACAGCTAGATATAGCTGGGTATTATCTGCATAGCAATGAAAATGTTTGCAGTGTTTTCTAATAATATTGAAAACTAACTGAAGCATGTATAATGTCAAAAGTATTAGTCTTAGCACAGAATTAGCGTCTATTAGACAGATTCAAACCATTGCACCCCAATATATTTAATACCCATGGTGCGATCTTTGTCATTTCTGCAGTAAAATATTGTAATAAGTGGTTTGAATGCTGCACAGGACAACCACAGAGATGAGTCCACACAACTCTTATTAGTGCTGTTTCTGTGCTGTGATAAACTCTAAATCATTATTGAAACTCTTTAAATAAACCATTCCTCTGAAAATGATCAGTTAGCTATTTTATAACTGCTCCAACAGTAGTTATAAGAGGAAGGTAAGAAAATTGGTCTACAATAAGCTGAGTTAGCTGGATCAAGTAAAGGATTTTTTAAAATTTTTATTGTTTATTAGTGATGAAATTCAAAGTCATTACGAGTACAAGTTAAAGGAATACTTGGTTCAACAGAGTCTGACTCTATGACAGGCTGGCTACAATGATGAAAACAAACCTGGGTTTTCCACTATCCGTGATGAACAGTAAGATGTCATAGCTTTATGGAGGGCTTTTTTTTATAGAGTAACAAACTAGTTTTCTATGCCAAACGAAGGTCTTCTGAATCACTGAAATGCCATTTTCTCCCCAGCGTACGGGTTATCTGCTTTAGTATGTGCATTTGTGAGTTATAACCGGGCATCAAGAGTATGGATTTGTTGCCTCCTTTTTCAGAAGAGCCAGTATCCAGTCATGTACAATGCAACATTATTAACTAAATAATTATCCCATAAATTTTAATCATGGTTGTAAAGTTTAAGTAGCAGCTTTGCATTGTGTTGTGACATGTCATTGAAGAAGATAAAGCTTCATTAAATCTATTTTATCAATTTAAATCTATTAGACTTTACTTTAAGTCTAATCTTTGAGTTGATGTTGAGTGAACTCATTTACATTTTGAAAAAAGCCAGTTGAGTCTAATAATAAATTAGCTGCAGTGTGAGCGCTGATATTTTCATCATATAAATGAATGTTAAAATCAGCCACTATAATTATTTTACCAGAACTGAGCATCAAATCAGATTAAAAGTGAGAAATTGGATAACAATGCTAAAAGGGAGGTTTTTTCAATCAATTATAACTCTGCCTAGGTCTTTGCTTTATTATTAAAATACAGTGAAAGATTGCTGCCACTCCTCCTCTTCAGCCTGTGCTACCAGCATTCTGACAGCTCATAACTCTGGGAAGCTGATTCATTTAAACAAATGTATTCACCCTTACAAGCTTTAGGAGAGAGTGACGCATTGTTTAATATTCCATATTTAGTTGTTTTGCTATTTTGTACAGTTAAAATACTTCTAAGTTTTATTTTGATTTTTAATAATTAAAATATTTTTGCTGGTATTTCATTTTTTTAAGGAAGGAAAACTCCCTTTTTGTCTTCATGTACTAAGACTCAACTTTATTTTATCACTGTGTCTGAGCGAGGGGATATCCTGGGTTAGCTATGAGGCTTTGGGGCCAAAGCTAGGCTAAAAGGCTAATGCGACCTTACATTCTGAGCTCACCTTTTTTAAATATTTGAGAGCACAACAAATGCATAAACCCAGGCACACATCATCCATAAATTCCAAAACTGACCAAACCATCATCTCCCAAGTGTCCAATGCCCCCTGTACCTCTCAAACATGTACAAACACAAGCACATGCACACACTGAATTTTTATAGCAAGTACAATATCTCAGCAGACACCTACACATAGCCACTAACACACTCCAACACATCACACATACAGCCCTCGCTGCTTATATCCTCTGATTTATGGTTGTTTAATATACAGGAATATTAAGCGTGCGTAGGTGAGGATCCCTGTCGGCTGCCGGCATATTAATGGGTCCCGCGGAGACTTGCTGACACCCTGTTTGTCATGTCGGGGCCCCGGCCCCTGCTCTGGATGCGCCCTATCCCATGCACACACATGAATACCTATGATACCTATGCATAAGTAATGGGACAGCTCCCCGGCTTCCACTGCGGGTACTAGGAGGCTGATGGAAGACAAATCAGAGCGAGGAAGATGGAGACAGGGAGGAAATAAAAAATTGGAACAAGAGGGATACAAGGAGGAATATACAAACACTCAGCCGGTACTGCTAATTTCAGCTGAAGGGCTCTTAATAAATTTACATGTTACAGAGGACTGCAATGTAAAAAAAAATGCAGGAGTCTGGAGTTCAAAAACCTGATTTATATTTACTAGTTCAAAAAAAATCTGTCCGCTTTAATATGTGCAGGAAACTGTCAGTAACTTGTATTATCATTAAGCTTTGCGTTCTTTGTGTCTATTGAAATACGTCTGACGACAACAAAACATTATGCATCTTCTTTTTCCTTACACGGCACACAATGGAACCAATGCTGATTTAAACTCTTAGTATCGCAAATACAACTGTTATGCCCTGTCTTTGATGTATTCTTGAAGGAAATATTAAGCAGTTCAGTGAAGCATATGATGCAAGGCAACTACTGTATTACTGAGCAAAAAAGAAAATTGCGCCAGTGGGAGCTGTTTGGAAAGGGCACGCTTCATCAGCTTTAGTGAATGACGTTCTAATGGATCAAATCTTTTTTTTTTTGATATCTTATTGAGTTACTACAGCTAGACATGCTATACAGTAGACCAAGAAGCATGTGCCAGACCCATCGTCACCATGTTTGCTTGTGTGTTTTTCTTTTCTTTTTTTGTTCTTTAATAGTAAAAATCCTCCAAAAATGAAAGAAAATGATGCATTGACTGAATGACCACAAAATAGACATTATTTACTGTACTTTTAATAAATGAGAAGAAGAGAAACACAGCTTAAATATTGGGGTTAAGATCACTTTCATCCAAATTAGTCTGATGGTTAATTGTTGGGATTAAATTTGGGGTTAATTTAATAATTTAAATGTAATCTCTGCAAGCGTTATTCTAACTGTAAGTTAGGCAGTGTTTGTTTCAGCAAACATCTTGAATTTGAACAAACTAGGTCAGAGGTAAATCACTTATCCTGCAGCAAAAGCATGCAGAGGAGAATGTGATGTGTTGCAGCAATGTTTAAATTATTTCCGTCTGACGTCATTGAAATGTAAAGTTTTTTTGTTGTTGTTGTGTCAGAACAGTCAGGACTGATCTCTTAGTCCTGGGATAAAGTGAAACACAAGCGGTTGCATATTGGTAACTATAAAGGGCATTGCAGTAACATAGAGGAGTGTTAGATTCAAATTTCTAAAAACTATTCTAAACTTGACAATAACTACATACCATAAATGTGACTGTGTAAACAGATTAGGGTTCCCACACACAGACACACAAACCTCTTTAGTGCCACCTCCATTACACTAGTCTTAAATGTTGCACGGCCTAAAGTAAGGGCCCAAAAATGCAATTTAAGTCAACTTTCAAGTTTTCCTCACATTTGGTTTCCACTTGATGTCCTGAAATCACATGTTGCTGCAAGCTGCTGTGTAATGGAATGAAAAGATTGCAATAACAAAGCACATGACCCCAAACCTCCTTTTGCTATTGTACACATTCTTTCAGATGAAATGACAGCTTCTCCCTCTTGCCTGTGGCCTTCTGAACACCTTTCTTGGGCTTCTCATGAATATATGCATGTGTTTACCGGGGAGAGCTCTATGTGTGTGCAAAGTTTGTGTGTGTGTGGTGAGGGGTGTCAGCCGTTCTGCATGGGAGGTCTTTACCAGCTGTGGCAGGAGTCACCCATTGCAGCTTCTGGCCCCTGACAAAGTGCTGCAGGGCCCGTCTTGCCCCCGAGCTGAAAGTTACCGCCAGCAAAACAAATCAAACGCTACCCCCTCCCCACCCTTGTCAGCTGGAAAATGACAGGCCGGGACATTCTGCCCAGCGGCCATTCACTATTAACGGCAATTAATTAAACCACACATGGCAGGTAAAGGGAGAAGCCTCCGGAAAGATTTTAGTTAGGCTGTCTTTGCTATACTTTCATCCTCTAAGGGTCTTATTTCTTTAACATATTAACTTTGCTTAGTTGCATGTGATCATTTCAGGGATCTTGGGATTTTTAATTTAGTTTGAATTTCAAATGGGTGAAGAATTTTGTCTTAATATCAAACTGAAACGAGATGAATAGCAGAACGGCTGCTTTTATTAAAAATACTGAAAAAAAAACTGTGTGCAGTAATTTTGTAGGACCAAATCAGCTGCAACCATTAGCTTTAATATAGTTTTTCTTTCAAAGCTGTAATTGAAAGATGACCTTCAGGCCCCTTTATTCACTCCAAATGTAATGATTTCAGAATAGAATGCATCATCAATGTATGTGTGGAAAAACTGGCAGTTTTAAATATTATTTTTGAAAAAGCTGAAACCTCCCCTTTTTTTTGCCTGCAGTCCTGTCAGTTCTGAATGGGCATGTTTGACCAGGGTTCTGAGCCGTGTTCAAATTAAACAAAGAGGCCTCAAAACGGCCAGCCAAAAGTATCATCATTACCATTCTCAGTCTGCTGCCAAGTCTAATATTTTATCTATTACTTTGTCTGGCAACTCTAAGTGCACAACGGCTACCAGATACCCCCAGCACCCCCTGACCCCGTGACAAACACTAATAAGCCATACTGGATTTCAAGGCACTGGTTTGAAATGAAAGGCTTCACTTTACAAGGTTCTCTGTATAGAGTGGCTATTACTGAGATGTTCACCGTTAAATGTTTAAATAAATATATTCCTCTCCTTTCGTACGAGCAATCATTTTGTCAGAGCACATATTAACCATCTTCTAAATAGTGGATATCTCAATGGGAGGAAATTATTCACATGCATATTGATCATGGAAGAATACTTTCCACAAAAAGCTAATGTGCAGCTCAGCTGTGAATTAATGGAAAAAAGACTGGCTGTGTCATTTCACCAGAACTTGGGTAGAGGTTTTTTAAAACACCTCTGTGCAAGTCCAGAAGCACTCAACCTCCAATTTTAACTGCTCGATGTTATAATTTTTTCCTCCACAACTTTCAGAACCAGTAATTGCAAACAGGCATCATATCTTGAAAAATATATGATGCAGCACACACAATGTAAAAAAGAAAGAAAGAAAAAAAACCCAGCCTGTATCTGCTTTTCCACTTCTGCAGATGTGTACTGTAACATCAAGATCATATTTTAGTGAGTAGTGTTTACTATAAAACCCCAGAATAGACTAAATATGTGGTAAACTATTCATGAAGTTGTAAAAAAACAGTACTGTATAAGTGCTATAAAAAAACATCGATATTCTGAGTAAAATGTAATTTTGAAGGACTTCTGGTCAAAGCAAACCTGGAGGCTGTGTAGTGCATTCAAGTGGCTTAGATGCTGACTTGTTATAGGCAGCAGTGGAATGTAATTGCAAGTACTTAACTACAGGAATTTTGAGGTATCTTAGCTGAGTATCTCCTGTTTTACTCCTCATACAGTCCAGAAAACATAAGAAAGATTATTTATTTTTTCTCCACCACATTCATTCTATAGTTACTGGTTACTTTAGGGAATGAGACTTTACAAGCAACACATATGATTAATGCAGAAAAGACTTTTAACCACTACACATAATGCACCGCTGCTGATGCACGTTGAACACATTGCTTCCCGACAGTTTCCCATGTTTAAGCCAAAATTAAATCAAATTACAGAAGCCAAACATCAGCAAAGCTTGTAATTCCTAGTTGAGTCGATAAGCTAAACTGCGTAAGACAAATATGTTTTTGTACCTTCTAGCTTCATGCCGACGGTGAGGCACTTTTGGAAGCGGCAGTATGGGCAGCGCTTTCTCTGGGTCTTGTCAATCTGGCAGCTCTGGTTCTCTATACATGTGTAACGCTTGTTGTTCTGGACGGTGCGCTTGAAGAAGCCCTGTGGAGAGAACCAATTAAGACGTCAACCCGCTTGACCCCTGCAATGCAATGGTAATTGGCCCATTCACACTCCCAGACAGATGGAGAGGGACAGACTTAATGGATACACACACACACACATGCACACGCAAGTTTTAAAAGCTATATGCCCATTGATGTGGTGCTTTATAGACATGTGTAGATGCGATATATATGAAGCAGACACACTTTGAACTCTTAATGAAAACTGAGTATTTACAATTCATTTATATTCATTTAATAATTTATTTTGCTTTAAACAAAAAAAATGCTGCAGATATGCCCGTTTCACATACTTTTACTTGACAGCTAATCTTTTCATTGCATTGCAAACTACTTCATAAAAGTCAGGAATTATAATTTGTTGCCTGTCAAAATTGCATTCATATTTTCAATATTCTCTGTTCAAGTAAAAGACTCTGGGAATTACAGAGTAAGCATCTTTTCAACTCTGCACTTAATTATTGAAAAATATGAGTGCAGGAGCCCAAAAAATCCAATAAATTATATCCATAATTCACAGTTCCGGGATTACAGAGATTCATACCTGCAACATGGAATTTATTATCAGCAGCAGCAGTGAAAATCAAACGAAGGGAAGATGGTATTAACGTATTCTAGATCCATAACCTAGGAGGAGAATCCGTAAACCTGGTCTTTAAAATAAAATAAAAATAAAAAAGAACCGGTGGCTATCAATATTTCACCAGACACAAATTTAATTGACAATCTGCATTGCCTGACCTGTCAAAAAAAAAAGAAAAAAAAGGCAGTGCACGCGGTTTTTGGATTATCGACTTCTCAGTGCCAAGAAATCCATGCTTCAGAGAGAACTTTCTCTCCAATTTTCCATTTAGCACACAGTGTGTGTTATAAATATCTGGACCAAAGTGGATTCAAACGTGCTATAAAAGACACACAGTACATCGTCAGGAGAAGCCGACGACACCTCACTGAAAAGCTCCAAGTTGAGGTTCATTTGCACAGCTGCAAGCAACATTTGTTGCCTTGACAAATTTACAAAATAACCAACGAAATAAATTGCGTACTAATTGACATGAAATCAAAAAAATCATCCTTCCTAGCGTGAAAGTGTATGCTGCAAAAGTATCTAAAATTCACAAAATTCATGTCAACTTGGTATTTCTGCACACACACACACACACACACACACACACACACACACACACACACACACACACACACACACACACACACACACACACACACACACACACACACCAGGAAATGCAATTTACTCTTTTTCAATACAAACAGCAACTCAGAAAGAAAAAGAAATGAATTTCACTGTATTTCACTGCTTGATGTCCTCCGACCTTTTCTCCCGCTACACCATTTTTCTTTCTTGTGTCTTTCTGTCTCACTTGACAAATTAAAAAAAAAAGATCCCTTTGAATGTTTGATGTAGGACCGTGCATCTAAGCACTGACCTCTAATTTGCTGTTTGTAGTTTCAGCATTTTCAAGTCATTACTCTGTGCTCACACAGCTTACGCCCCCCCCAAATTAAAAAAAAAAAAAACACAAAAAGAGCTGTTGACTAATGTAGCCCATTTCATTGTTCACTTATTTTTACTTCAACAAGAAGGTACCATTTTTACTATATGCATGCTGGTGTGTATGAACTGAAAGTGTCTGTGTGCATGGATAAAGGGGGATGTGTGTCTGTGTTTGCATGTACACTTGTTGAGTGCAAAGGTGGGTTTAGGGATGTGGTAAATCAATTGGGGATAAGAATCTGTATGTGTGTGTGTGTATTGGGGGGATCTTTCTTTTTCTGTGTGTGTGTGTTGTGTATTTGTGTATCTGTGTGTGTCAGCTCAAAAATGGAAGCCAAAGCAAAGCTCCAAAAAAATGTGACCCTGATAACGAGCGTTATTCACAACTTTGCTCCTGGGGCTCAAAGGGTGGAAGAGGAGAGCGGTGCAGGCTCGCGAAAAATTGTGACATTACTTCAAAATTACAAAAATTACAACAATAAACGGAAATGTTTTATTCTGATAGTGCATAAGAAAAAAACTGTAATATACGTAAGGCCGAGACTAAAATGTAGCTGCTCTGTTTATCCAGCTTTGTTCAGGAGACACAATGGACATGGATTGCTCTGCCTATCTAACAGAGTGTTTAATGTCAAAATGAATCTGTCGAGCACCGGTGATTATACTTTTAATGGGACAGGCTGCCTTCATTTTAGAGATAATCAATGACAAGCTTCAGGTGAGTATCAATATTATTAATGTTTCAGCAAGCATACACAGCACTTTATCAAAGACCTCTTCATCTGCATCGTGCGTGCTTCCATACATGCACGGTAGAGTGTTTCAGCCAAACTGGAAAATGTGTGGACTGGCTGTCCTGCGTGAGCCTTCGCTGAGCCTGAAAAGCAGCAGAGATGCCACTGACTGCTCCCTTCAAGCAAATGCTTAGCATTTCAAGGTCATAATATGGGATAAAATCTATAACATCTGCTTTGAATAATGACCACATAGGCAAGAAATGTGCACTAGCACATCATTACTGAGGAGCTGCAATTTTACACTGAATAGTGTTAACACAGAGACATTTGTCTTAGCTTAATTTTGTGCTGACAGCTTTACTAGTTGAGGGGGAAAAAAACTTGGGAAATGCCTGTTTGCTCTGCTGAGGGGAACAGTGGAAAGACGCAGAAGGAGACAAATAGGTTGTTGATAGATCTCAAATTGAGCTTTAACAGTTTGATTTGCATGGCTTCATTATTAGCCTGCACATGGAAACGTCGTGCTGTTGAGGTCTTAATGAACTTGTGATGAGAGTTTTAGACAGCAGGGTGCAAGCCTGTGCAAACAGAAACTCTGCTATTGTATGCTTTCCTTCGTGGGTTAAAGCCCCCCCACCACACACACACGCACACCTCCTGTGGTTGGTGGTTGCAACAAAAAAAAAAACAACATAATAATTTGCGAACACTCTTTGCCTGCTTTTGAACTCCAGTGCCTTTTCCAAGCCGTTCCACACTTTACAAAAATCCTCTGACACTCACAGGAAGAGTTTGTTAGATCAACTGTCACAACAATATTTGACCCCTGGCCTCTTTACTGTTGGTTTTCCTGCAGTGTTAATGGTGAGCAGCTGAAATGTTGCTCTACTATTACACTTGTTGCAAATCATTCTTTAAAAAAAAAACTGCTTAAATGCTTGGCATGCAAAAAAAAGAGAGAGAAGGACAGAAATGACACCATCCAGATAAGCAGTTTTCTTCACAGTGGGTAGCCCGTAGTATTTAGGAAAAATGGCTGACACAAGAGGAAGTATAATATCAGAGAGCGCATTAAACTCATGAAGACCACAGTTTAGTCTGTGTAAGCCTCATAGTGACACATGTTGATGCCCTACAGGGACTTCAGAGGCTAATACAAATAACTGGACATATATAATTGCATGACACTGCACAACGATAGACAAGAGTGCACTTGAATATTTTACACATCGAAGCAGTTAATCAGAGGTCACCACAGGCACACAGTACCATGCACACTTTATGTTAATAGGCAACTTCTTGCTTAAATCGTGCGGCATTTGTTTTCTATTTAGGGAATTGGGGCACCAACCTTGCAGCTTTCGCAGGTCAGAAGTCCGTAGTGATACCCTGAAACCTTGTCTCCGCACACGGGACACATCTCGTCCAGGTCTTCGTCATATGAGTAGTCCATCATTTTTAACTGAGGGGCTGGAGGAGGACACACGGAGACACATACACAGAGAGAAGTCTATTTCAGTGCCGGGGAATCTCTTTTCCAAAAAAGCCCTCTTTCATCCATCCATCCATCGTGATGGATGAAAGAGGGTGGGGAATCGCGCGGGGCAAATTAATGAGATTTTTCAAAGTTCTCGAAGACTTTTTTTAAGGTTAAATTTGAGGAGCAAAAAACGACGAATAGTAGATTTTGGATAGAGCTGAGAGGAGGCGATCATTTATTACTCCCTCTTCCTCTGCTCTTCTACATCCGTCTCAGACAGGAGCCAAAATAATAATAATGATAATAAAAAGAAGCTCATGAAAGTGAGCCTCATACATATGCAATATGTATCCGAGTCGTGAAATCGCTGGGGGAAATCGAGAGATATTAGACTTAAGGATTGGAGGAGAAAATGTTACCGCCCACAGACAAATGAAGACACACAGAGAAGCCCTTATCTCTGCAGGCGAGGGAGAAAAAACCCCATCCAAACGCAACTTGAACCAACATTATTTTTCTCTATTTAAGAATCAGCCACAGTACTACAGGCCATTTAATTTTATTTGCTTTATAGTGGTACAAACATTTTATGTGGCGCTGTGCGCTGCATTTTAAAAGTTCTCAATTCATAATTTTCCTGGTTACCGAGTTTTAGCCATTATTTATACTGAAGAGAAAATAATGAAAAACGCTGGAAATAACTAATTTTGTAATTTTAAATAAGGGAGGAAATGCATAAAAATTCCCTCACCTTTCTTGCAGATTTTCCGCCTTTTCTCCACCCCCTCTCTCTCTTTATAATATTTAGGTCTTAATAGTCTACATAACAATACGAATATTTCTGAGGTGTCTAGCCCTCTTTGCCTTGTTAGAAATACCCACCTGCGTAAGTCTTCGTGTGTGACAGCGCTACAAGCAAACGGGCATGCTGACTTTTACAACAGTTACAAAAGTCTTTATGGCACTAATCATAAAAAGCAGGCAGGATCAAAAAGGAAACCACAGTGGATATGGCTGTAAAAGTGGAAATATTTTGTCAACTACGCCTTCCAATGCCTTTACATGGGCTATTAGTACTGCTCGACTTCAAAATCCACTCATCTGCTCTCTCCGAGACCTATTAATTAGACATGATTTCTAGTTTGTTAGCGCGTTGCCCTGCTGGGATCAGCGTATTCCAGCTGAAGCAACAAGTTCCACCAAGCTCCGTTTTTTCCCTTTTCTTTTATTTCCTTCCACAGAAACTCAAAGCAAGCTCGACTTTCGAACTTTCTTCTGCGTTAAAGCGCAAGAAGGACACGATTTTAAAGGCCTGTTCTTACGACGTACCGCAGGTGCATTTTGGACGCCTTTTCAAAAAGAAAATAAACACTATCCGAGCCCTGGTTGCAGTTCTGAAGTGATGACGCAGTGGAAAGGAAATAATAAATTAAGATGTCCGAGGGGTGTCCGTCCTGAGGCCGACAATAATGAATATTTATTTTACAGGATCCTATCCAAATATTTTCTTTCTTTAAATTGTCATTGCTATGATGTTTCCATTATTTTGTGCAGTGAATTTCGCCTTTTAAGGAGCTCTAACAGTACATGACGCGACGTTATGCCTGTAATTATAGTCCAAATAGTGGTTTTTATGCACAGACAAATTGAATATATTTCAGCACCTCGTTGTATAACTGACAGACGCAGGTGAATGCATACAAAGTCTGCGCAGATTACCTCCAGAAACACATCGGCCCGACCGTCAATCATTTACTGTCCACTTGCTCATAAAATAACAAAAGACAAAACAAAACAAAACAAAAAAAAACCCCAACATCCTCCAATTGTCAAAAAAACAAAACAAAACAAAAAACCTCGTGATTCTGAAAGAAATTCATTTCAGTCGGAGCTTCCTTGTTTTAGCTGCCTGTAAAAAAAAGTGGGGGTAAAATAAGAAAAAAGGTAAAAGGGCTCGCAAACAAGCCACTCCTTGTTTAAAGTGAGAATACGTTATCAATGTCTTATAAACCGAGAGCGGGCTAATTGATTGTCCGGTTATACTGCCGTGGAAAGACATGCTGGAAATGATCAGGGTTATATAAGTTTAACTTGCCATTGAGGTCAGAATTTCTTCACAAATGTAGCTGCTTAATGTGCAGCCTACTGTGGAGATCAAGAAAATAGATTTTTACGGCATGCCACTGAGAATTTAAATAATTATGCTCATTCTGAAAGAAATGCAGGGGTCCTAAAATTTGCTCTTAATAATTTTTTTTTTAAATGACACCGATTTCGAACATCTGAAGGCCTTACGCAGTTCTCCTCGAATTTGAGATAATAACCCCCAACAACAACAGTTTAAAGCGTACAAAAATGATTTCACACTACAGCACTAAAGCAACATCTAAAACATAGTGATTTAGTTTAACTTTATTTTGCAGCTGTATTTAATTTGAGAGTAGAATCAACTTGGCTATACTGCGAGAGAAAGCTATTGCGAAAATACGTGTTGGCACACATTACCAAGCTCTTCTTTACCGTTTGTAAAATCAATAAACTAGCTCATAATTATTTTCTTCTTGGGTAAAAGTTTGCTGTCCTTGGTCAAATATTTTAATCTTAATCAGACACTGACGTTGTCCAGTTTTGCTTCGACATCAACAACTCTTCCACAGCAGTTTTCTTTAGAAACAAAACCACGAGCAGGTTTGAGATATTTCTTATTCTGCTAAGAGAAAGTCATCTGTTTCATTCTAAAATCAGAGAAATAAAAAAAAAGAAATAAACAATGAAAAGTTACATTGACAGAATACCTCTGCTCTGTTTCTTGCTTTTTACGCGCCGCTGCCGCTCGCTCTAAGCGTGAATGACAGGTAGGTACCTGTTTGACCGCGGGCCAAACTTTAAAAAAAAGTGCTTCCAAGTTGAAGTGGAAGAACATTATCGAAGCCTTTTGGAGATCATGTTGAATAATAATAATAATAATAATAATAAAACCCCCTAGTAATTACCTGCTAAGTTCGTGGAATCAACGCGTTCGTGTGTTAGCGTATGACAGGTCGGTAACTGTTCCTCATTATAAGAAAAAAAAAGTAACGAATACAAGCATGTACATTTTAGTGAGTACACTCTCAGCCGGAAAACGCTCCACGAAGACAGCGAAGTGGAAGCTTCGGGCAGGCTACCGAGATTCAAATGAATGACAGTTCTTACCCTGCATGTTCCTTGGCATGTGCCCCTGTTCGCCATACGATCGAGAGAGTCCCAGGGATTCAGTCTCGAATTTGGGCAGCATGACAGCACTGCCGGCCTGAGATAGAGACTCCGCACCGCACGGCGGGACACCTGGACGTCAGAGACAGGCGTTCGCACAAACACCCCCCGAAAGACTGTCCCGAGCGACTTCTACCGTCCTATTTCTTACTTTATGCTTCTCTTTCACTTCCAATTATCAGACAATGCTCCAACGATAAAGCCAGATTAAGACTTTTTTCTAAACAACAGGCTTGCATAGCCTGTGTGTCACGCTGCTTTGACTTAGCTACACTGATTTAAAAAAATATTAAAACGCATTTACGCAAAAAAGAAAGGAAAAATCTCAGAAATAACGCAGAAGAAAACGGAGTGATTCCTTCTACACTAAGTAAGAAGCACTTTCGCGAAGAGTTAGGGAATCACTCTGCACTTAAGAAAACAGCACAAGGTCCGGATTAGAATGCGATGGTAAGTTTCCCTTTATCTTTTCCAAAGTCTTTAAAGCGCGTCAGCCATTAATGTGAGACTGTCAGTGTAACTTTCAGCCTTGAGCAGACAAGCACGAGCCGCCGGGGCCGCCCTCTCCTGTGCGTAAAGTCGGATTCGGTGAGTCGGTCGGACTGTCTGGAGATGTGGAGACCTCTCCTCCTCCTCCTCGCGGCTTTGTTTACTCCGCTCTCTCCAATCCGAGACGCATGCGGTCGTCTGACATCATCTTCCTCCGATCCAATCAGGAAAGAAGACCGGGAAACATCGCCTCAAACTCTCCAGTTCCATCTCTCCAAAATCTCATCTATTTTATCCCGTTAATGACGGACTTTAAAAGCGGAGGGAGAACAAGGAAATCAAGAGAAGTGATGCAACTGTAGTGAGATCACCGACTGCGTCTGGGCGCACGGAATGCAAATACAAAGCGCAAGGTATGTGGTTCCGAGCGCTTTAGCACACGCACGCACAGGGAGCGTGAGAGCGCGCGTTCCTATATGCTCAAGTAATTTTTTTGATATATATACAAACTTTAAAAGATGAACTATTGTGATAAAATGATACTCTTTCCTTCTGCCTTTCTTTCTTCTGTGTGTGTGTGTGCGTCCGTGTGTGCGTGTGTGACCACTCCATCTTAAAATACAGGTGAGGACATTGTAAATTCTCCATAAGGCCATATAAATTTCATGGAAAACTCGAGCATCACCGGCCTCAGGCTTGAAATGATCTCACTGTCTAATCAAATCGCCCCCTTTATGCAATAAATTATACCTTTGCTTCTGAATCATTAACAGTAATTGGCTGAGCGGGGATCAATTAGTGATCTGACGTCACTGCCTGTTTCAAATTAAATACACGCAAAAAAGAATTACACTACAGCATCCCCGTAATGCCCCGCGACCACAATCACAAAAAGCTTGTCTAACTTATTTTAGTTCGCAGACCACAGAGAAATATCCAGCTTTTGAATCAGGTAGAAGTCTAAACTATTTTCTGTCGCGTTAAGGAAACGATCTGGATTCCTGTTGTCTGCGCATGTCTCTTAGTGAGTTACTAAACTCGGAAAACGTTATTGTTTTGAAGCACCGTTATAAAGGAACGCCACAAAACCTTTAGTTCCCGCAGGTGCGTATATACTACTCCAAAATCTGTTTGGGGCTTTCCTAATCACTGGTAATTTAGTCATGAGGAAAATTGACATAACAGTGATCCACATCGTTGAATGGCAGAATACCGTCACTTCAAAACATTCATGAAGCCAAAAGTGTTTGTGTGGAAATGGCGGCGGTGTGTTTTTATGAGTGAGGGAGACACGGAAAATCACCAGACAAATCTGACGAACATAAAAGGGTTACAGAGGGCACACACACAAATACACACACACACAAACACACACACGTTTCAGTACCCACAGCTAATGGTAATGTTAAGACTTTGTCATCTCTGAAAGAAAAATATTTTTATAGCAAAATAGGGCAACAAACCTGCTCATTATCATAAAATGCAAGGAGCACAGAAAGGTGAGGTCCCCCTGATGACAATTATTCCTCTTGTTTTAATATATAAATATATAACTAATAACATATTTTACTTGGAACAACAAGTTCCAAGTAAAATACTTAGAAATTCAATTAAATAGATTTCACAGTAAAGCCAGAAACACAGTCAGAGCACAGCTGTAGTCTTCCTTCTTATTTATTTTTTTTTTACAGAGTTGAGTAGCTAAAGTCTGGGTGATTTATAGACAACCATTTTGCCATTATATATGTATATATGTATATATATATCAGTAAATTTTGCACCTGTGGCTATTTTAAATAGTCGCATACACACACACACACACACACACGCACACAAGCACACACACACACACACACACACACACACACACACACACACACACACACACACACACACACACACAAAACAGGCTCATATGCACTGATCAGGTCCTCTTTGGAGCATTGCCCGTTTCTCCCAAAATGCTCTCATACAGTGGCTTGCAAAAGTATTCGGCCCCCTTGAACTTTCCCACATTTTGTCACATTAAAGCCACAAACATGAATCAATTTTATTGGAATTCCACGTGAAAGACCAATACAAAGTGGTGTACACGTGAGAAGTGGAACGAAAATCATACATGATTCCAAACATTTTTTACAAATAAATAACTGAAAAGTGGGGTGTGCGTAATTATTCAGCCCCCTGAGTCAATACTTTGTAGAACCACCTTTTGCTGCAATTACAGCTGCCAGTCTTTTAGGGTATGTCTCTACCAGCTTTGCACATCTACAGACTGAAATTCTTGCCCATTCTTCTTTGCAAAACAGCTCCAGCTCAGTCAGATTAGATGGACAGCGTTTGTGAACAGCAGTTTCCAGATCTTGCTACAGATTCTCGATTGGATTTAGACACCAGACAGGTCAGGGATAAAGTTATTGAGAAATGTAAAGCAGGCTTAGGCTACAAAAAGATTTCCCAAGCCTTGAACATCCCACGGAGCACTGTTCAAGCCATCATTCAGAAATGGAAGGAGTATGGCACAACTGTAAACCTACCAAGACAAGGCCGTCCACCTAAACTCACAGGCCGAACAAGGAGAGCGCTGATCAGAAATGCAGCCAAGAGGCCCATGGTGACTCTGGACGAGCTGCAGAGATCTACAGCTCAGGTGGGGGAATCTGTCCATAGGACAACTATTAGTCGTGCACTGCACAAAGTTGGCCTTTATGGAAGAGTGGCAAGAAGAAAGCCATTGTTAACAGAAAACCATAAGAAGTCCTGTTTGCAGTTTGCCACAAGTCATGTGGGGGACACAGCAAACATGTGAAAGAAGGTGCTCTGGTCAGATGAGACCAAAATGGAACTTTTTGGCCAAAATGCAAAACGCTATGTGTGGCGGAAAACTAACACTGCACATGACTCTGAACACAGCATCCCCACTGTCAAATATGGTGGTGGCAGCATCATGCTCTGGGGGTGCTTCTCTTCAGCAGGGACAGGGAAGCTGGTCAGAGTTGATGGGAAGATGGATGGAGCCAAATACAGGGCAATCTTGGAAGAAAACCTCTTGGAGTCTGCAAAAGACTTGAGAATGGGGCGGAGGTTCACCTCCCAGCAGGACAACGACCCTAAACATAAAGCCAGGGCAACAATGGGATGGTTTCAAACAAAACATATCCATGTGTTAGAATGGCCCAGTCAAAGTCCAGATCTAAATCCAATCCAGAATCTGTGGCAAGATCTGAAAACTGCTGTTCACAAATGCTGTCCATCTAATCTGACTGAGCTGCAGCTGTTTTGCAAAGAAGAATGGGCAAGGATTTCAGTCTGTAGATGTGCAAAGCTGGTAGAGACATACCCTAAAAGACTGGCAGCTGTAACTGCAGCAAAAGGTGGTTCTACAAAGTATTGACTCAGGGGGCTGAATAATTACGCACACCCCACTTTTCAGTTATTTATTTGTAAAAAATGTTTGGAATCATGTATGATTTTCGTTCCACTTCTCACGTGTACACCACTTTGTATTGGTCTTTCACGTGGAATTCCAATAAAATTGATTCATGTTTGTGGCTGTAATGTGACAAAATGTGGAAAAGTTCAAGGGGGCCGAATACTTTTGCAAGCCACTGTAAGTGAGTTGTCCTGTCTTTGTGAGGATGCTCTATGTAATGTATTTGTGTGGTTGTTAACATCATCCTAACTCAAACTTAAATTTTACAATAAACTTTAATGAAGTCATCACACTAAAATAAAAGCTATGGGGGCTTGTTTTTCTGTACCTGCAATGTTAATCTGTAAATAGACTGATGCTCCTACTTCATCAGTACACTGTTCACTTGTACTTCATGTGTTCACAGGTTCTCTATGTGTGCTCACATACACACATAAACACAGGTATACAGTAAGTTTCTATTATACTTCCAACTGAAATGTTTTCTTTACACAGTGATCTGGAGTCGTCTTTGGAAAACAAGTGCGATGTAATATATTCAAATACACAAAAATATAAAAAATCGAAAACTGAGAACTTTTGGCTTTGAAATGAAAGTAGTTACCCTGCAAAGTAATCTCTGTATCCACACACAGACAAACACAAACAGGTCTTTCTTTTTTTTCTTTTTCTTTTTAAATTTTAGACAATGAGTTGGTGGCCAGGTTTAGGTTCTTAGGTTTGTCAGGATCCTGGGTGGTGGTGGTGATGGGGGTCCACCAATCAGCAATACACACTCAGTACTGAGTTGGGATTGGTTGAAACTGTGTTACTTGTAGGCAGTAGTGGGTGGAGTCAGAGGTTGACAAGCAGGAGAGGACAAGTAGGGGCTGAAGGGTGAGGGGGGGTAGCAGGGTAGGTTATAAAGTGACACAGAGACTGATAAGACCTGTGGCAAGATAGCTCTACTGGAATGATTAACTTATTCAGAGAGAGAGAGAGAGACAGAGAGAGAGACAGAGAGAGAGAGAGGCCCAGTGAGTGATGGTGAAAGGTAATAAGAAACGTAGAGGCACAAAGGAAGTAAGGGAGGAAAAAGATTAGGTCCAAACTTTGAAGATGAAGCATGAAGAAAATAATGTTTGATCATAACAGTCACAGAAACTGTGAACTTAATTAGATAGATAGATAGATAGATAGATAGATAGATAGATAGATAGATATGTAAGTAGTAGTACTTTATTGACACTGAGACTTTACAGTTTGCAGTCTGAGGTTGTAAAATGACACATTAAATGACGTACAAGAGTACAAATCAAACTCTGGACTATTCACCTCCCATGTTATGGTTCCAAGTTTGGATTTATCTGATTGGCACAGACACAAGCACACACAGTGACAATTTGAGCAGCAATACTGCAGGATGAAAAAATGATCTTTTGCACGCATGCATGTTAATTAAAAGTGCAAAAGAATTAAAAACTTCATGCAGTCTGTCTTTCACTTGTGTGTCACATTTTTTGCATGCATGTTTTCATTTGTAGGGCTGACACCTTGTATGGTCTCAGCTTGCGTGTGAGTTTTATGAGGGAGTGCGTGTTTGTGTACGCGCTGGTGTTCATGAATGAGTGTATTCCTGCGTGTACAAGTGTTCTGATCAAATAACAATAGCCTTGGAAATGTACAGCAACACACACTAACATCATTAAATTATAATCAACACACATTTGCTATTCATAAGCAGGAAATCACCCCCTCCACCACCACTCACTGCCAGACACAGACACCCACATACACACCTCTCTCCCCTACCTGCTACTGTTTTCTGTATCGAAGATGTAATGTAAACAGTCATTTGTTCTAAAAATACAGCAGGACTCAAAGTACAGAGCAACAACTCACAAACAGAACTTCACTGAGGTAAACAAAACACGAGAGAATGATTTAAGGAAGTAGCTGTCAGTAGCTTTGAGGTTTTTGCGCTGTTCTTAGGATGGCAGTCTGCAGGAAAGAGACCTCTGATGTTGTGCCTGGAATCTGCTGGAATCTATCAGTTTGGGGGTTACGGCTCCTAATGTTCCCATTACCACTGGGACCACTTTGTTTTCCTGTGCTCCTTCTTTCAGATGTTGCTGTCCACTGGGACTGCCACATCTATCACAACTGTGGTCTTGTGTTCCTTGTCAACCACCACTATGTCTGTTTGGTTTGCCAGCAGCTGCTTGTCTATCAAGAACCTGGAGTCCCACAGGACCTCAGCCCTGTTGTTCTTAACCACCTTTGGGGTTGTCTACCATTAGGACTTGGGTCCTTCTAATCCACAGGCAGCACAGATGTTTCTGTACACTATTCCAGCCGCTTGATTGTGCCTCTCATTGTATGCTGTCCCAGCTTGCATCTCACATTCTGCTACAGTGTGCTGGACAGTACTCCGGGGAATCTTTGCACACTTTGCAGCTCGAGCTCTGTTTGCTGTGGTAGACTTTTGCCTTTATGGATCTGAAGTCTGGGCTTGCTCTTGCGCTGCCATAATCAAAGCCTTAGACCTAAAGTCCTTTAGGTCAGCCTTTTGTAGCCACTTGTAGTTTTTCTCAATGTCAGGTACTTCCTCTAACTTCACATCCCATGCAGGTGCTTAGTCTTCCACAACTGTTTCCTCCTGTTCCTCCTCACTGTTTTTCTTCAGCTGCCATCTCAGGAAGTATTCACAAATGCTCCGTGTTTCATCCTGAATTGTCGCTGTGACACTCACTAATCCTCGCCTTCCCTCTTTCTGTTGTTTGTTGAGGCTCAGGGTATCAACTTTGGGTAAAGATCACTGTGCACTGGGAAGAGTTTTTGTTTCTTCACACCGGTGGTATCTGTCTCCACCTGTGGCCAGCGTATTATTCCAGCTGGTGATGACCAGTGGGACATATGTATTGTTTGCCTGGATTTTATTCCCACTATTAAGCTACCCTCTGAGCACCTGCCTTACCTTCTTCAGGTATTTGGCAGTAGCTGACCTTCTTGCATCTTCTTCATGGCTCCCGTTGGCCTGTGTGATACCGTTGTAACTGCCATGTATGTCCACTATTTTGCCTTCAGACAACTCCACCTCTTCAGTCCAGATCACCTTCCCTCTTTTTGCCACCATCTACCATCCAGCCACCGAGTCCACATCTCAGTGTTCTTGCTGTAGATACTGGTCATATGAATCTTGCTTCATGTCGTCCGTGTACAGAAGGATGCTGATGGTTACTCCACCCCTGACTCTAAATCTGTAGCTGCTCTTTGTGATGAACTGGCTGAGGGGGTTGAGGCATATGTAGAACAGCCACAAGGACATCACTTTGTTATATTTTGTGCTTGTAGGTAACTTGTGCGACTGCCTTGGAGGTGGCCTCTAATGATGTCTTCCACAGTTCAGTTGAGTCCCTGATGAATATCATTAGGGCACATTTAGTCTTGTACAGAAGGCATTCCGGTATCCATGTGTGGGACACTGAGTTGTAGGCTTTCTTGTAGTCCTAGTGTACTGCTCTATCAAGCAGTGGCTGGTGTTTTGACCCTCTGGTGTTGTTTCCAATGTCTTTCTGAGCTGTACTCATGTTTAGACTCATGGACTTTCTCAGTCTGGTTGCTATGATGCTTTCACGATTGAGCTTTCATGTTGTGTAGAGGCCACTAAACATCATCTTTCACGATCAGGATTGTTCTGCCCTGTATTAGCCAATCTGCTGTTAGCAGACCACTTATTTGTGCTGCGAGGTATTCATGGAGTGCATTAACCTTCTTCACTTAATATGGGTGGATAACATCAGGTTCTGGTGCTGCCCAGGTCTTTATGTTTTGCCTGAGATAGGTAGTTGGATAACTACATTTGTGGCCTTGATTAGTTTTTGTGTGGTGTGCCAACCTCACTTCATTGAATTCATCTATTGTAGCAGGATGGGAATCATTCTGTTGTGTCCATCCTGCTTAGTTTAGGTTGATATTTACTCTTCCTCTAATTCCTGAAGGTAAAACTTTGACTCCTAATCTCCTACATGCTCCTTTAAATTCACCAGCAAGTCTCAAATCTTGTCTGCATAAGAGGTTGCAAGAAATAAACAAAGGAACATGAGAGATTATTAAACATTTGTGGAATATGATGTGTTGTGAGTCTTTTTTCCTTTTTTTGGATTGAAGACAATGGGTTTTATCCACCAACCAAAACAGAGAAACACTTCTACATAGCAGTAGCACAGCTATGTAGAAGTTCAGTTTGGTTATGATACCGTATAGCATCACTTAACTGATTTATTCTATGGTGAGCATTTCTGTAAAGCCTTCCATGTGGACCGTTTTGGGGCATTGAAGTCATGCTGAGAGGCTGAAGGTTAATTCTACTTCTTTTTCTAGACACTCTCTATGGGAACATACACTGCTGACTCTCTCTCAGCTTTCAGTAACCATTTAAAGCATCTGGTATCAAACATCTAGAAAAAGTAGCAACTACATTTTGATTGTGGTTCTTGTGTGAATTCTATCGCTCTTACACTAAAAATCACAAATCAAATCAAATAGTTATTAAACTTATAATAATACCAGTACAGATTAATGATTAAAGTGGTATTACATGCTCAGTGATACTGAAATGAAAAGTGTGTGATGCAAAGAAAACATCAAAACACCCCATATGCTTCTCTCCAAGGAGTTCTTTTCAACAAGCTCAGTTTTTAAAATAAAAAGATATATTTCATGATGTGTTTTTTACATTCTTGCATGATACCCTTACACTGTTTCTTATTGTCTAATTCTCTAATTCCTCAGTATGTCTTGTACTCCTTTGACTTTCTATTGTGCCCCCAGGTCAGCTGCTGTTACCTGCTGGTCCCCAGTTCTTTGGATGAAGGCAGTCAATGGAGGAAACAGAGTGTGTCAACAGCAAGTGTTGACATTTGGCTTAGGAGATAAACCTCACAGGGGATCAAACAAAGACTGGCTCTTTTGAGTGGAGAAAGGAGTGTGTGTGAGTGTGCGTACGCGCACATGTTTGTGTAAAGATGTTTCAATGTTGCAAGATTTCTGCTGACGTCCTGAAGTCGAAGGACGCTGATAATTGTCTGAGGGCTTTGGTTATCTCCATGTCAAAAGGCTGAGTGAACTTAAAAGTGAGATGAGGTGCACAACACACATGCAAAGATGTTTTAATTATTCATAGCTTCACAAAAAATAAAAAATATAAGAGATATAAATATAAAAAAGTAAAGAGAATATTTTCTGACACGACTGGCATCTATGTGCTCAAACACAAAGTCCCACAGAAACACACGCTGTAACAAGTGTGCCGATGTGAAAGAATTTTTGACTCTTTCACCGCAGAATGAGAAAAATGTAAAGATCATAGAAAGGTTCATTTCTAAATGACACTTAAAAGGAGGAAGAATCTTCCAGTGGTTGAATAAAGAATGGCCAGCATTACTTCTCCCCTACAGAAAAGCTGCCGTGTCAATAAACATGTCTAGAGACCAGCATTAGTACAGATACATATCAATATGCTCGTTGCTACAGGGAATGCAGGGTTACAGGTTATTCACATGATTCCAGGATGTCTTTCAAATTTCATCTAAAAAGTGCATCACAGATCATTCATTCATGCCTCTATATTTCTGATTTTAACCCTGTTTAAATCAGCCTGTAGGTTTAAATGCTCAAAACCAAAAACTTTTGTCTTTTTCCTGCTGAAAAAAAAGCCAGGGGTCTGACTAAGGAGCTTGGCTCTTTTTACACAATATATAATGTTTTTAATGCGATGGCAGTTTATTTTTCACACACGCCCTGTGTGGAGATGCTAACAAAATAGGCAACTGATGTTAGGTTGCACTATAGACCGAGGGAGGACATGAAAACACAGTAATCCAAACCCAGTCGTTGTTTATTGGTTTTGAATTGGCCTTAGAGCTTCAACAATTTCTAATGGTCATTTAGACATAGCTGTGGTCTGTGGGCATACATTCAAAACTAGTGGTAACGCTGGCCATACCCTACCTTAAATGGTTGCACAAACATATAGGCATTTTCCTATTGTGTTCACATGGAAATAAGAATTTAGTCCACTGGGTCTCAGTTCCTCTGAGTTCATGAATAGCCACATGCCCACTCTTGCAGCCAGCAAAAGAAAACTGGCCATACTGTGCTCTTAGTGGAGATTTATAAAGTTAGGTTGAGCAGCAGCGATGGAAGTTCTGTATAAGGCTAAATGTCCTGCTAACATCCCTAACATAAAGGACAGTCAAGGTGTCTGTTTTTGTGTACTATTGAAACATCACAATTATCGAAAATCCATTAAATTTGGTACAGGTTGTTCTTGAAGGTCAGGGGTTGCAGTAAATTAATATGTAAGTTTGTGTGATGTGGCATGAACTGCAATACTTTACATAAAAGCCAGATATGCTACAAGCCTTCATCCATTAAGGCCACACTGTGGTTCATCTATTGGTTCTCAATTCCACTACTAAATCTTCATGTATTCATTTAAATAAATGGGTTGTAAATTTTAATAAATAAACAAATAAACTGACTTAAGCACTATAGTAAACACTTTATCGAAGAGGATTATGGCCACTGTAAAAGGAAAAAGGTGGGGATGTCAAAATTCAGAACAAAAAAGACATCCCCACTTTTTCTTCCACTGTGGCCCTAATCCTCTTCCGTAGCGCTTCCATATACAACACAAGGTGACTAAATGGCAACCATCCATGGATCCAGTTCCCTAAGCCTTTATTCGGCTGAGGTTGCAGGGGAGCTGGAGGGTATATCTGAGCACTAGGTGAGTGAAAATCTACACTGTGGTGAAAACAAAATGTATCTCAATCATATGTTTTGTCCATCACAGTAGATTCAAGACTAGACATTACATTTCACCACCAGCATTAAGACAAAAATCTTGTGGAAGGATGCTGTTTATCCATCGTTACACAACACTTTACAAAGATGTTGTATTTATCTATTTATTTTGTCACTCTTCTTCACGTTACACTTGTGGCGCTTGTTTATATCGCTCATATATGAAAACACAGACTTGGATGCTAATTTGTCATGCTATTCTTTTAACCTTCATTACATCACTGTGTATAGTGAAATGGAAAAAATGGCTGTTCATAAATAATAATATATTATTCAACAAATTAATAATCTCAACATATTTTTATCACTCTTCTGTAACGTACACGTAATGTCAAAAACGTACACGTAGCATAGACGTAATGTCGCCATTCATTTTGAGATCAGCCACTATGCACATCTAATATATACAAAATTTGTAAAGGTTGGAATGTTATAATAATAATTCCCAAAAGCTATATAGATAATCCTGATAATCCTGGTACCTTAAATAATTTATAAAGTAAGTTTCTTGGAGTTAATAGATTAAATAAATTATTTAATCAAATTAATAATCTAATAATTTAAAAAATTATTGCTGTCTTATAGTCATCTCCTGCCTTCAGTAGCTAAATAAAGGAAACAGTAATTAGTTAAGTCACTATTCTGATAACCAGAGTGTACTGTGCAGTGAACACACATCATTTGCATAATTTTTTAATGTGTAACTATTGAGTAGATAGGAGACATATATAGTGTAATAGTCACAGAGTAACACAGGCAATAGTACAGTCAGCTTTGTGTTGTGGCTTCAAAGTCTGCTCTAAATCCCAAGAGAGAGAAGTTGGTGGTATGCTGTCATTCTGTGTTAGTTTCACTTACTGAATGTTATCCAGAAGACAAACTGTAGCCCACTTATTACACATAACCGAGGATGACTGGAGAACGCTAGCCACGAAGTAATTGGGTTTATGTTGATGAAAATGCTTTTGCCATGGGACACGCGTCATTCACATTGCTGACAACAGACTACAGCAGATGAGTGCAGGAGGGAATAAGACAGTTGAGGTTGTCGATGTTATATATGGAAGATTCAAAAGAATTCAAGTGGAGAGTGTGAGAAAGTGAACGCGCACACACACACACACACACACACACACACACACACACACACACACACACACACACACACACACATACATACAGTTTACTCTGGGATAGCATAACATTATGTCCAGAGAATGTCTAGGAATGCTGTGGGAACTGTGACTCATACAACCTAGCCACTTCTCCCATAACACACACATATGTCACATACGTCCACACGTCCAAGATAATAGTTAATCTGGCATCTTGTTGGTTCTTGTCCAGGCTCTTCTTTAGAAACAGATGTTTAATTGTCATATCCACATTTAGACTGCTCCAACTTGACCATCGACTTCTTTTTACTCATATCTTTAATGTGGGCTGCGATTGTGAGACAGACGGCAGATTAATTTGTACATAAGAGTTAGTTTTAATATTAGCAACTGTGGCCATTCACAATACAAATTCCAGGCACCCTTAGTCAGTTTTGCCTTACGTCCTCCTGCATGAACAATGCATACTGAGACCCGAGAGCTGTTGTAATCTTTGTCCTGGCACTGTCAGTAGTGCACATACACATATTTATTGTGTATTGACCCTACAAAAACACACACATAAACTCATTCATCCTCTCTGTTGTGCTTGTCACTTTTTTGTCTGTCTCTAGTGCTCTGTTAACACACATGCATTTATTCACACACATAAAAAAAACGCAGCGGCTGCTGGATCCATTAGCAGGTCATGCAACAGTCATTGTTCATTGCTTCCTATAGGCTTCTATTTTCTAGCGCCAACCGGAGGAACAACAGTCCAGGCACATGGTCGGGTTGAAACTAAATAAACAAAGCAAAGCCAAATGGTTTATTTTGCTGCAAAGCGAATACAGCATTGATAGTATGTGTGTTAGTATACTGTGTTTATTCTGTTACACAAACATAAACTAATAACTTTATGAGTGTATATCAAACCTTTGTGGCTTCTTATCTATTTGCATTTGTTTACAGCTGCTACTATTAGCATCATCAGGTGAAATTCCAAGCTGAGGCCCCGTAGGAGCGTACAAGTGCCAAAAACAGCTGCCGAGGGAACATCAGCTCATAGCATTGTTCTCCTTAGATAGTTCCTATCATGCATGATTAAGTTTTAAGTTTTTTCTAAACTGCGGATGTCTGTCCAGGACACAACTAAGAAAATCAGAGAACATCTGCTGATGATGAATATCATGACTTCCATCACATATTCATTCAAGGAAATCCAGTTAAGATTCTGAAAATTAAGACATAAGAAACAAACCTTTTCTGTGGCTTCTTATACATCTGACATCCAAGAAATCCAAAATAATTGTAATCAGCCTTAAGTTACCAGATGGGAAAATATTAGTCTGCGATTTAAATATCTTTTTCTACAACATCTTGCCAGCTGTGTTCACATGAATATGAGCAGAGACTTAAGAGTCTAATAAATTATATCCTATTAAATCACCAAACGCATGTGTTGAATCATGTGTTACTTATGCAGTTTTTAAAATTGCTGTTCTTAGTCACTGCTAGATATCACTGCTGTTCAATGAGATAATCTCTCTGCTTGTCAGTCAGTGACATGCGACGTGTGTTTCACCTTAATCCCAAAGGTTTCAGTAAGCCAGTAAGTAAGTGCCTTAGTAAGTCAAGGTGTGGTGAGTGGGTTGAGGCAGAATGGCAACAGACAGGGGAAAACTGCACAAATATAATACAATAGGAAAGAAGCAAAGAGTCATTGAAAAATACTATGTAAGGTTGATTATTTGAGTACAAAAGCAAAAAAGAATCAGTAATTAGGGCAGTGTTAGCCACAAGGTGAATGTGCGGTCATTCATGACAGAGGTGCATTTACACATACAAACACACACCTGACTATAAATGCTCGTGTCTGTTCATACTGATGTTTACCCAGGTGAATCCTGGGATATTGTGCGGGTTGTTGACTTTCTTTTAAATTCTTCTACCTGAGACAGACACACTGATTCATACACACACACACACTGACGTTGACTCAGGGGTCAGTGTGCGGTTGGCTGTAACAGTCTGGACAGTGAAAAAGAAAAAGTGGATGAGATGGACTGCTCTTACTCAACCTCCCTGTAGCACTCTCTCACACACAGACACAAATACTCGTAGCTTCTTGACTGGTGTCTGTGGTTGTGGAGCGGTCAGTTGTAACAGACACATAGTATCCCCTCTGGATGACCCTTTGCAATTAACACAATTACACACTCACACAGACATGCACAGATCCATGTCCAATGGACCAGTCCTCTGCAAAGCTGCTTTGCCATTCAACACTATGCTAATGACACAGAACACCTAACAGGCCATCAAAGAAATACACACCTCCCTCTCTTCCACCTTGCATAACATTAAGATGTCCACTGCAATCAATTTAAATTTACATTTTACACATTAGGCAGAAAGTCTGAGCGAGTCCAATCAATGAAATCAAATGTTTGTAACATCTTTTTTTATGTATGGAAATATTCTGCATTTTATGACTTGTGCAAAATAATTTTTTTCAGATGCACATGTGATATTGAAAAAAAAAAGAAAAAAGAAGAAACATTTAAAGCAAACTGACAGCCAGGGAGCGCATTTACACCGGAAACATTTGCTGTTTCTGGCTTAACTATGTAGTTAGTATAAATAATTGTGAATGCCAGGACAAGCACTACACATTTTTTGTTCCTGTGAACATTTCTGATCTTATCTGATTGCTGTCAGGTTTGCAGAGTTTACACCTCAGTGTGTCGCTATTCAATTAAGGAAACTATTGTGCTGGGTCTTTAAGGATAATGGCTAATAAAGCTTAATTGTAGCACAGAGGCTCATAAAATCCAGCAAGTAAAGATACTGATAGAGCTGCTTTATGGGTTAGCCAAGTTGAGGGGAATGGGCATTGTTCTCCCATGATAAAGTCCTGCACCAGTCCAGTGTATGTTTACTTGCCTCCCTGTGACGGTATAATTTTTGGTGGCATGTTCTTCTGTGTGTTTGCTTACCTCTAAGTGACAGGCAGAAGTGGGTGATGTGCAGGTCACTTGTTAATTATGGCAGCTTTCGCGTCTCCGTGTTGCTATGTGTACTAGGACTTAATGGAAAGTAAATACAGAGATCCTAACCATTAACTACAGCAAAATGTTTGGTCATGGAGACACTTAGAAACATTATCTATAGCCAGTTCCTGTTTCTGACTGAAGGAATTTGATCCTAGCATTTATTTTCCTTTCTTTCTTTCTTTGATTTTTTTAATCTCTTAATTATATCCATGTGAGCGCACAGTGTGAAAGGAAGACAGCTGTTGCATTTCACATAACCAAACCTGGTGGATTTGTTTTTTGTTCAGAGTAAAAGGTTGTCCCTTGCAAGTGTAATTTTATTTTCCAATAAAAGTTAAAAGATTTTAAGTAGTGACATCTAATTTTGCTTCAAAATACAAATATCTGATAGCCAAGAAGAGAATGTAGATCGTTTATTTCTTAGAGCATTGTTAGATGTCTATAGGGGTCATGCCTCTTCCCAACACTGGAGACTTTTCAGATAAGCTGCTCTTCCTTCCCTGTAGCCTCTCAACAGCTCTGCAAACACCCAGCGGACTGGATGAACCAACCAAAACCAACATGGCTTCTCATATGCAAATTTTTGTTATATTCTGAAAATCCATTCCATCCATCGTTTCTTAAGTAATTTTTACCATCGCAGGGTAGCTGGAGCTACGATAGGGTGAAAGGTGGGGTACACACTGGATAGATCGCCAGGCCATTGCAGGGTCAACACAGAAGGGCAGACAGCTATTCACACTCACATTCATATCTAAAGGCAAATTAAAATCACCAGTTCATGTATTTTTTGTCTTATAGCCTGTGGTGAGATCACAGAAATTAAAATTAACCAATCTTTTTTATCTACATTTAAAAACTCAACTAGCACATTGGGAAATCTCAAAATAAATTATGGCTAACAGTAGAATTAAATTTGCAAATGGCGATTAAAAGATTGATCGTATTCACAGATTGAGTTTGAAACAAATGTATTAGATTCTGATGTATTTGGATCTAAAATTGTGATTGTAAAACAGTTCTTACACTAAAGATGCCATAGATTTTGAAAGATTTCGCTTTTAAGAAAAGAAAGAAAGAAAAACAAGGAAATGGCAAGTGGCAAAAGTAAAGATCACAGAAAGTCAGTGGCCTGTGTAGGATTAAACATTTACACTGAAATACATGTAAGCCCAAAAAATGATTTTTATATACTGAAGCATAAAATAGACACGAAGTATCGTGTTCCTTCCCAACACATAACAGTGTCACAAACACATGTCTGTCTGAGACTGAATTAATCGATGTTAAGCTGTCTGCTTGCAGGTGTCAAACGAAAAACAACATGGCTTCTCATTTCTCTCTCTTGATCCACTGTGGTGACCCTAAACAACCCTAAAGTGCATCATTTTTTATATATATAAATACAGATTTTGTCATTTTTTTGTCCTCACAAAAACCCAAATCAATTCCACAATACATTTTAAGAAATGCATTACAAAAAATGCTGCATATAAGAAATATTATACAATATTAAAATGTATATATATGTATATATATGTAAATTAATATTTGATTCTTTGTCAGAAGGTTCAATAGATTTGAAAAAATTTAATAATTTTCTGGCAACTAATTCATGGTTCTGACTTTAAAGGGTTAAAAGGAGCAGCAGATAGAAAAAGAAGAAGAACAACTTGTACAAAATATAATTTTTAAAAAAGTCTATCAGACAGAACTATCAATCATATAAATAATAAGCTGTCACACTCATAAACCCTGGCTGGATTGAATTTCTTGATTTAAAGATGTTACATGAAATCTATAATTTTCCCTGTAGTTCTGCTTTCTGGTCTGGCAGTATTTGATTTCAGCAGCAGAAGAAGCTCCTATACTGTAAAGATCACCAATGCACTAATACTGTATCCCATATTGTGTTTAATCATCTATCGAAGACCTCACCTGCTTACTCTTAATTAAAGACTATAAGCTAAGTGTCGGACATGAAAAGCGTAACATTCCTCACTGAAACCAAAGCAATCACTCTGCAGTCTTAGTTGACATGAGGAATGGAGAAAAGAGGTTGGCCAGCGAGTTTTCTGACAGAAGTTTGGACAGGCGGAGAGTTGAGTTCATTTTAGCTGGACAGAATCCCTTCAGCAATGAATTATTCATTCAGCCAAACGGCCAGTCTGCCAATTGGTGAGGCAGCCTTTGGGCTCTGTCTGTCAGTTGATTAGCTAGGTCCGCCACCAAGATTCATTCATACAGTCAAGAGGGCTGTGAGCTGGAAAGATGATCATTTACCATCAGTGTTGGTGCTTACATTTAGATCTTCTACCAACTAGCTGTTGACTTAATTTGCTATCTTTGTATTAGTGGCAATCAGGGCTAGAAAGCTAGCAGATGTACAAAGTCAGATTTGTGTGCTTGTAGTGCTGTGTCTCAGAGAGGCAGAAGGACCGGAAGCATGGGATACGTTTGATGTATATCCTTCTGAGCGTATATGTAGAGTTGGCCTAAGTGTGCATCTGTGTGCGCTGTGTTATGGACCACCCATAGGCCTTGAGCATCTGGGTGAGGCTTGGACCTCGATGAATTATAGTCCCCCCTACGAGATGGTTTTGTGGCAAGTTGGTGGGGGATGGAGTGGGCTTGGGTTTGTTACACCTGTGAGCTCTGTCATTGCAAACCTCAAGCCAGTTCCCTGATTTGGGGAGGTACATGTGTTGGCCAGGGTGCAAATGACTCCCAGCTTTCCCCCCCGTAGGCTCGAGGGGAAATCTCACACATATGGTTCATATACTCGTTTGTTTAAAAAGTGAAGGAACTTCAAGAAGGAGCATGTTTTAAGGAATGAGAAAATTTTGGCTTTCCAGCTGGATGTGGGATGTGAGAGCAATTTTCTGAGACATGCAGACAGAGTCCCCTGTTGTGGAGATATATGTGAGCTGCCCTTTACTGGAACCCCAGCAGATATAAATGACACTTCTCATCTCTCCGGCAGTGCATGGGCCTGCGACTGTTACCAAGTGTTTGAGGTGTTTTACCTCGTGCTGATGCAGATAAATCTGTCACCTGGTGGAATCCGTCTCCGGGCCCACAGTCAGGGGGAACAAATTGTGGCTTTTTGTTGGTGAGGGGAGAGAAGGGCAGAAAGAAGGAAGGAAGGAAGGAAGGAGAAAAGGATGGAAGGAAAAAAGTGGATAAAACAGCAAGTGAGAGAAGTGACCTGTCAGCTGAACCCATTTATCATCTAGACAAAATGGTTGCCTTCATGTTTTCCTGCTGACCAGCCGAAACATCCTGTGGTAAGCAAGTTTTGAGGTGTGTGCGTTGCTGGGTTTCTCCGTTTCTTGTTTGTTTTTGTTTTATTTTTCATTAATTTATAAGCTTATCAGTATGACTAACACTTTTTTTTGTTCTATCCCAATGCTTCCTCTGTTTTCTTTGCACATGGTGCATAAAGACTGTCTTCTGCGTCTTCTCCCTTGGCATCAGTATTTAAAAACGCTCCATGGGCTTCAAATAAGATTAGGTCACTGAAGTCTGGCATAAGTACAGAGTCAAAAAAAGGAAACTTGTGTGTGGTATTTATAGAATGTGGTGAGACGGCTTCTTTGGTCAGTCTTAATTATTTTTTCCATACAGCAGCAGGACCAGTGATCTGATGTTGTACAGTTGTGCGTAGCTATTAAAAGTTGGTATGCTGCGGACCACATTAATGAGGACCTCCAGTTGGAGTGGTCAGGTGGAGCTGGGCCTTTAGTGGCCAAAAAACTGACAGATTCATCCTCTGGAGAAAATGGTCAGCCAGTTTTGGTTTGGCAACACTGTGTGTGCGCGCATGTGTGTTGACGAACATGTCTGGGAATTGTGCTATATGTTCGAATATATGCACAACTACACATCAGTACAAACTCGGATATGATTCACAAGTTTTAATGCTACCTTAAAACTGATATGTGTGGCTCTTACACATAAAGAGATGCATGTTTAGAAAAATGCAAAACCCTGCCCTGCCCTGGCCCAAAAGGATCAGTTAAACTGTTCTACACCAAAGTCCAGATCTTGAAAATGTGCTCAAATAGAGGCCAATAGAGACTAAGCTAAGCAGTCTAAGTAATATTAAAGCCAAGGTATTAGATTATGATTATTCCTTTGACTTGCACTTTATTTTAACATGCGTTTAACAAAGAAATAACATACTGTAAATCATAACTGAATGACAAATAGTGATCTCACATTTGAAGGGGATAGGGTATTGCTGATAATTACTAGTTCAGTTGGTGACAATGATGGATGAGTTTATGTGAGCTCACTTTAAAAATGTCTTCATAGAAATATGTCTGTAAATTCACCTAAATGGAAGTATTAACATACGCTATAAACCTGTGATTGAACGAAATGTTGTGAAGCAACTTTGTTTTCCATTTGGTCTTCACCTGCAAGTAGTTTGATGTTCAGTGTCTGCTGTACAGATCTTTTCCCCTTACTTTTTGAGCATAATGCAAAGAAATACATTTTTAAGAAATTACATTAACATTTAGATTTCTTACCCTTCTCTTCACCCCACTGGCCCCATTCGAGTGTGAACGGCTGTCTCTCTGTGATAGGCTGGCGACCCTTCATGTTCCTCCTTCGTGAACTTGATTTGGATAAGCTGTTAAGAATAGGTGGAATGATGCTATGCTTACGCATTTCCATTTTTTAATGAAAAATAAACTAGTTGGGATTCTGTTGATGTTACTTTTTGGGGGTTTTTTTGTTTCACTAGAAAATAACCTCTTCAGTTTTACAAAAAAAACTTTTACTTATGCTGTCTTACTTCATATAATCAGTACTCTTTGATCTGTTCTGCACTATTCAAAATGCATGCTAAAACATCTGAAATGCAGAAGCTTTGTCAACCTTAAGCAAACCATCAAAATCGCATACATTTCCAAACAGTGCACCATATATCTCGACATTCATGTACAGCGTGCAGTGAATGATGGCCATTAGTGATGGCCTGTCAATAAGCAGCATGGGCAGGAAATAAAGAGATCCCCTCTTTCCCCAATAGGCAGCAACATAAAGAGAGGTGGGGTGGTGGTGAGAGTGGGGTGAGCAGATAGATCATAGTAACAGCCAATAATAAATGGATCATGCTTCTATGTTTTTAAAGCCAGTGGCAGCTGTATTGAATGGGAAACCTTGTGTGGGGGAGAAAATAGAGGTTTATTGATCAGAGAGAGCATGTAGGGTGGAGTGCAGTTGGGGCGTGGGGGCTTTGAGGCCTGTCGTCCTCCAGGAAAATTATGTTCTCACTGAGTTTTCTATTTCATATACATCCAAACCCCCACACCTCCGCACAACGCTTTGAGTCGCTCACCCTCATGTCACGTGCATTCCCACAGCACATACGCACACATATAAACATCAGGCCACGGCCACACAGAGGAGCAGTAGCCCTCGTTCGTGTGTTTATTTGTGTTAAAGGTCAGGTCAGATGGGATATTTCTGTACCACCTTTGTTGTTTTTCTCGTGGTCATAAGGAGTACTGCGAAGTAGGCTGCAGCAGTAAGTGAAAGCATCCACAGTGTCTGTGAAAAGCAAATTGTTCCTTGGCTGCAAAAAGGCCCACCACCTTCAACCACTGCTCCGATGTGCTGTGCTGCAGGAAGCACCCTTTGCTTTGGAAGTGACTGCAGTGTTTTCACATAAATATTGTTTAAATGTCCCAGTTCTACTGGCTGAATCAAAACTTCTATGATTTCATTCAATGCAGACAAAATACATCTGGGTGCCAAAGGAAAAAAATGCATTTTTGTTTTTTTCTAGTAATTTTTAGAGATCTTCTTTGTATCTTGTTATCGAGTCTACAAGTTTCAGGCGCTCTGTTGGAGGGTGGATCACTTCTTTCCAAAGATATTTCCTCATTTGATGTTTTGATGATACTAACACATTAGCCTAGAATCTCCTAAAGGTGTGTAATTGGGTTGAGATCTGGTGACTTTGAAGGCCAAAGCATGTGACACATCATTCTGATACTGATCAATGAGCTGGATGGAGGCGTTGCCATCCTGGATTAGACCACGACAGAAATACATCATCAAGAGAGAAAGGTGATCACTCAGAACAAGTTGTTATTGATTTATATCGATCCTTCCAAATAAAGGGACAAGCTGGCCCAAATCATGCAGGCAAAATCACCTTTGCAGCATTGAAGAGCCACCAGATCCTCTATGGGTCAAGGGTTAACATTTTTCCTTTAATTTGTCACATGTGTTTCTCTTTTTTTAAAAAAAAAGTACTTTCCAACATGATTTGGTTTAAAAATGTTAGGCGCCGCTCTCTCTCCATAAAACATTTAACACACTCATGCTGTGGTGGCGATTTCATTTGGAGTAACGTTCATATTTATTTTCTCAGTTGCCCTCGCCAAGCTCAAATTCCGAAAAGGATTTTCTCTCATTTGTTTCTTCTCTTTTTTTCCTGGTATTATTTTTCGTTCTTTTTGTCTCTCTCGCTGCCTCCAAAACCCCAGTCGCATGCAGACTGGGTTGCCGACCAATTTAAACAGCAAGGTTTTCAGCAGCTAAACGTCGGCTAGCAGCAGTTCTGTGGTCTGTGCAGTACTTTCTCTGTGGCCACACAATTAAGGATTTAGGTGTGGCGATAGGAAGAATGTGGAAATTGGATCCTGGCAGCACACACCCTACTAACTCTCTGTTTCTCTCTTGCCCTTTTTCTTTGACTTCACCACTTTACTCCTGTTGTTTCCTGTCTTTGTAAGTCCTTGTGTCTCAATTGCCTTTTCTCTCTGTCTCTTTGCTCCATTTCTTCCACTCTGTCACTCACCCATTCCTCTCCAAACACTCCTGTTGCCCTCATTATTTCCTTTTTCTTCATAAATGTATTTTTGCTGTCCCTTTCTTTTTCCGCAATCTTCTTTCTCTTTCTTTTCTTCCCTCCACCACCACCATACTTCCTCTGTTTAACTCTTGTACCCCCATTCCATCTCAGCTGCACACTGAACCCACGAACAAGCATTTGGGTTTTCCTCTTTCCTTCCCCACAGACACTGAACCTGGAGAGAGAGAAATCCGAGAGTGTGTGTGAAAAAGGGAAGTAAATGTTGGGTGCATACATTTCATAGTGAAAAAGAGAAAAATTTGGAAGCAGGACTGCGGAACATAACTTATGTGGGATCCTTTTGCATCCTAAGATTAACGGGTTTAAGCAGTTTGAGCTTAATAATTTTATTGTACTTGCAGTTATATAAATATAGCAGAGGACTGATTGCACCTTATGTGCAATTTCTCAGACATGAAGGTCTGTGTTTTTAAGCGTGTTTCTGAGTTCACAATTAAATTTTTATATAACGAAGTGAGGTGGCCAAATTGTGTCCTGTCATTCTTTTGGAACGGAGGGTATATTAACCTTTACATGCCTTATCAAATTCACAGATACTTTAACATGCCATCTGTAATGTGTGAAAGCAATGGGAACCCATCCATCAAACAGGATCACACTGGGCTCTTCCTGTTACGGAATCTCTGTTTGTGTGTTTTTCTTATGCATTGTGTTCAGTACAAAGTCACTTAAAAAAAGACAAAGCAAAAGAAAATAAACACACAAAAAAAATATGTAGACAAAGATCGTCACGGTAACATGAACTGGTCAAACAGAAAAAAAGTATTGGAGAAGCTACAGAATTTTAATACTTATTAAACCACAGTGACCCCCTTCTGTTCTATATAGCAGTACTTTTTTTATATTCATTGTAATTTTCCACTCAATCATTAATGAACTATACAAATGTGTAGCAACATATACTCAGGTGACACGAACACCTGCCTTTTCACCTGATCTCTTAAAAATCCACTTGAATAACATTTAGTGGATGCTCTCTCTTGTAAAGAAAAAAGCAAAATTGTTTAGATGAAGTTTTCGTTTTTCTCTTTAACTGCGCTTCCATGAAGTACTCGTCTTCCTTTATTCACATAGACTGGGCTGTTCTATAATTTCACAGGGTTTAATACAATTCCGTTCTCATTAAAAATGAATTCTTTTGGCAGTTATATACTGAAAACTAAAAGTAAAGTTAGCAGCATTGGTAACGTCAAATTCGGGTACATCATTAACTCAACCCAGGCCTGATAAAGCTGTCTTCAGCTAAGACTTTGATGAAGATTTTTTTTTCCTCACTGTCAAAGCAGAAGCTGCAGAGCACCTTTTGGTAGTCCAATGCCAGTGGACAAGCCTTTATAGTTGTGAGTATAAGCTAAAGTTAATTTAAGCACTGATTCGAAAAGGAAAGATTTCTTCTTAAGGATGCTGGAGAAACTCAGCTTACTTGTAGTCCTGAAGAAGAATGTGGACTACATTACAGAGGTCGTTTGACCATCCATCCATCCATCCATCCATTTTGAAGGATGTGGAGACTGCAAAACCCTGGCATAGCATTAGCTGCTTTTATGAGTACAATGCTCACCATGCAGATACAGAGTGTGTTGGTTAAACCAGTGGATCAGCTCACAGGTCAGCAAGTCATCTACTTCAAAAAATTGGTTTCCTGTCGGTTGTATGTACCAACCAATGATTTGCATCACACTCTTGTAATGCAGTGTTCCTCCTCTGAGGCAGGGTTGTGGAAACCATTCATTTAAAGAAAATCCAGAATTATTTCATTAGTTCCTGTAACCTGTTCTTTTACATACTTCCCCATTCAGATGATCCCATCTAATGTTTGGCAGACAGTAAGTATTTTATCACACTGTTCTGATTATCCAGCAAGTGGAGTAAAAAGTTTGAGGCAAATGACATGAGAAGAGAAGGATGGCTGATGCTTTTTAAAAATGGCAAATTGTTTTGGCCATTTTTTGATTAAAGAAAGCATTTTCATATTTGGTTTCAGCTGCAGTCAGGGGAGGTGCCCCAATATATTTAAAACAGCATATTGTACATATATTCTAAGAGATTCTGCTTCAGTTATGAAGGTTCCCCTCTGCTCCAGGCATTTCACTGAAGATCTCTGTCCCTTGTCATTGATTTTAAATATTATTTATTATTAATGTTCATTTTTTTTGTTCAGTGTTATATCAGCAGTCCCCACATAATGTTTATAGATTGTGCAATATTGATCCATTGGTACACAGCAAACAATTGGACAGTTAATTTAGCCAATCCGATCAAATTCCACAATGCTAACAAATATGGTTTATAACTGTGCTATATAGATAGATAGATAGATAGATAGATAGATAGATAGATAGATAGATAGATAGATAGATAGATAGATAGATAGATAGATAGATAGATAGATAGATAGATAGATATAGAACTTGAATATGAACAAGAATATGAACTTCAAATGCGAACTTTTACAATTTATTGCTTGTTTACAAATTTATCAGATTCACAAGACCATCCTGCCTTTTGACCCATAAACTTTCCTCATTATTCCCTATGCTGTCATCAACTTATGATCCATGCTCCATAAAACTCCTTCATTCATCACTTCCAATTAATTCAATTATCATTCCTGGAATTGGATCTCCACAAATCATGGTGGGCAATGGACAGGTAGGCATAGGCCAGTGGGGGCATTTGGACAAGCAAAATGAGACAGCGGACAGATAGAGTCATCCTTCATGCTAAGTGGGATTGTCCTGACGCAGGCTGAGATAGACCCTGAGGTGTAATGGACCCCTTTGCCTTGACTTCCTCTGGCCTCAGTGACTGTCTGAGGTGGAAAGTAGACCTGTGTCAGACAGCTGCTGACTAGTTTGACTCCAAAGTGAAATAACTGCCATTTAAAATATTACAAAGTGATTGATGCTACAAATTTTCAAACGCGCCTACATTTTAAAATGACAGTATGTTTTATTGGTAATAACAAAATAAACAGAAAGTACTCAGTCTCTTAAGTGTTTGTTATTTTTATACACACTATATTAACTGTATCGTGTTCAGTGTAAACTATTGTTTATTAAAAGTAAAGGAGGAAGTTGTTGTTATAGCACTCCAAAACTGGGGAAAGCCTTTATAATACAATACAATACAATCAAGATAGCTATTACTGTAATACTGTTGTTCACTTGGCCATGGTGTTGATATTCTTGCTGTATAAGAACAGAACTTAAGAAATGTATTCAATGTCTTCTTAAATATCTTCTTACATAACTTTGGATCATCTGCTTCAGATAGCTTCACCTGCTCTAAGCTTTGTGTGAACTTGCATGAACTCTCTCTTGCTGTGCTGATATCTTAATAATGTATAAATGATATAACGAGAGCTCAGAGCCAGTATCCTTCAAATGATTTGGAATTCGTTCAGTACAATATTTGTTACAACATTTTAAACATACTTTGGCCCATTATTTCCTTCCAGCCTCAATCCTTTTACTCTCACTACTGGTGATCCATTTCAAAAGTTTTGTTTCTACCCAGATTGTCTATACATATAATTTACATCCAATGCCTCGTTTAAGCACTTTTCATTGACACCAAGTAGATTAAATAAAAAAATGTTCTAGCAGATGAAATATCAACCAGATTTGGCATTGTCTATATATAAGTAACATTCTTTGTCTGGCACGCATATGTGTTTTTTTAAAAATGTGAATTCTCTTAACACCTTCCTGTTATTATTATTTATTAATTAATTGAATTAAACCCTTTCAAAACATGTTAACAACCTGTCAAAGATTTTCATGCTCCTTTTTTTGTCAGTCAAAATGTATTTGTTTTGTAAAAATAATTAGCCTTATTGATTTGCAATTATTTCTCACCCGCTGGCACACAGGCAGCATGAAAAAAAATGAAAACAATTTAAAAAAACGTACAAAAATGTGGGAAGAGGGAAGCATTTGAAAGACTTGGTGAGAGAGAGCGGCAAAGAACAAGAGAAACTGAAGAAGAGAGCAGAGAGAAAGTAAGGGAAGGGAGAGTGAGGTTGAGGCCTGTTGTGGATTGTGGGCTAGGGCTGCTGCTGCCTCAGCATAGTCAGCCGACGGGTCTAGCCTGAGGTGATATGTTTTCCTCAGGAAATATCTGCGGAGGCTAGTGGGTCTAGTGCTGGGAGCCGTGCCGGCCCTGAGCAGCCAGGGATGATGGGGGGTGGGGGAAGGGCGTGGAGGGGGGACCAGCATGAGGGCTTATAGCAACCCCAGGAAAATACTCCCTTCCTGGGATAGAGATATGAGTGAGGCAGACCTAAACAGACATCCAGTGTGATAGGATTTTTATTTCAGTGGTATGAATACATTTGAGACAAATGGTCGAAAAAAATCATAACACAGGTTTTTTGATTACATTTTTGGCCACTTGGACATTGCCTACGCCTCTTTCAGTTGAAGGTACAGTACATGCATTGGCAACAGCTATGTTTTTCCAGAATGCAACAAAAGAGAGAGTCCTGACATCTATATATTTGACATCGAACACTAGTGTTTTTACATGTCCTGCAGTCATAAAACTCTCTCAGCACATAATCAGTCCTTCAAAGGCTATTTAAACTAAAAATATACAGTTGTATTCTCTTGAACAAGTTATTTACATTTTTTAAGCTTCTACCAAATGCCATGCACCATATTCACGTGCAGACGGATCACAAGCATAGTAGAGACTTTTCAGATCAGAAAAGAGCAGTGTTTGGTATGCTTGGCTAATTCTCAATTAAAACAAATAAACTGTAAAGCTCAACATAAAGAAATTGAAGACTGAGATGAAGTTTTTATAATGGCATGTGACTAGGAAGCTATATTTTAAATGTTTTAAAGTTAAATTCTAAAAGGCATATCTTCTTCTTCTTTTTTAAACCACTGGGAAATGGTAAAAAGAATCCACTTCTAAAGCGGATCTAGAGGTAGAGACACTGACCAATAAATCTTTGACAATGATTTGTTTTCCTTTCAAATGGCGTGAAACGCACTGCTCCCAGTGAAATTAAAGTGATTTATTTCCATCTGATGAGTCTGAATGTCTAGACAATTCCACATTGTCTATTCTTTTTGCTTTGCATGTGTGAAGTGATGTCAGTGTTTTCCAGGAAGTATATAAATGGCTTATTAATAGAGACCAAGTAATTGACATGTGAAGGATACAAAGGAGAGAGAGCTGAGATTGGGTAAGAGTGCTCATGTTCACCTCTGCAGCTTCCAAATGTCCCCCACAGCTAGCCCATCTGCTATCTGTGTGTTTATATAGATACAGGTGTGTATGGATGGTTGTATGTATATTTGTCTACATTAGGCAATGTTGTGCATTTGTGTGAGATTGTATATTTTAATTTGTATGTTTTGCTTTGAGTGCAGTGGGAACATATGGGGGCTTTTGTCAGGTAAAATCCTGTGTGTATGAGTAAAATGATCACGTGTACATATGTTCCTGTGTGAATGTGTTTCCTGTAATTCCTCCTTTGTGTGGAATTCAACAAAGTCAACCAGGATTCACATTTGTTGATCGCTGAGGGATAGGACTGAGATTATGCCTGGATTTCCATGTTTCAAACTTCATCAACCAGTCAGTACAGAGGAGCAAAACAAGATGCCTTTGGAAACTAACTCATGCATAGAGATATAGTCCCAAATGCACAAATATGCATGCTGTGTTTTTCATTTTTAGCTATGAGTTAGATTTTAGTCGTGCTCCCAGTCATGCTCACTACATGCATATAAAATTTGCATTGTGTGTGTGTCTGCCATGTTGGAGGGCAACTTAGCAGAGTGCTACATAGAGAATTTCTGTTCTGCACAAACTCTGCACAAAATATGATTCAGTATTAAAGTTAGTTTGTCTACTGTTTTGTCCACAGGTGTGGGAAAATTCCATGTTTGCATGTGCACTTCTGTGTGTCTGTCTATGTGTAGATGTGACACATTGGAATCAAAGCACATTTTGTAGAATGCCATACATTTCCAGGAAGACTTGAGCATGAATTAAACAGCACAAATAAACTTAAAATGAAGTTTATCAACTTAGCATCTTTCCAAAAAAATAAAAACAAAGCATCAAAATACTGGTTACATTTACCAATATGTTTTAAGTAGACCCAAAAGCTCCTGTTTAACATGGTAAGTTCTTCTTCTCTCATGACCTAGACTAATTAAATCAAGTAGTATTTCCTATACAGTTTCTGTTTTTGTCCAGGAAAATAAATAATAATGATTTCTTTTTCTAGGATACGAATCTTAAAACCAAAGCAGGTGAAAAACTAAGTAGTTTGAGAGTCTTCTTGCAGTACTGAAACAATGCAACAAGCTAGTAAATAGGAAACTCCTCAAAGCACAGCGAGAGGAAAAGGTGTTACATAAGAGTTCAAGAAAGCGTGGAAGTATGATTCAGTGCATTAGTCTATTTGCTGCATTTGTGTGTATGATTGGTTGGTTGCAAATAGGTGCTTTTTAACAGCTTGTATAAACGTATCAGTTTATCCATTATTTGCCTGAGTGTAGTAACAAGTAGGAAACGGCACCTTTGTGCATGTGTTTGTATCTGCTGTTTGTCCAGTTACTCTTTGCTCTCTCAGGAAGCGATAGAAAGTTCAAGTCCGGTCTTGATCGATGTGCTCCAGTGTTGAGAGGAAGCAACAAGTTTGCCAGTGAGTGTGTGAATGTGCAGGGTGTGTGGAGGGAAAGGGGGCAGTTATTTTGGAACTGTCCAGACGGAAATGGGACCGAACCCAAAGAGGATGCAGATAGGACTGTCAACTCGTATACACACACATGCACACTCACACACACTTTTAAAAATGCTCCCAAACGTGACAAAAAGAACTTCTGAAGTAGTTAGGCTGACATTCCACCACAACAATGGCCACAAACACATACACATGCACAAACACTTAAGTGACGAGATAATAAAAGAGTTAGTCTGCTTTTTAAGTTTTATATTCTATGTCAAAGCCCCCCTAAACACACACACAAACACACACACTGGGGACTAACTTTTTAATCATCATGTGTGGTGACCACCCCTTTCTAAGGGCACTAGAGGCATGAAGGTACTTTAACCACGATTGTATTAGCTTATACATGCTTATACATGAAACATGAAACATTTGAATTGATGAGGTTATGTCTGTACCGTGCTTAATGGGATCTTATGAAAAGGTACACAAATTACCTTTTGATTTGTAGGGACCTTGAAATATCAACGAGAGTATTACTAACATTCACCAATATGAAGCCAATTTATGTTCCACCACAAAAATGTCACTTTGTTGTAAAAATCCTCCCTAATAAGGACCAGGAAGTGGGTGCTATAATGCCATATTTGTTATTAGTGTGTGTCTGAGCAGCCTTAGTTCAGTACTAGCCAGAATGTATCAGGGGGCAGTACTGTGCAATCCACACACACACACACCCACACACCCACCCACACACACACACACACACACACACACACACACACACACACACACACACACAGGGAGAGAGAGAGAAAATGTGTTATGGGCCAAAACTAAAAACCACAAAGTCGCTTTAAGAACAACTCCTGTATTCGTTTAATAATGTTTTCCTTGTGGTTTACCTAATTTGTTCCGTCCCCATAGCACAACAAGTCCCCATGATGTGACCGTGTTAAGAGTTTCTGTCCCCACAAAATCATAATTACCAGAAAAGACACACACTGCACTGCCTCTCTCTATTTCGTCTCAGCCCAAACAACTAAACACATATGAGTCTCTTGCATTGTCCAACACAGTTCTTAAAACTGAAAATCTGATGTTTTTCTAAATCAGTTATAAAATCAGATAAAAAAACACACACACATGCACATAGAAATCATAGTTTTGTGTTTCATCAAACAGGAAAGATACAATTATCTTCCAGTATCATTTTCTACATAGGTGGCTGGTATTCTTAGTTCATTCATTTAGAGAGGGGGTAATAAATCTCTACAAGAAAAGTCAAACTGCTGGAGAGTTATTCTCTAAAAATAATTTCTGTTTCCTTACTCAGAGGTGAGAGGGCTTCACGTGTGGTCTCACCTTTAAGAAAAAGTTAATATCACAGCTGGAAAGTGGCAAACCTTGTGGTTAGGACTCAGAATAATAAGAAAAAAATCTCACCTCTATTTTCTCATCCACCTTTTTACACTTCCCTTTAACTGTCTCTTAGAGAATTAGGACATTTAATATTTTTGTTAACAGCCTTTTGTATCTTTAAAAATGTGGCCATAGAAAATGTTTTCTTGCAGGCAAGCCTCCTCTCTCTTTGTCCTTTGAGAATCACCCCCACCAGCATCTCCTCATATCCAGTCCAGCTTCATAAGTGGTGGTCAAACCACAATGTTTTTACAGGGTGGTTGGTTACACTGTTCTCCACCCGTGGTTGCTAGACCATGGCCGAGGAAGAAGCTTGTTCAACATGTTTCCCCCCCTTTTTTACATGAAAAAAATGTCTTTTCACTCCCTTCTTCTCCAATACCACCCAAGTGTTGGGTAGACTCCTACGCCAAGTGAGGGTAGGTAAAATGTGTTTAGAATGAATCTTGTGACATCACATGATTTAGACTGTTTCAAGTACAGACTGCCGATGTATGTCTGGTGCCCAAAAAATAATTCACCTCAAACAGTGGTGGTCCATAATCTGGGATGCATTAGTAATGTCCAACCACAGTTGCAGAAATGTATTCCACCAGATTTTTAGAGAAGTACAAGTATTTAAGTATACGATGGAAAAAGGTTATTCAGAAAATATGTTTATACGCTTATTGCTGCTGCTACTGCTGCTGCAGAGAGGAACTATTTCTCTGGGTCTGACTGATAGAAAGTATTACAGCTTCAATCTATGGTCTAAATGAGCATTTTAAATTTTAAAAATGTAAAAATCAGCAGGTTAACTGATTTCATTGGTCTCTGGAGTTGTGTGTTTGGTGTGTCACAGCAAATCAGATATGTGCAGCATTAGAAAAACAGTTTTTAATATTGACTGCTTCCCATGCATTTCACCATTTTTTTTGAGCTTATTAAATCAGTTCCTATCAAAACAGCTATTTTTTAACCAACTCATCCACTTTTTAAAATATATTTTCATGACAAGTGTGACTACATTTTGTCTAAGCTTATCAACATAGCCCATTTTTGCTGCCCAGCATTAGATTCCACCATTAATGTCAGTTCTTTGATGTCAATCTGAAGCTTGACGCATTCAGTCCCATCTACGTGTAAAGCAATTTGTAACCTACTGCTTCTATCCAGGTATGCAATTAGCAAGTAACAGCAGCAGGGTAAGGCATCAACAAGAAGGTATTGCTGGTATATGGCCATACCAGTTAAAACAGGACTGCTTTGTCAACAGAGGCCAATATGAAGTTAGAATTAAGACACTTAATCCAAAAAGGTGGAATTTAAGCATTTTTTTCCTCCTAAACACATGTTTTTGTGCATCTATATTGAAAGGCTAAATATCTGCCAAATTCTACAATATATAAGCACATGCTACATTTGCCATCATGCCTATTAACCAAACATTAACCTATCCTGTTAGTCAGCAGGTGTATTAAAACACATCGGCACAGTTGTGCAGTTATTTTGAAGGATTATCTAAGTTAAGGTTCATTTCAATGGTCACTGGGACATAAAAACTGCATGTATAAAATGTGCAGATCTGATTTTATAGCACATACGTATTGAACAAAGATGTACTTTTATAGCCATTTTTGGTGATATTTGTGTTTGAAACATTCTGTTTGAAAGGTGTAAGTGATTCCCCTGTGTTGGTGTTGTTCCTGCAATAATTGTAGGTCACAGTACAAAGCTGATGATATCACAATTTAGCGCTTTGGGGGAAAAAATATTATCAAGTTAGGTTCGCTGTTAGTCAAATGTATGTTTTTCATGTTGGTTTGTTAGTGATAGTTTTAGCCAAATTCTGGGCTCATGCTAACTGAATGCTTAGACAAGGTTAGTCAGCTCCAATGTTAGTTCTGGATCAACACTGTTATGACAGTATAGGAACAACATAAATATGAAATTGTGGCATCAGTGACTCAGTTTATGTTTGCACCTCTTCTTTAGCACGAGATAAATGCTGAAGAGCCAGCACTATAACATTTCTGCATAATCCTGGTAATAATAATAATACTAATAATACTAATACTACTACTACTACTAATAATAATAATAATAATAAACTACATGCTACTCTGATTTCCCATGTGGAACAAAACGTTTCTCATATTTTAAGAGTTTGGATGATTGTCACCAATCCTAAAATTGTCTTCATAATTTTAGATAACCTGCTTTGACAAGTCAAGTTCAGCTTTCACTTCATCGGCATTTACTGTGCAGTAACCACCAACTCTGCTGTCATTTAAAAAGCCGCTTTCTATTGGTCAGCAACAGCACTTGTGACCTCCACACCACAACTCATGAGATGGTGGTAAATTCCTCTTATTTGGATGAAGGAAGTCAATTAATTCATAAATACTTCAGCACGTTTACAGTAATGCAAGGGGAAGATGGCTATTGATTGATCCCACTAACACCGCCCCCGCCCCCTTCCTCCAAGCAGAGTACTTTAACGAAGCAGGAGCTTTTATTAATCAAGAAAACAGGAAAACATAATGATTTTTTACCCTGGGTTAAGTGGGGAGGACTTGGCATATGAATTGGCTTTCTGTGAGGGAAGGTGTCAGAGAAGGGTGTAATAGGAATATTAGTGATAACGATTATTTCAGAGCTAAAACAAAAGCATGTGAAGAAATTATGCAAAGAATGAATGAGTTACACTTTAAAGGTATTTTAAAGAACATATAGAAACAAGGATGTTTAAAAGAAAGAAAAAGTGAAGCCAGATGGCTGCAGAGTCCCCTGTCTTGACCTCTGAGAAAAATTTGGTGAAACAGCAGGAAAAAGTGACCTCATTTTTAGAGTACTAAAGATGGTCACATCTATGACGGCCCAAACAGACCAAAGCATCACAGAACTCAGCACTTTGCAGAAGTAATTTTCACTCTCTGGTCACAAAGAAGAAGTGATGATGCAAAATCTAAAAAAAGAGAAAAATCTTCTTTTTTCTTTTTTTGTGTAGGAAACCAACCACCGTGTTTTATAGCCTTTTGTCAAGGAAAACCCAAAAGAATGAGTCTTTCAGCTCAGTAAAAGAAAATTCCTGTTCATTGGAAACTGTTTTTCTATTAGGAAAGTCCATACTTGGGCTATTACTCCTACTTAGGGTTATGAATTACCGGCAGCCCATCAGCCAAGCAATATCTCAATAGAATAAAATATGGATGCACTTTGAAGCCAATTTTATGCCGTTTAAAAACCCATGTAGATAAATGGATGTGTGAAACACCTCTAAGGCCAACTAATGTGGGAAATATTGAGCTAAGTAATTGCAGCAGTTTCATCAATACATTTGCAAAAGTAGATCATTACAGTGAAATGTGATTAACACAGAAATTGTAGGGTAGTGTGGAAAAGCATAGAAGCAAATGGAGTAAAGTACTGCATAATTTACATAGCGCAGCTTCCTGCTAATGAAAAAAAATGATTATTGTGCATACAGATAGAACATGACACACTGATGGTTACTATAGACTGTCAAAAAAACAGTAACAATGTTGGTTTAGCTACATTTAATGCTAATGCCTTTAGTAATTCTTCTGTAGGTGCGTAGCTATACAGCATGTTGAAAATGTAAGTCTATAGTGCTGGTTATTGTTTAATGATTACTGCTGTTTATTTTTAATTCATCAGAAATGACTGAGTATTTAAAGTGCACATTATTTAAAGAAAATAACTTCTAATTATGTCTTTCTTAACTGAGAAATATATTTCCATATTGCACAGTGCAAAAAAACATAACACACTCATGACATTTTATTTGGTACCAACCATTTTGAAAATTATATTTTTTAGATGCAAAAGGTTTAAAATTAAATGTTTCAAAATGATGTTCAGTATAAGACACGAGTTAATAAGAGAAAATAGCGTCACAGCTATAAATGCATTGCAATTGTTTGCATGTCCTTCTGGGTGTTTGTAATGGCCGTATGTCCTCTTTTTATTCAGTGTGGCAGCTTTATATATGCAAGTATTTTTATAGTCTATTTGCAAAATATACAGTAAGTGTGATAATGAGTGACAGAAGAAATATTGGGTGATAAGTGTGTGTGTTTGTGTGTGTGTGTGTGACCGTGTGTAGACAGGCAGGGGCCATTTGTTCTTCTCAGGGCCCCTGGAGTAATCAGTCCGTCAGCGGAGGTGGGGAACGGCTAATTTCCCACCCCTCCTCTCTCCCCTCACTCGTTCCCAAGACGGATGCTTTGGGTAATAAGGCTAATCAATACACTTCCTCACAGCCCTCCCCATCCACCCAGTCCCAAGACATTATCAGCCGTTTGTCATCAAGAACATCACTTGTTCTTATCAGGTATCACAATCTTGTTTACATTGCGATGCTCCCTGCCTTCCTGCACACACTGTCGTACACATATAAGCATGTATATTTTAATAGCAATGGTCATATATACAATGAGCAGACATCCATACATTCTTGTATAAACAAACTACATCTTAACACTACCAAATGATCACAGATATATACAGACAGTGACCACCTGCAGCATATAATATATCCTCATAAACACATATAGTAGTGCACCACACTCCAGATTTACACACACAGTTGCACTATAAAAGGACACAGACACACATGCACACACCCACACCTCCCAGGCAGTGATGAATAGACACATGGGTGCTCTGTGACAGGTTACACATGCACAGCGGTGTCAGGATCTATACGGAGAAATTAATCAACAATGACAACAGCACTGATGGCTTCCCTCTCCCAGCTCACACTTCAACATGCTGTAATTTGCCCAGTATGATTACACCAGGGTCCAATGGGGGACTGGCACCCCCTTTCTTAATTAATTAAGCTTTGTGCCAGCACAGAATCCTCTCAAGAGTGCAATGCAGTTGCACACACAGTGCCTTTGCCTCAAGTCCCCTTTCTGTATTTTCTAAGAACTTTTATAGCTACTTGTTTAGACAATAATATAAAAAATATGGTGTGTTAGTTTGCTTTCAATAAATATAAAAACTACCTATAAATTTAATAAGAATTAGAATGACTACAAACTAATTCTTATTTTTTGTATTTTGTCTGGACCGGGCACCCTTATATCTGTATATAAAAGGCTGATTTAAGGCGGTTTGTACTATAATCTGGGAACACTAAATCACTAACTAACCACTAACTAAGAAAAAAAAACATAATGTGTCAAAAGAGAAGTAACAATAAATATTAAAAAGAAAATCTCATACATGACCGCATATTATTTAACAAATAGAATTTAAATATTATTACATGTAAATTTTTTCCTTTTGTTTTTATTATTTTTATTTTATTTTAATATTTCATTTTGATACAACATCAGTATTACTGTGTAGGCGCCACTAGTGCAGGAATAATAATCCATTTGTTACGTGATAACGATTAAGCCTGTTTCTGAAAAACTGACAAATGGCCATGCGTCTCCTCCCCAGCTAATTATTAGTACTATTCATGTGCAGCACATCTTTGAAACTCAGAGTGTAGACAGCAGCCCGTGGGCTCGTGATGTCCATGATACCAGAAATCTGAAGACTTCAGGAAAGAATAGCTCTTTGGCCGACTAAGATATAGTTTGTCATCAAATCCATGCAGCGACTAACAGTGACTAACTTTTAGTCATGCTGATTATGGTTTTCTGGTAATGTTTTAGATTAGATCAGGTTTCCCAGCACAACGCCACATTGTAACCACTTGATCAGTGGTTTTCACTGTGGTTTCCACCTGCGATGTTGGTGGAAACCACAGCGATGTTGCAGCTGATTGTGTACATCACAAGAAGGTCAAACTGCTTCTTGGTAAATCTTCGCTTTACTTCCTCCTGAAGCAGCAGGAAGACATTTCAAACCCTCACCTGCTGCCAGTGTAACTTTCCGCTGGTAAAGAGATAGATAGTTTTTATTCCCCTGAGGCACAGATGCTGATGGGCTGTGGGGGTGGTCCATTTCAAAGAGGAGACAGAGATGAGAGGAGGCTGACGGTGTTCCCAATGAGACCATTGTTTGCCTCCAGTAATGATCAGGGGGCTCCAGATGATATGGGAGCCTTTGATGGATGACTAATTTATCAGTAGCTGTCTTGGCCTAATGATGGTTAATGATGCCACGAGTGGCTCTGCTTGGGTTAACAGTCAAAAAGGAGTTGATATGAATCGTTTGAAACAGTTTTGCAATAAATCTAACTGAAAATTTCCAGCCTTGTATAAAAATGGTCTGGAATATTGTGAGAATACAGTGTATTTGTTGGAATTTCTAAAAATATTTTCTGGTGTTTCTGCTAAAGTTTTACATACTTTTACATTTTACATGCATTTTTATTTTTGAACAGCTACCAAAAAGTCTGAGCAAATCTGAATTTGTAAATAAAGTCCAGTTTGTGCCATAGAGGGAAATAATAAATGGAATATTCAGTAGAAATGTTCCATTCTGGATTTATTTAGGCCTGAACTAACATACGCCCTTATGAACCCTGGATTTATTTATGTAGTTTAAATCTGTTCACACTAAAATCATAGCTGCATTGTTGATTGTATTAAAAGTACTTTTCCTTGTTATTAGTTTGAGAAAGTTTTAATAAGAAAACAAAGGGTATTTTCAATAAAAGGTCTTGATGCCTCTACTGTGTGAAGACCATAGCTTTCATCATACAGTTGTTCCAAGGCCTCTGTGCCATTGTTCTTTTAGCTGTTCCTCTCTCGTTGTAGACCCCACTGGAAAACAGGTGAGGCAAAACAATCACGCAACTTCCCATCACTCTCTCCACTTTCAACAATAACACTGTCTGTATCTTTCAGTAGTAAACACAGCCCCTACACACAGACCCCGGGTGAATGTTGCTCCGGAAACAAATACATTGTCGGACACAGAGCAGGGAAATAGAAGACAGAGGCCAAAGCGTATTGGAAATTGGAAAACAGCTCTCTCCTCCCTTTGAAACAGTCCTGGTGATGAAAATATGTAATATAAATAAAGCTGTGGATGCTTTGAAAGCCAAAGCCTTCCTTCCTGGCCCAGTCCTCTGTGGAGGGAAACGCCCACTTCTGAGCCCTTGCTCTTAAATTCCCAAAGACCACTCTGTCATCAGGGTCCCAACTGCTGCTTTCAAACACGCAATGGCCAGACTCACTTCCATCTCCCGCTCTGTCTATCTGCCCAGCTCTTAGTCACTTTCTCCCCCTCAGTGCTTTCATGTGTACCCCCTCCCTGAACAGGAGCTTTTCTACTAGTTGTGTCGCTTAAACACCCCTCAGACAAGCTCCAATTATTTCACCAGTGATGTGTTTCTGAGAACTGAGTGTCATGACTACAATCTTTGTGTTGATGCTTTAGAGTGCGTCTGATATTGGAGCCTGCCTGGCGGATGCAAGGACAGACATAACGACAGATGACTGGCTGATTGGCGACAACTATGGAACAGGGCATGAAATGACACATGGTTGTTTTGAAGCAGCATCATTTCACTGGAGTCTCCTCATAAGAGCTTTAATGTTTGCTGCAGGAAACAGCCGCTGTCTTGTCTGTGTTTCTTGGAATTCTCAGTACATTGTAAAGTTTTTTGTTTCGTGGCTAAATCTGGTCAGGGGCTTTTGTTAAACTACAATAAACATGCTGAAAGTACTTACAAAACTTCAACGTTTCAACTGAAATGTCATACTTGAAACGTTCATGGGAAATGTAAAGAAATGCAAAACACTCACTGCCTGTGAGAAGTCTGATAGGCAACAAACTAAAAGCCATGATGCTTTTGTTTGTGCAAAAGTTTTATGAGGAAGGAAAGGCACTCAACAGATTTGCTACACCTCGAGGAGTGTGTTTGGGGAGTAACCCTGAATGTAAACATAATGTTGGTGTGTTTACAAGAACAATCCAATTGGCATCACCTTAAAGTAGCATCGTGGAGAGCAGGAAAACGTGTTTGGTACACTAACAGATTTATGAATATGAGCGTTCACAAGCAGTATCTGTATGCACAACAAAAACCGGAGAGTTTGGATGTATTTTTGTTCAGCATCACCCCCAAAACTCCTGCATCGTACATCAAAATCAACCTGGGACATAAACTGTGCTGTGCTTTGACCCTCAGTGGCAGGGTCCCTAATGATATCCACCATCTTGGCTGAAACTGTGAGGCGGTTTCCACTTAGGGCAGGCCTTTTTGATCTATCTGCTGAGCTGGTGGAGTGCATGGGTCATGGTGAGAGATGTGCTGGGCAGCCCTAACGGTCAGACCTGATATGAACTCTGGTTAATTGAAAATGACTCTCTGTTCTATCATCAATTTTTCTTACAGCATAACCTACCACGTATTGCATGATAAACGTGTCTCTAGAATCAAACACAATTTTGTAGTATATTCTATATTTTATGCACCGTAATTTTGAAAGGAAACTAAAGAAAGAATTATTGCAACAAAGATTTTCTTTTGGTAAACGGTTATCTTGCACACATTCACCACAGTGAACAAATGTTATGATTGCCAAAACAGTTATTACGTCTGAAATATTTATTGAACTCTCAAAGAAGCTGTATAAAGCTCTTGCTTTTGACCAACATAAAAAAACAGGACAATAAGTAACCAAAGTTCTTTATAGCTTCCTGCAAGAAGAAACCATTAAAGTGCAAGACATTGTCTGGGGGTCAGACTGAAAATGTTGGAGGAAGCACATAGTAATCAAGTAAAAGAGAAAGAAAAAAAATGCTTCGTGAGAAACAGACGTAAATAATAGACCAGGAAACGGGAGATCAAAGCGCCGGAGTCAAGCCCCCGTTTGTTTTCATACTCACCCAGGCCTCCCAATAAAACACGCAAGAGTCACACTTCAGTGGAATGGCGGTGATGCAAGGAAGTGCTGAAAGCGGTTACGTCCTATCCTGAGGCTCCAGTGCCACTATCCCTATGTTAGGGAAAGGCGTCAGGTACAGCACTGTTTACCAGGAAAAGGGACGAAACGTCCACATCAGAGAGGACTTAAAGTGGCCAGGGGCCATCTTGTTAAACACAGACCGTGTGTTTATGAAGAAACCTTTTCCTCTCAAAGCTACATGCAGTAGCATTGAGAGGAAAAGGTGTGCTTTAAATGGCACAGAAATTTCACTCAAAAAAAGAGGACCGTGCAGCTTGTGTGCATGTTTGTATACCTTCAAGTAGCCCAGATGGCGTCAATGATTTTCTAAGAATTGGCACAGGATGAGTTTAAAACCATGACAACAAAACACAATACAAAATACAATGTTCACTCTATTTTTTTCTCTGACCCCCACTGTTATATCTTGACATTGAATTTTCCTTCTCATTGAAACAGGACTCATCTGTTAGGAAAACCCTCAGAATTGTGTGTGTGTGTGTGTGTGTGTGTGTGTGTGTGTGTGTGTGTGTGTGTGTGTGTGTGTGCGCGTGCGCGTGTGTGTGTGTTTTTCATATGTAAAACACCAATAAAGCAACTATAAACATACATTATTAGCCACTGAGTATAATGAGTGTTTTGTCTTTTTGGAGGTCAAATGCTAAATTTGGCCAGGCACGTTGGTCAGCAGATAAAGCCCTGATGAAGGCTTTCAGTCCTGATGTCTTTCTCCATTGCTCTTCCTCTCATGGCTCTCTCTTTTCCTTTTTCCTGATTTGTTGTAAGATTTCTCAGTATTAAAAATTCAGAAATTTTAGCAATCTTAAAATACTGACAGCAAGGTGGTAATCGTTACATTTTAATATGAAACAAATATGATTTCAATATGATGAAATTAAAATGATAAAGTTAGAGTCTGTGTAATCTAAATTTTAAAAAAGCTGTCTGTATAAATCTAGTTTTTCATTATTAACAGACTAGATAGGTGGCTCAATTATCTATGCCACTGACATGATTTCCAAATGTCCATCTCCTCAATGTTCCTCTCTTATAAAGAGGTAATATAGCAATGTCCAGTAAATGTCTTAGCGAGGAATTCCATTTCTTTTAGAGTGTGTATGTGACCTACAAAATCAATACCATTTTGGCCCCAATTTGACTCTGACCTCAGTCTTTTAATAGTGTTTTGATATGCAGGCAAATTAATTCTCCTTAATGGAGCAGAGGGGTCAATGGACTTTGATTCCATTTGGACTGGAAGGCTGGAAGAGTACCATTTAGCTTGGTGAGGTCTTCAATGTGTGTGTGTGTGTGTGTGTGTGTGTGTGTGCGTGTGTGTGTGTGTGTGCGTGCGTGCGTGCGTGCGTGCGTGCGTGCGTGCGTGCGTGCGTGCGTGCGTGTGTGTGTGTGTGTGTATTTTCATGTGTCACTGTGTGCCAGAGATCCTGACTTCACTTCACAGGACCGTAGAATGATCCCCCTGGGTTCAATCCTAAGGAACTAATAGCTCTGTTATGTATAATTTTAAGATTGAAGCACAATGTAGATTCATTATATAGCCATTACCAGGAACATCACCTCATACAAATGTGTAAATATCCATCTTAAGCTGCTGGATTTTTCTACTTAACATACTTCTATCACACTCGGTATGAAGCAGTGCAGATTTAGCAGCTGACTTAGATGGATTTTGTAGAGAGCCCATTGACATCCAAATAAATTCAAGTTTGGGGAAGCTTTTCCTGCCGCGCAGTGAATCTTGTTCTCTGCATCCCTTGCCTCTCCAGTCCATTCATATTGATCTCAATCTCTCAGCCTTCTCCAGTAAAGCTGGGTTCACGAGTTCATTATTACAAGAATGGAGGTGTAATTGGCTTTCAGGCATATAAGAGGCTATTTGCTCTAATATATCTGGTGAGGAAATGTCAACAGTCACTTTGAATGGCACAGTGTGAGCCAACTTTGCACTGTGGTCATGTGGTTTTGAAGCTATCAAGTCAATCAATAAACACATAAAACAGATATACTGTAAAACCAAGGGTTTACTGATCTGTAAAGGAAGAAGAGTAGAATTGTTTTATTTTTTTTAACTAAGAAAATGTATATTACAAAAAAACAAAACAAAAAAATAAAAAAAAAACCCACAAAATATATATGTAGGAGACAAGTTAACAATATTAGGAAAAAAACAGGAAGTTATCAAAAGAGAGGAAAAGAACTTGTATTTTACATTGTTGGATAGGCTGGACATCAGATGAACAGATTCTCAGATTAGTGTCATACACAAGATTGTCATCTGCATAAAAATCAACATCAAGTCTCTGGTTTATCTGGCTTTTTTAAAATGCAAACTATAAGTGGTCAATGGTGTTTCTGTGAGACTAATTTAACTGTATATTAATAATGAAAAGACAATGGCAATGCTTTGTTCAACACATTGTTTCATTGTGTTCAACACATTTATAGGAATACAAAAAAATCATTACTGGCTTGGATAAATTAAACACAATAATACTGATAATAATAAACTTAATTTATGTAACACCTTTAAAACAGGGTTTAATACATATACTCAAAGTGAAACTTTTAACAACACATGAGACGAACAAGCAAATTAGTTCTAAAGTTGAGGAGCTGCTTTAGATTTAAACCCTGATTTTAGAACAGCCAACAGCTTTTAGGGTCACAAAGTCTGTCATGGGCTAAGTTTCCATTCACCTTAAACACTCCCAAAAAACACTCCAGGACACGGACGGTTCAATTCCAGGAGGTTTACTGGGCATTTGTGAAACTGTAAACACAATACAATGAAATATATGAAATGTATTATCAATGCGATAAAGTCAAAGCATCTGGCTAATTATCACAGCTTGCCAGCCTAGCCGCATAGCTTATATGAGACACAACAAAGCTAACCGAATAACAGACAACAGTTCAAAACGCTTCGCCGCTTAATTGTACAAAATGAATTATACTCACAGACTTTGCCTTAGCGGAGGGAAAAAGGATTAAACCTGTAACTGGGGAGCTGACGGCTGCGTGAGCCCACACAACAATATCCAGAGCCACACGGTAAATTTACTTCCTGACTCCCAGCGTGCACTGCTTCTATGTTGTCATGGTTACGAAAATAAACAAGTCACTCTAAACTGTGATAACAAGGTAAAAAAACACATTTCTGGAGGCATAACACTCCCCGCTTGGGGTCTTTAAAGAGCCCACATTAATTGGCAGAATCAGACTTTGGAGAAAGAAGCAGAACTACTTCTGTAATGGGATGAGAGAATCCTTTCCTATCTCCATCCTTGACGACTCCCACTTCGACTTTCCGGACCAATCCATCCTTCCCTGGAAAGGTTTTCGTGATGATGCCCATGGGCCACTCATTTCTCTCTGCCTGATTATCTTTTAGGAGAACTATGTCCCCTTCTTGAAGGCTCGGCTGTTTCCCTTGCCACTTGTGCCGAAGTTGCAGTGTTTTGAGGTATTCACGCCTCCACCTGTTCCAAAACATGTCTGCTAAGCCCTGAACTTGTTTCCACTCCTCTCTGAAAAGATCTGCTTCCTCGAACTTGCCTGACGGTAAAGGAGGCGTGGGACCTGTTTTGAGAGTCAGGAGCATTGCTGGCGTGAGGATGCAGGGCGACTCCGGATCTGATGACACTGGGATGATCGGCCTTGCGTTCATAATTGCAGCTACCTCAGCCATAAGCGTGGTCAGAACCTCATGTGTCAGACGAGACTTTCTCTGTTCAAGCAGCATGCAGTCCAAGATACGACGGGCGATGCCAATCATTCTCTCCCATGCGCCACCCATATGGGACGCATGGGGTGGGTTAAACACCCAGGTGCAGCTCTGTTTGTTGAGGTACTTCTCCACACTGTCAAACCCTGGATTTGTCTTGTCCATCTCCAGCTCACGGGAGGCGCCGACGAAGTTAGTTCCGCAGTCCGAGCGTATCTGCTTCGCGGGACCCCTGACCGCAAAGAATCTCCTCAAGGCATTGATAAAGCTGCTAGCACTCATCGCTTCAATCACCTCAATATGCACTGCCCTGGAACACATGCACGAGAACATCACCGCCCATCGCTTGGAGTTGGAGACTCCTCCTCTTGTGCGGCGTGAAACGGCGTCCCATGGTCCAAAGACATCGACACCTACGTAGGTGAAGGGAGGTGCTACTTGTAGCCGTTCTGCCGGCAGGGCTGCCATCTGTTGATGTTCGGCCTTCCCTCTCAGTTTCCTACAAGTGATACATCTGTAAAGCAGACTGCTGATACAGCGTTTGGCTCCCACGAGCCAAAACCCTGCAGCTCGAATGGCACCTTCAGTCAGATGTCTCCCTTGGTGCTTCACTGCTTCGTGATAGTGAGACACAAGCAGAGTGGCGAGGTGATGCCGGCCAGGAATGATGATGGGATGAGTCTCGTTCATGCCTAAGCCTGACTGCTCGATCCGACCTCCTACCCTGAGTAGTCGATCTTGGTCTACAAAGGGGTGCAATCTCCACAAGCTGCTAGAAGATGGTATGTTGGTTCCCGAGTTGATGCACTTGAGCTCTTCTGCGTAGCACTCACCCTGGACACTCCTTACAATGCACACTTCGGCTTTCAGCAGCTCTTCTTCTGTAGGACGACAAATGTGCCAGCCTTGACATTCGTTCTGAATCGAGCGAGCAAAGGAGCGAGCTACGTGGATCAAGTGTGCGATGGCTACACGGAGCGTGCTGAACTTGGAGAAGCGTTCAAAGCATTGTGGGCGTACCACACCTTTGGCGACATGGGTGAGTCTTGTAGTCACTTGTGGACGCACTTCGGCATCGATGTCGGGGTCGACAAGATTGTGAGTCTCTTGAAGCTCAGATGGATGCCCTGATGCGTCACAGAGAAAGGCTGGTCCTTTAAGCCATGGTGTGCTGCTAAGCAGGGCTGATGCTACAGTTCTTGACCCAACGTCAGCTGGGTTGAGATGCGTTGGGACGTACTTCCACTGGCCGGGACAAGGTGACTGAAGAATTCGTTGAACCCTGTTGTGTACGTAGACATGAAATCTCCTTGACTGGTTGTGGATGTACCCCAGTACAACTTTACTATCTGTGTAATAGATGATGTTGTCAAACGTTGTGTCCATCTCTGCAACTATCATCTCGGCGATCTCGACAGCGAGCACAGCGGCGCAAAGTTCAAGTCTAGGGATAGTTAAGCCAGGTTGGGGAGCCAACTTTGCTTTCCCAAAGACGAAGCCAACCTCAGTCTGTCCCTGCTTGCTGGTTACCCTGATGTAGGCCACGGCTGCTATTGCTTTGACCGATGCGTCCGCGAAGACACAGAGTTCTCTTCTTAGGGCACCTGTGGTGGAGAGGGACGTATAAGGGCGTGGTATTTGGAGCCCCTCCAGGTCTTGGAGTGACTGTTTCCATCTAATCCACTCAATCTCCATGTCTTTGGGGAGAGGTGCGTCCCAATCCTCCGCTTGCATGGTGAGCTCTCTGAGTATCAGTCTTCCATCAACTGTGATGGGTGCGAGAAACCCTAGGGGGTCGTAGAGGCTGTTCACGGTTGAGAGTACCCCTCTGCGGGTGAACGGCTTCTGATCGACCTCGATCTGAAACGTGAAGGTGTCTGTGCGCATGTTCCAGAACAGTCCCAGGCTACGCTGGATAGGCAGATCATCAATGAAGAGATCTAGGCTATTGAAATCCTGAGAGTGATCCTGGGGGGGGAATGCTCTGATGACTGCAGACCGATTTGATGCAATTTTGTGCAGCCTGAGGTTAGAAGCCGCAAGCATCTTCTGCGCTCGTTGGAGAACTGCGATGCCTTCTTCCTCTGTGCTGAAAGACTTCAAGGCATCGTCGACATAGAAATCGCGGTCGATGAATCTCCTTGCATCACTGCCGTAGTCAACCTCTGCTGCCTTAGCCGCCCGCCGCAAGCCATACACTGCAACTGCAGGCGAGGGGCTGTTACCAAAAAGATGAACCCGCATCCTGTAGTCCACGATGTCGGAGGTAGGGTCGTTGTCTCTATACCACAGGAAACGGAGAAAATCCCGGTGGTCCTCTTTCACGATGAAGCAGTGGAACATGTGCTCGATGTCGGCAGTGATTGCAACCTGTTCCTTCCTAAACCTCATAAGAACACCTAGTAGGCTGTTATTAAGATCGGGACCAGTGAGTAAAACATCATTGAGCGATACTCCCTCATAAGATGCACTGCTGTCGAAGACCACGCGGATCTTGTCTGGCTTCCGAGGGTGATACACACCGAACAGGGGCAAGTACCAACACTCCTGTCCAGGTTGCATGGGTGGGGCAACTTCTGCGTGTGCCTTCTTGAGCATCTTCTCCATAAACTCTAGGAAATCAGCTTTCATCCGTGGTCATTTTTCCAGTGAGCGCCGAAGTGAGACGAGACGTTCAAGAACCTGTTTCCTGTTGTTGGGGAGTTGCCGCCTCGGTGACCTAAACGGCAAAGGTGCGACCCAACTTTTGGAGCTGTCCTGGTAACACTCGGCTTCCATTATTTTCAGAAACTCTAAATCTTCCATGGATGGAGCAAGTTTGTGGTCGTTGGGAGTGCGAGCAAAGACAGTTTGCCCCAAGTTGTCTCCAATTAGCATCGTCGAGGTTAGCGCTGGATGATGTTGATGGTTACGTGCTTGTCCAAACACCTCTGTCACTTTGATCTGGTTGTTGCATGGCTGGAAATGACTTGTACGACCGTTTCCTAGAACGGCTGTTTTGTAACTTCTCACCTCCAGTGGTCTGTGAGCACCTCCAAGGCACACATCCCCAACGACGACCCACCCTAGGTCAAGCCTTTGGGCAAAGGGGGCATCTCCTGGGCCACTTATCTGCTCTCGAACCTTGTGGACCCGTAAGATATCTCTGCCCAGTAGGAGAAGAATCTCGGCGTCTGGGTCCGGAGGCGGTATCTTGTCAGTGATGCGTTTTAGGTGGGCATGATGGTAGGCTGCATTGGGGGTAGGAATCTCCGCACGGACATTAGGGATTTGGTTGCACTCGAGGAGTGTAGGCAGAGAAATACTCAATTTCTTATCCACTGGCTCTACGGTGTAGCCGCTGGCTCTCCTCCCCGATGTCTCCGTACGTCCTGCGCAGGTCTTTAGTGTGTATGAGTAAGAGTGCCCGGAGATCTTAAAGGCTTCGAAGAACTCTGACCGCGCGAGGGAGCGGTTACTCTGCTCATCCAATATAGCGTACATTCTCTTGGATTCCCCTCTGCGTCCGTTTGGGAACACCCTGACGAGGCAGATCTTAGCACACGCTCTGGCACTCAGACCTTCCCCACATACCTGTGTGCACGTTGACTTGACCTCCTGGTTATCCGCTTTGTCCTCCTCCCCGCTATCCTCTGAGGTGGAAGGGAACGACTTGGGTTTCCAGGTAGGTGGGTGGGGGTGAAGAGCTGTCACGTGAGCAGTGCTCCCACACTCAGTACATGTTATCTCGGCTGTGCAGTTCTTTGCAAGATGTTCTGTTGACGAGCAACAGCGAAAGCAGACGTAGTGTTCTTTCAAAAGCTGTTTGCGATCATCTAAGCTCTTCTCACGGAAACCTCTGCATTTCTTCAGAGGATGGGGCTTTTTGTGCAGGGGGCAATGTTTATTCGGGTCAATACGTTCCCTGCTTCCTTTAGACTCAGACTTGGCAGTTCCTGAGACCTGTGTCTTGTGTACGTGAACGGACGTCTTCGTGGGCTTCTCCCATTTATTCCTTCTCTCGGCTGGAGCTTGCATGAAGAGGTTGAAACTTGGGTCCGTACGTGCTTTCGCCTCGGTGCGGATGAAGTTCACCAACACAGAGAAAGGTGGGAAGCTGACGAAATGTTCTTGTTTGTATCTTGTCCCGTGGTATAGCCACTTTTCTTGTATGTTGTATGGGAGTTTCTCGATGATGGGCTTAATTCCTCTGGAGGTATCCAAGTACGACAGGCCTGCGAGGTAGCCATCCTCCTTGGCGGCTTGTAGCTCTGACAACAGGTCAGCTAGATCCCGGAGCATCTGTGGATCCTTTGTTGTGAGCTTTGGAAAGCTTTCTAGTTTTCTGAACAGAGCTTCTTCAACGGCTTCTGGCGAGCCATATACTTCGTCGAGGCGCCCCCATGCCGCGTACAGTCCAGCAGTAGGATTCCTAATGTTGACTGCTTTTATTCTTCTTACCTGTTCTGCTGACTCTTTTTCCAGGTGTTTGGTTAGGAGGTCGAGTTCTTCTGCGGCAGACAGGTCTAGATTGGCGATGGCGTTCTGGAACGATGTTTTCCAGGCCCAGTAGTTTATTGGCTGGTCGTCATATGTGGTGAGACCTGAAGTCAGCAGGTGGTTGCGAGCAAGATATTTAATGAGGCCCCCGGTGGTTGTAGAATGGTCGTGGTCACCTCTGTAAAGCGTCCCATGAGCGGGCTGGTGCGCAGGAGACGTGAAATCCTGACTGGGGTTCTGATGCGGAGGTGTTCCACTAAATTGGGGAGTTGGAGGGGGGTAGAAGGGCGACTTGAAGCCTTGTCGTAACGGTGCCTCGCTTTTCCGCGGGGCCTGAAGAGCATGGTGTGGCATAATAGCAGCAGAAGCAGCAGTCTGGGTTTGGCCCGCATTATGTGGGTGGGTGACTGGTCGAGAAGGTGGAAGGTTATCTCCTGTAGCTGATAAACCCTTGTTGCATAGGCTGGCTTGCTCGGAGACGAAGGCAGCGACGCGCTGGTCTTTGATAGACTGGGAGACCAGGCTGTCAGCTTCGCTGCGTACTTCGAGGCCCATATCTTGTAAACCAGCTACTAGGGAGTTCACTTCTGCCACAGCGGCATCCTTTTCCTTTTCGTCGATTAATGCGTCAAGGCTGGCTTGAATACGTGCTTGCTCCACTTTAAGCTCAATTTCTCTTTTTGAATGTGCCGCTCTAGCTTGCGCGGCTTCAGCTTTTGCCTTTGCCATGGCGATGGCTATGCTGATTTTTGAGCCGGACGATGTACCAGATGAGCGACTGCTCCTTGAGCGCACACACTCTGACTGGTTGTCTCCATTTCCTTTGTTAGCGTTGCTACGTTGAGACATTACGTATCGCTGGGTCTCCAGTATCGGGAGAAGAAGGCTGTTGCGAAGCTCTCTAGAAGCTGTAGTGGAGGCCGCTTATCTCTTAGTATTGAATAGCTCCGTAAGATGGCAATCCTCGTATGCCCTGTTAGCTGTGTTGCAGTCTTTTCACTGTCATGGGCTAAGTTTCCATTCAGCTTAAACACTCCCAAAAAACACTCCAGGACACGGACGGTTCAATTCCAGGAGGTTTACTGGGCATTTGTGAAACTGTAAACACAATACAATGAAATATATGAAATATGAAATGTATTATCAATGCGATAAAGTCAAAGCATCTGGCTAATTATCACAGCTTGCCAGCCTAGCCGCATAGCTTATATGAGACACAACAAAGCTAACCGAATAACAGACAACAGTTCAAAACGCTTCGCCGCTTAATTGTACAAAATGAATTATACTCACAGACTTTGCCTTAGTGGAGGGAAAAAGGATTAAACCTGTAACTGGGGAGCTGACGGCTGCGTGAGCCCACACAACAATATCCAGAGCCACACGGTAAATTTACTTCCTGACTCCCAGCGTGCACTGCTTCTATGTTGTCATGGTTACGAAAATAAACAAGTCACTCTAAACTGTGATAACAAGGTAAAAAAACACATTTCTGGAGGCATAACAAAGTCTATTCCGAGGGTATAGTCATGTGTCATCAGCATAGCAGTAAAATGAGTTGTTGCAGATTCATACATTTTTAGCAAGTGAAAACATTTAATAAAAAAATGTAAATAAAATAATAAAACTTAAAATGTAACCTTTTAAGGTCATGTGACCTTTGATGGGGAAATTACCTATGGTGATTGAAAAGGTTCTTTCTAAAAGATCTGAACCTGTTACTATAACCTGAGTCCAGCGTGATGCAAAATCTCTGTTTATGAGTTTCTTTGGTTGGGAAAAATATTGACATCTGGTTGATCTGGTGATTTATAGTAACTACACAGGCCATTTTTTAATTTGCATTTATTACTCAACCTTAAAGTATTACAAAAAACCCTCAGAAATACACAGCTCTTGCTACTCATGTTGACTGTTACGCAACATATTGAAGTAATCAGACATAAAATATAGCTGCAGCTTTCCAAATAAAAGAAAGTCTTGAGATCTCTCCTGAGTACTCATTAGTCATAGCCATACCTCTGTCGGTTGGCACTCACAAAGCCAGTCTGAACTCATGCAGTTCCAAAATAAATGCACAGTTCCATGGTATGGAAAGTAACTTTACAATAAAGGTTCACTAAACAGCAGGGATCGCATTTATTAAATGTTACAAAACACGCAAGACAAATGAAAGCCTGACAGATGCCACACAGCCCTGCTCTCCTTTCTACTTGTAAACAGCAAGTTGAAGTGACTGAGAAAGGATTCTGGCTTTCCAGGGAGAGTAGGTGTGTTTGGTGTTTGAGGGAGGAGAATGAGGAGCAAGGGATAGATGGATGTGAGCCAGCAGAGGGAGACCCCAGCGGTTGTGTCGACTTCCTATGATGAAAGGGTCATGGGCATCTGTAAATCTGAGCAGCTGGAAGAAGTACGAGGAGCAAGGCAAGAGAAAGAAGTTGGGGCTGCTAAGCTCGCCACTGCCCCTGCTGCTCAGCTCTCTCTCTCTTTTTTTTTTTTTTTTCTCACTTACACGCATGCACAGACACACACACACGTTTTGTTTTGTTTTTTTGGGGGGGGGGGGGGGGGGGGGGGGGTTGTTATAATGGTCAATCCTAGACATTTTTTTCACTACCTGTGTAGTTTACACAAATATAATCAGAGCCATGAACTAAAAACAGTCTTTAGCAAACCTATTAAAAGCATAATCCATTAGACCTTCATTAGTGAAGATCTAACTGAACTTAAAAAATACTTTTACACCACAGTGTCCTCAGTAAACCTGTTGACTGTTTTGACTCTTTTGTTATTGGTCATATTGGTGTTATAAATTAATAGTTATGGTTTAGACTTAATATAATCCATGATGCTAATGAATATAATGAATAGTAATATATATATATATAAATATATATATATACTGATGTTGTTGCATCTCATAGAAAGCAAACGCATAAATATTGTAAGCTGTTTTTCAAAAAAAAAAAAAAAAAAAATTCTCGTCCCAGTGAAATACAAACACACACTGTTTAAGTAATTATACCCACTCTGATTAAGATGTTGATATATTTCAGTCAGTACCTTGCCCATACGCTTGGATAACACTTCTTGTAAGTGCAGGTGCAGATATGTGTGTGTAATTCAGCTGTGTGTGTGTGTGTAGCCGTGTTTATGTGTGATCCTGCCAGGATTTACTGCCCACTGCTTCAGGGCAGCTGGTGCAGGGCAAAAAGGCCTGGTCAAGGCTGCTTCCTCCTCCTGCAACCCAAAAGGATACAATCTGCTGACAGATACCTGCTCTGAGATGACAGAACACTTCCTCCTCAAAATATGTACACATTACATTTAGATGACACACTGTATCCACAGTGACTTAACAAACGCCCAGACGGCTGATGTTGTTACACGGACCATTTGTGGTATTTGTGACGCACAGCGGCTGCTCCCCTTGTTGAGACCAAAAGGAATTATAGGAGAACAATACTTTGATGCTTCAGTGTCCCGGACGCTTTGTAAATAGAAAATATTTCCAATATTCTTTAAATTGAGTTCAAATTAAGGTTTTACATTATATTCCCTCACATTACAAATGGACATATAGTAATTTAGGTGTTTTTAGGACTGATACACCATGTCACGACTCCATGCCTGATTAAATTTGATACTGACTGCAAGGATTTTCTGTACTTTTCCTTATTCAGTTGAAGATTCTTTAATCACTCCATTGACAAAGCGATATTGTTCTGTTCTTTTGAACTTGTATTTCTAATTGTGATATTCAGTCCACGGGTTGTCCTGCATCTGCAGACTTGGTAGTGAGCACATGTTAGACTACGTTCTGAGATGCACTCTCTACGCTGCCTTTTCAGGGATCAGTTGCAAGGAAACAATTCTTTGTGACCTTTTTTTTAATGACACACAGCCAACCAACAGTTCTGAAAAAGCCACTTCTGATTATCTTTAGTTTTGCCCACCCCTTTTCGTCCTCCTGCATTTTACTTGTTGGTCGCTCAGACTGCAAACTGTTGGTAATACAATCCCCCCACTGCGCACTTCAGTGTCAGCATGCCTCATGTCTGTCCAGGGAGCTTGGGTCACTGTCGCATTGTTATTTTGGAAGTAGCATGTGTTTGTCTAACTGAGGCTCGGGTTTCCTGGTCCTCAGGCAAGAATCCGCTTGCTTTGGTCTGCAAAGGAGCCATGACGGACAAGAGAAGTGTGCAGTGCTGCAGCTGCAGTAAAGTGGTCAGATTTCAGTTACTTGGGTGAAGCTAATTTTGGTTGGAGCAGGTGTCCAGGTTAAATATTTCTGAAGTGACTAAGTTACAGTGATTTTCTTTGTTTCATTTAAAAGTCCAGTACAACAGGAAGACTCCAGTTTTATGAAATGTAGAATATAAAAACATCAGCAGAAACTCTTGTACTATGAAAGTAAAATAACAGAATAATTATGTATTCATAAAAGTAGCCTATGTACTTTTGCTTTTTCAGTGTACTGCGGCCCTTGAGAAGGAAATTGAGTGAGATAAGTCAAGATGGACTCTTGACTCTGCACGTGAATGCGAATCTGCCATGTTATGCTTCATTTGATAATTGATAGAGCGGGTTAATTGCCTTGATCAAAGGTCAGGAGATTTAGTATTCTGAGGTTAGGCTGTAGGATTTGAATTGGACACGTCAAATGTTTATAAGATGAAAACCTAATGCAGTTATGGGACTCTGGCCAATTAAGAACATTAAGGATGTTTTATTCTAATCGACGGTGATATCAGTTGCAGACATCCACATTAAGCCTGATGAATATTCATGAAACCTCTTCTCAGCCTATCGAGCGCATATTAATTTCAGAAACGTGTGTCTGGAGTCCGGAGACGTGATCACATTTCCCTCTAGCATCAATCCTAATATGCAGATGAATGCTCTTTTAAACCTAGCATGAGCCTCTGAGGTACATTTGATATTTCATTCATGTGAACGACTATAAGCGAAAAAAAAAAAAGGAAAGGAAATGGCTAAAACAAACAAAAATACCCACAATGCCCTAGTGTGAAATCTCCAGAGGTCGTGCATAATTACCCGGCGGAGCACCTACCTGAACACCTCTCGCTGCCTGTCAGCGCTGCACACGCACACACACACACACACACACAGACCACAGAAACACACAGCAAATACCCCACTCACACAGTCACAAAACCCTTCCTTCTCATTTCTCTCTCTTGAACACACACACATACTGACTAACGCACACACTCGAGTACACAGACCGACACATCAGCAAAGAGCGCTGCGGCTCTGCGGCCGACCACGCCGTCCACAAGGGAGAAATCTTCAGCTCATTTCTGACCCAGGCTGTCGAGGTGTTAATTGCCCTCCTGAGTCGGCAGAATTTTCAGGGTAAAAGGTGCTATCCTTGATGGATCAGCACTGTTGCCACCAGTGACTGATTCTTTCAACTTGGACATGTACCATGCATATCCTATATCTCATTAAAACAGCCAGCAGAAAGGGCTGGTGAGGCAGAGGTGTGTAGATAAACACATTTGTTTGAAAAATAAGCTACATTTGTATCACACTGTCACACAAACGGCAAGATGAAAACTTTTAAGTGACTCAAAAAGTTGACAGAGAGCTGAAGGCTTGACACAACTGACAAATCTTTACACTTATGTGTAATATTGTTACTTTGTGTGTCTCTTTCAGATTTCTACTAAGCTGATTCAACATAATGTCTGTCTTCAAAATCTAAGGATCAAGAACAAGTCAAGATCCTGTTTTAGTTTTGCACAGGTCAGTCAATTCAAAATGCTAATGAAAGCTTGTCTTAATATATAATCAGTAAAAGCCTCATTGTCTATTCTTTCAATTATGCATTAATACCTGAGTGCCTCTTCCGGATGGTGTTTATGTAGGAAATCCACATTGTGGACCAATTAAAGTCAAAGTCCCTGCCTGTTATAGATGTTTCAGTGATGAGTGAGAAGCATTGTTTAACATTGAGTAGATCTGGCCTTGTAGCGGCTCAGCAGGCGGAACAGAGAGGCTTGGATAAAGACACAGATTCAGTTGAAAGGAAGCACGTGTTGTTGTTTGTACGACCGCTCTATTCTGTTGTATATGAGACAACAATCTGTAATAAAATTGATCTATCAGAGTTGTTTTTAAAGAAAGTTAATATGATATATAATCTAAACTGTTTACATTGCTTCAAGCTAATATTTGGTAAAACAAAACCATTAGTACGTGTTTGTTAATCCACGTTTTAACAGTTTCTTAGTCCAGTTTAACATGTTTTCACACACACACACACACACACACACACACAGCGTCCACCAACCCATAAGTAATGATAACATAGCGTCATGCAATCTGCTTCCATAATCTACTCGCATTTTATTATTGAACATTTTTATTTTATTATTTTAAATTTGATTTCATTGGCTTTTTTCCTCACAAAAAACTTTATTCAAAATTTATTTTAACAACATATTCTATATGACAACGGGATATTTATCATTTGAAAAGGACACATATTCTGCCCTGCTTTCTCTATGATCACATTACAACTTACATTATAAACTTCTTGGTTAACCCCTTAGCACCTACCATATATCATATCTGACACATGACATTTTAAGTTCTTGAGACTTCTACTTCAACAGTGTGATTTTTTTCCCCAGAAATTGCACAATAAGCAATACGTTGCAAAAAAAAGATATAGCAAATATACTATAAATTATAACACATGGATGCAAATTAACACTTGTTTATTTATTTATTTCAGGCTCGGTAAACACTCCACTTTAAAATATTTTGAATTTTCTGACAATTACTTCAAAGGGCTAAGACAGAGTGCACACGCTCAGTTTAAATTTGGACCTTCCCTGGTGTTTTTATCAACATCCATCACTTTCAACAACAGATACTTGGAGTACTTTAAGTTCATTGCACACTGTATGTTCTCCATATATATATAGTAAAAATATATAGTAGTGAGGATCATATTTTGGTCAAACTGGGTTGGCTAATTGTTTTGTCATATTTGTATAACATTCTGTGGTTTTTGTTCGTTTGTTTGTTTGTGTGGCTGGGGGTGCCTCCAACACATAGCTAACACATTTGACATTTGAGTAAACCAGCATGTCATTGCAGTTGGTAACTTTTGTTGGAAACATGTGCACTGTCAGTGAACACACACACACACACACACACACACACACACACACACACACACACACACACACACACACACACACACACACACACACACACACAGAAATGTTCTTAAAGATGGATGAGTATGTAGAAACACTACACTCATATGCACAGAAATACAGAGACTGGCAAATGTGTAGAGGTCTGCATTCACACATACACGCAGTCACACTCATAAACATAATCATTTGCATGGGCTACATATTATGTACAGTTGAGGCTTTTTGATATTAGATAAAATGTGTAAAATCAATGTAATTGTTATTTAAATAAAGACATAGCCTTCACATATAGGCTTCAAGATCACATTTTGTAAAATCCTCCCAAAGCTTTTGAGTTACATCATCTCATTTAGTTGGAAATTTGAATAAATTACAGCTGTAAAAAACAACAACAAAAAAAGTATTTGCATAAATTCTTTCCCAGGAGTGACATCAAATATTAACCTTTCCTGTCCACAAACTGACACCAAACCACCTGAAACCTGAATCCCAGGAATCCGACTCTAAATTCTAGATAAAACTGCAGAACTATCTGATAACATAAACGGGTGACATGGTGGTACAGGCTTAGCACTGCAGCTTGACATCAACATAATTCTGGGTTTAAAATCTCCTTGTTGACTTGGGAATTTCTGTGTGGAGTTTTCTCCCTGCTTCGATATGGGTTCTCTTCAGGTATTCCAGCTTCCTCCTACAATTGAAAGACATGCACAATAGATTAATTGGTTATTCTAACTTGGCTGTGGATGTGAGTTATATACAGTCCTTGAGGTATATAGAAAGAAGTGCTCTATTAATATATGGTTACAAATGTCACTTTTAAGTGGTCATTAAAATTATAAAAGCACTCTATGAATGAGTTATAGCTTTAACCGAGGTTAAATGAATCGTATTTTGTATAACATTTCCAAATGAAGTGAAAATATGTTATTTAAACTACATCATGCTCCAACAGAAATCGTGAATAATACTTTCATCTAGCTATATATTTTTTTTTCATGTGATAAAATCATTATTAAACACCAGTGTTGCTGTACATGTGCTGTACATTTTGAAACAGTGAAAGATGATACATTCACTGAACATTGACACTCACCCATACAACATTTATTGTGGCCTTGAGGATACGTTTTGTCTGATACGATTGATTTAAGTGAGACATGAATCCATGGGCGCACCCAAGCTTAGCAAAACATGAAAAATTGATGGGAAAATTTGTAGCCCAACAAAAAATGAACATTTAATTATGTGTAATTGTCCAGTCAGAATCATTTAATCCACCAACCGAATCACATTCAGTTGTTAAGGTTAATGCTTTGCCATACAGTTTGTTTTATTTGGAGTCATAAAAACAAAACAGCTGTTCTCAATATCATTAGTGAATTTCCCATTGTTTAACCATTTTTCAAAGACAAAATATTGTTTTTACTAATGGCCGTTACACTAAGCATCCAGTGTAAGGGGATCACAATATGCAATATGAATGAATTAATTGAAACCAAAGTAGATTGATTTGTAATAAGATCCAGCCTAGCTGGTTAAAATAAATCCTTTTATCACTGTTCATAGGAAAGAAACTCAAACAAAGAAACAAGCATGAGTGAAAGACAGAATATGACTCATATGCACACACACACACACACACACACACACACACACACACACACACACACACACACACACACACACACACACAGCAGGGGGCCTGTGTGAACTGGATCAGATATATGGCCGCAGGTCCACTCTCAGGCTCTGTGGGCTTTAGGGACTCCACTTACTAGTTCCAGGCTCTGTGTCTCTGCTGTCATCAGTAAAAGAAAGAGTCCAGTAAAACACCTGTTCTACCCATCCAGGGAGTAGCATTACTGATCAGCTTTACAGTGAGAGAAGTGTACTTGGGAAAACAGATAAATAAAAAGCATCTAAATATTAGGGTAAATAGTGATTAAAATCAAAATTAAAAATGCAATTAAATTGCAGTTTCTACACTTTTGTTGCAAAGGTCATTCAACAAACCAGGAATGCTTTCAGATTTACTGTCTTACTTTTAAAAACACCTGGTGGCTGATAGGTCGTTCCTGTGAAAAATCACCTGGTTGGTCAGAAACCAGCTGTCAGTAAAATCACGTGCTCAAACCTTGCAGGTGTAGCATAAGGGCCTGATGTAGGATTCTTCAGGCCTGCACTCTTATTGGATGAAAGAAGCTGAATATCATTTACAGTGACTACTATTAGCAATAGATAACACCCACTACAGTACACTGACATTTGTCCCAAAATGCTGCCTTCCTGTTACCAATTAGTAGCGCTATCACTATAATTGAATATTTACTAGTAGATGTGATCATATCTTGATTGGATAATGTACTGTGCATTCACAGTACAAAAAGTACTAAAAATCTTCCTTATCGAAGAGAAAATGACCATCTTCAGGCAAAGAAAGACGAGTATCACAGATGGTGACAACACAGCGCCCTTTAAATACTCAGAAGCCAGTCAAAAGGTTAGCTATACAACCCCCACTGGATGTTTGCAAGGATGTCATCGCATGTTTGATGACATAGGTGCATAGAAGTGATTGGGGCAATCACTGAAAATGAACATGGCTTAGCAGCTGAGAAAACTAAGATGGAATTCAGGTTCGGATATAAATTTATTTGCCTTGTGTGGATGAAAAACAAGATAAGAGAAAGAAAGAAAGAAAGGAAAGTGCACCAAAGATGTACTGGCATAAGAACCAGCTTTATAAAATTAAACTATAAAATTTTAAAATACATGGAAACAGGAAGACGGGTTACATTACTTAAAAGGTTACATTAAAAGTGACAAATTCATTAATTTACCAAGCCTACACAGGCATAACTAAACAAATAAACTTTTCAGTTTACACATTGGGTACCTTTAGGAGTATATTCTACCTAATAAACATCTCAACAAAATGAAGTATGTGTTAACAGACTCATTATGGGCTAAGTGTTAAACTGACCTATGTATAGCAACACTGGCATTTCTGCTATTTAGACTGCTTTAAATACAGTCAAGCATGGCAAACTGTTCAAGATCAAAATAGAGACAGACAGGGAGATGATTTCAGACAACTGATGCATCATAGCTTAAGAGTGTCATCGTCACTAATCATATAAATCTTTAATATAAATAGTTAATGTAAATAATGAAAACAGAGTTTCTACAGCCAGTTCTTTATACATTAAATCCCCATGTTTATCATTATGAAAATGAGTGGATGGTGTGTTAGATTTACACTCATATCTTACATTGTCACATAATTGACTTGGCACTGTCTAAGTTATAGACTCAATCAGTTGCCTCTTTAATTGATCTATTTTTACTAATAAAATATGCTTTTGATGAACATGGGCTGAAAATAAAATAATAAAGATCATAATAAAACTGTCCTTTACTAACACAATACTGCCATCTAATGACAGACACGCTACATAGATTAACCTGTTCCTTGTTTGATATCACACACACTCATTCACACATGCTCAAAGAACAAAAAGGTGATTATACTGTAACACTGTTTATAGAGCATTCACTGGAATGTGATGCCTAAAGATATATCTTTGTAATGTATACTTTCATTCAGTGCCAAGAATTCACATTTTACATTGTTCTCAGTGTGGTGCAGTGAGAATTTTGATTTTACTTTTATAACCTTAACTTAAATTATGTAAAGAACAAAATCCATTACAATCACAATATCTGTAATTACTGCACTTTTAATAACCTTTATTGGTTTTAATGTCACACGTTGCCTCATTTTAGCAACTTAATGAAAAATGACGTTTTTCCTAACATATGAATTTAGTTTTGTATAGTTGATTTACAGTACACTCCTAAGTGTCGTTGACTAGTACAGCTGCTGTGCATTGGCCCATCAGTCACCCTGGCTGGATTTAGTCACAAAAGCCAGCCTAAAACTGCACAATTTGAAATTCTTCTGGTTAGGTCCTGGAAATTCTTCTAGCATGTCTCATTCTCAGTAGCATTTGTCACTTGATCAGGGCCCATGTATGTTACAAGGCGGCATCTTTTAGCCATAATTTTTCAGTGTATGGAGTAGCCCAAGAAACTTCAACAGAATTCCCTCAACATGTGAAACAGATGCAATAAGAAAAAAAAGTGCTTGTCTGATGTTTACCTGAGGCAACTAAGGTTAGTCGCATGTTAGAGATGGGACCATGTTTCTAACCAGCTACTTTTACTGCCAAACACTGAGCAAAAATGCTTCCAGGAAATGGTTAATCAGGTGGGTAATTACAACCATATTGCTAATCACTTGGGATGTAAGACCTTTAAATGCGTAATGACCTTATTAAGTCAATTTAAACTGAATTACCATCATCTCCAGATAGACAGTCAGGTTAAACATCCAAATAAGACCTTAAAATCCATAATGCGTGGATGCTGTTATATAGTTAATAGTTATATAGTTTGTCTAGTTGAGCAGGCAAACCCCTATGTTGAAGGCGCTGCAGGGCCCTTGGTCGGAGTCCCCCAAGCTTTTTTTCCTGCATGGCATTTTTTTCTACTTTTTTCCTGCTTTGGTCACTTTGAATTATCTTATCAAATAAAAAGTTTAAAAAGATGAATTAAAAAAAGCCCATACTTTTGTAAATTCTTACATTGACATTAATAAGGGAGCCCACTTTGTCTTTCTTAAATATTAGCCCTAGACTGCTTTGTGTGGAAGGTCTGCAAGGGCAAGGCATTGTCTCAATTTGATGCCTATCCAGTTCCTTGGGTGAATGAGCTCCATGATTAGTTAGGCACTGCTGGATTTGGCCAGTGGCTACTGATTCAAATGCCTTCAGAATATAAATAAAAAACTGTCTTCTTGGTCCCAATTTGTGACGCTTTCTGCTTGTTCTTTGCTGTGTAATACTGCACTGCTGCATCCACACAGTGCAGACTGTCTTCTCAATGTCATTACCCCCATTAACAGCTGGGAAGAGCTTATGTGGTGTTGGCTTCGGTGCTGGAGTCTGTCCGTTCACAACAGCAATCTAAGAAAGTCTGTGGTTAGATGTAATACTGTATATACTGATTCTAGCCACTGCACCCTGTCTGAACCCCAAGACCAAAATAGAAATAAGGTAGGTCTTGGAGTTGGTTGGTTTTTACTGGAGATTCATTCTGAACTTCTTAATAGTTTTCTTTTGCTTTCATCTTGTTGAGGCTATGAACGTGGCCTGGTAGGAAAGGTAAAGGCTAGTTACTTTATCAGAAAGTGTGTCAGTCAAAAATGTAGTTAACAAAAAAAGTTGGGATTTTTTGTTTTGTTTTGTTTGTTTTTTAACCAGAAAGAATCACAATGAGTAATTCCATGTTATGTTTTCAAGTCACTGGAAAGGCAGACATCATTGCAATTATTAGGTTTACTTTTAAGAGGAAAAACGTGCACATGGAGAAAAGATTATACTGCACATGCTTTTAATAAGGCAATTAAGGATACACAAATAGAAACAAATAAACCCAAAAAATATTCAATCAAACCAACACACTAAAAACACATACCCAGCAAACACAGGCTAAAAACCCAGAAATGCAGAGTTACAGGTCACTGGCAGGTCAGCCTCTCTCCTATTACTCTCCTCATTATGTTTGTCCTTTTCCTTCCATTTCATTTGTGCTATGGTTAAATACAAATGGTTGATTAAAAAAACAGGTCATAGGATGATGAAAATGAAGATGTTTTGTTTTGTTGTTTTATGTTGTTCCAGTATAGTATTGCTAAGTCAGTCACTTCTATTTTTCTCTGTATTGTATACGCATTAGAAGTGAGATTGCTATATTTGCTGAATCACTGCTTAATGTTCACAAAATGTGTGGCTCCACAGTGAAGTCAGTGTCTGTGTGCTTGCTGCAAACAGTGTCATCTTTCCTTCAATGTGGCAATTCATACCCTGTTACTGGGCTTCTTCTCATTCGTCTCTCTTTCATTCCTCTTTACTTAAAGAGTCTGCCCTTCTTTGCCAGCTGGGTCCTAAGGGAGCCTGGCCACTCATCAGGGACCTATTAAAGGAGGTGGGGGGAGTGGGTTTGTTGGGAGAGACACGGTGGCAGGTCAAATCGCTTTGTGGCCGAGGAGAACTATCATTTACTGTAATTCAGGCCCTGTCAGGCTGAAGGAGAGGGAAGGTGAAGTGGTGTGGTGCACCCTGGCTCTCATCTGTCTCCCCTTCCACCTCACCTATCATAGACAATGGGTGGCTGATGGTGGATGGTGAGTGGGAGGATGGGCACTGGAGGAGATATTCCAGCTACTGTCAGGTGCAGGTATGATTTTGGATTTAGTGGATTCTTTTGCCATTTAACAACAGATAGTCACTGTGTGAGCACATATGGATCCGGTGCTTTGCTCAAGAATACTATGGCGAGACATTAAAGTATTATCTGAATCAAACCTCTATTTTTAAATTCATAGTATTACTTAGAAAAATTAAGAACATGATGATCATCCAAAGCACATGATTATCATTTTGTTTGCATTCCTGCACAAAGTGGTTTCTTTCTGTCTTTTTTTCTTTTTCCCCTCAATAAAATCTGTTATCTGTCAGTTGCTAACAGTTGACCTTGCAGCCATCCTCCTGTCACCTGTGATGTCATCACAAAGGCTTTCATTTTTGTTGCTGACAGCAAGACAAATATCTCTCTATAGATTTGCTCTGGTTCAAATGGAAAAACGTCTGTTTTCCACTGTACATGCAACATCACTACGGAAGATTAAGAAGATGCTTTTTAACAACTATGTTGATTTGATTTTTTTTTTTTTTTTACATTTCTCTATTTACAACATCCTTTAGCTTTAACTCTTTATTGTCATTGCACAGTCATGCTTTGTACAGTTGAGATTTTGCAAACATGTGATCACTGACCATGTCAGCTATTTTTGATATTTATAACAATCCTGATGTGTCAAATGAGTGAAGAACCTGCTAGACATTATGTAGATGAGATAAACCATGGCAACTAAAAGTAAACGAACAAATGTACAGTATATACTCTCTCAGAGGAAGTAAAACACTTTCATGTCAAGCATCTTGCTTGTTATGAGAAATTGGGTAAGGGAGGGCTGAAGATAGATTTTTTTTCTTACTCCCTGAGTGTGTTTACTGATGCCTTTAGGTACAACCATGGCACTGTCCCTGACTTCCCAACACTCAAATTATTCCGGATGAGATCTGAAGGCCTACAAAAGTTTTATCAGTCACTAGATTCTGCCTGGAACTGTAGTCACTTGAACAAGTGGACACTGCCAATGAATTTACCTGATTATATTTGTTATATTGTGATATTTACGCCTGTCTGCGTTTTATCCCTCACATTGTCAATGAGTCAGCGTAGCTCATTCGTTATTGATGACAGTGATACTGAGTTTAGCTGCTGAGGATATCTGTAATTGTCCATCAGCGAACGCTGCTGTTTTTGCAGCAGCGATCATTTTTATGTAAACAACATATGAGTTATTGGACGTGATTGCCTCTGGTTACCATGTCCAATATGGCAAAGAGCTCTCAAATGAAGTGTGCATAACTCAACATACAAAACTTCAATGGTACAAGAAAACTGGAGTACTGCCCTGCTAAAAGAAAGGAAGCAGTAATTACAATAAATAGCATATATATTCAGAATTAAATATACAATATATAAATAATATATCCTCTGATTTTCATACAAATCCTATTAACTGAAACAGAGAACACAATGAAACACACTAATGAAAGAAAATTATTGAACTTGACACATTAAAGGTCAAATACTCCCCATCTGAATGGGAGATACACCAAAGAGAACTTTTGCCCGGTTCTGTGTTTCTGGAGGATTCCTTTGATCCTTTCCACAATATGTCTGTTGGATCAACTTCAGGACTTGTTGTTCTGAAACATTACCTGTAGTCCAGTGGCATGCAGTGACTTTTACAGAAAGGCAAGCGGAGATGATGATGACTAACATGCTGGTCTCCTATCAGTTTCCTCTCAAATACCAGAGGTTTATCCACAATGTGCATGTGCAAATAATGAAAAAAGCTGCTGGCCTCTCAGCCCGACAGGCTTAAGCCATTGTTAATGGATTCAGCTTCCAGCTGAATCATGAGCCTGCTTCTGTAAGTAAGTAAATAAGTAAAGTAAAATTTATTTATATAGCATGTTTCACAAATAAAAATCACAAAGTGCTTCACAATAAAACCAGAAATATGAATACAATAATATAAAAAATTGTATAAATACAATTGTATAAAAATGTCTTCAGCTGCTTTTTAAAGGAGTCAACGGCGTCTAGACAGTGTAAAGACAATGGAAGAGAGTTCCACAGCCTTGGTGCCAGTGCCTGAAAAGCCCAATCCCCACATGTTTTTAACCAAGTATGTGGGACCAATAGTAACCTCTGACCTGAAGACCTAAGTGCTCGGGATGAAGTATGAGGTTTCAACAGGTCAGAGATGTACTGGGGAGCTTCAGCATGAAGAGCTCTAAAAGTTATGACTAAAATTTAAAAATGAACCCTAAAATTTACTGGCAACCAATGAAGAGAAGCCAAAACTGAAGTAATGTGTGACCTCTTGTTTATGCCACTTAAAGTTGTGCAGCAGCATTCTGTACAGTCTGAAGGTGATCCAAAGCTGATTTGTTGAGACAAGTAAAAAGACCATTACAGTAATACAAACAAGAAGAAATAAAAGCATAAATAATCATCTCAAGTTTTGCCTTTGACACCAGTAGTCTGACTTTAGAAATGTTTCTTAAATGATAAAAACAGTTCCGGAGCAGTTGGTTGGAGTGTTTCTCAAGAGACATTGAACTGTCAAATATAACACCTAAGTTTCTGAGACTCGACTGAAATGAATGGTCTAAAAAACTGATATGCTGCCTAATTTCTGACAACATGTGATCAAGAGCAATAATCAAAGTTTCTGTTGCATCTGTATTAAACTGGTGGAAATTGTCATTTATTCATTGTTTGATTTCTGACAGACAATAGTCAGTAGCAAACTGCAACCACAAGATGGCAGTAATTTAGAGGATGGATACAAATCCCAAAAAAGCTTTATGACAAATTGCTGTTTGAGATGAAAGTAGAGGGACTGTTTTCACTTTGGTATCTTTTAGTTAATATCTATTTTCAATATTTGTTACATGTTTTTTTAAAATAAATGTAACAAATTGTAATGAAGAATTTCTTATGGACAGGGCATAAACAGGAAGAAAAAGTGTAGATTATTACTAACTAGAAAGCGAAAATTTCAGAAGAAATTTTAAGTGTGCCTATGCCGCTGGTAAACAGTGTAGTTTGCCATTCATACAGCTACAGAGAGCAAAACTCAGCAGAGCAGCCATTCTCCACCATGAACTATGGTAAAAACAAACACCGCTCGCACCTCACAGATGACAGCTTACAATTTTGGGTAAAGATGAAGTGACTTTGTACAGCCCCGATTTGCAGACGCTGTGCACATAGTTTCATGAGCAGAAGTCCCATTGTACCACGGCAGACCCGACAATGTTTGCATGAACACGCTTTGAAGCATTACGTTATGGACCACTTTTCACACATAGTTGGTGTACCCACACAGCCGGCTGTAGCTTTTTAACTCACAGCCTGACACACACCCAAAAAACAGCCGAGAGAGCACAGACTACGCCAGAGAGGCGTGATTGCAGATGCCGCTCAGGTGGGTCCACCTCCCCTGCAGCGGCACTGCAGACCACGCCCCGCCACACACATCAATCACGTAAAATAAATATTTATGCACTTTTGCATTCACTTTTTGTTTTTTGTTATTTTTACACAGTGTTCTGAATGATTAACAATGGTCTACAGACAATCTTGTGTATTATTATACAAACTTTGGTTGTAAGATGCCCTACCTGGCCCCCTGGCAAAAGCTTTGCTAGATCCGCCCCTGCACAGTTACCAGCTGTCAGCTAAATAAAAAAGGAGCTTGGTGTTTATTTCTCTCAGAAACAGTTCATAACTTCCCTTCAACTCATTCATGTCACCTAAAAAAAAGGTAAACCTGTTTCTCCATCACCAGTTCAGCTCTGATGATTCGGTAAGGTCATCTCCTGGTTTCCACCAGCCGCTTCTACAGCTGTGGCTCCAGCAAACATCAGCTGATACTAGAAATTAAAATCAAATGAATTCTAACAACAGCTGATCAAGCTTAAACGTGCTGCTGTTGTTTAGCGCGATAAACAAACAAGAGAGAAAAGCCGATCATTGATCAGTTTCATGACTGAAGTTTGAACAGGCGAGAGAATGACAGGGGAGGCTGTCATAAAGTTCAACATCAGTAACTTAGCGCGCACACAGCTGTATAGAAACTCCGTCGTGCTAGCTAGCACGCAGTACAAGTTATTATAACTGATTGTAAAAAGTCAGCACAACGGAAATAAACTACACCTAAACTCGGTTTATATCTGACCCAAATAGAGTGCAGTTCATAACTTCTTACCTGAAATTCAGTTCACCTCACGCTCTGACCGGCAGCCGCCTGCTTCTCCTGCCTTCGGTTTCCCTGATCCACGATCTACCACCGGTTGATCGGCGGTCGCCTCGCCGCCTCGTTCCCTGCATGCTCTGTCTGACACACACCGGTGGATAGCTGCCCTCGGTTGTAGCTCCGCGTCAGCGACCACCAAACAACTCAGTTATTTTTTCCACATCGACCAGCATCTGGACAATCCACCGCCTTTCACTGTTTGTACCGTTACTAAAAAAAAACCCTCATCGGCTCATAAAAACGAAAAATAAGTCCAGCTATGACCCTGAGTCAAAAAGACAGCCAGTTAGCTAGCTAGCTGTCTAGCTCTTTGCAGGCACCGAAACCATCAGAGCTAATATGGGATGTCTTGGTAACACGAGCACATATTTGAAGTTTACATCTGGCCAATCCACCACCTTTCACTGTTTATACCGTTACTAAAATGAATAAATAAATAAATCATTTATTTATTTAAAATAAGTCCAGCTGTGACCACGAGACTTTACGAAGGACCGGGTGTGAAACCAGAGTAAGCCGCTCTCACTGTCATCCAGGCCGGCTATAGCTTGTTAGCAAAGCCGCGCTAGCCACACTAGCCAGCTAGCCTCAAGCAGAAACGACATCGTCAGAACATTGTCGCTAATATGGGATGTTTTGACAAAATGAGCAGATATTTGAAGTTTACACACCTATATTCTCGCCTGAAAATATCTTAAAAGTTTATTTTGTGACCTAGAAACAGTATTAAGAGGAAAATAAAAACTAAGTGATGGCCGCCATTGTTTGACTCGGCAGAGGCGTGCTATGAATTGTGGGATATTGAGTTTTCCACCAAGCATTACCGTAACTTTTGAATGATTTGCGCAACCTTAAAAATTCCAATGGCTCCTGAAAGCAGCGACGCTGTGCGCACCGTTGATATTGTCATCATTACGGTAATCCAAATAAGGGTAGACAGGCCGTACTACTCCCGGCATACCACTAGAGAGAGCCAACACACCACAAATGAAGTTTGAAATTTGTATCAGTGGGACCAAAAGATGGAGCCAACACACCACAAATGAAGTCTGTTTCTATGGCGCCAAAAGAAGAATCTTTCTAAATTTGCACTAAAATATTAATATTTAAAAAACTATAAAAGTCATAAACACCAAAAGTGTATACCATACTAGTCCAGCTCCAGCCGCACAAAATGATCTAACATATGTAACCCTATTGTCAAAACTGTTTGGCAGAGAAGCGCGGGAAAATTTTCACTAAAATATTAATATTTAAAAAACTATAATAGTCATAAACACCAAAAGTCATAGCACACAAAATGAGGTAACATATATGAAGCTTGTCTCAAAACTGCGAGGCGAGATTCGCTGCAAAATTTCAGGCGGAAACTGAAGAATAATAATAATAATAATAATAAATCCGACGAATAGTAATATGTGTGCCTCTTGGCATAGGCACACATAAATATTAAATAGTGGAAAGGGGTGGGATTAAATTAACTTAACTGAGCATGTAAGTTATTTACAATTATTATTGCTTTGTTTTCCTTTTGTTTTGCTGTGTTTGTTTGTCTCTTTTTTCTCTGTTGTTGTTGTTATACCATTTTAATGTGTTCAAAATAAAGATTCAATACAATAGATGTCACTGAACAGGCCCTGCTTGCCTTGCTTGCCCCGATAGAAAGCCGCTCATCTTTGACCTTTTTTTGGTGAGGGTTGTTGTCTAACCGCATGACTCACTCTCTTTTAGAATTTGCTCAAGCATTTCAACATTCAGTCCTTCATCTCTAATGGTCAGCTGCAGTAAAACACATTCAAACCATTCTTTCAGTGTCTCAGTATTTCACAGATCGATAGATATACAGATTTTTTAATCTCATGTTGGGGAAATTCAGTTGTTATGGCAGCACAAGGGTCATGAGTTCATACTATACATAATAAAATACACTAGAACACATGTCACAGAGTCACACAAAAAAACACTTACCACACAGAACACAATATTTAAGGCTCTGAGTTGAATATAAAGTCAAAAAATAGCTAGGAATATTTTTGCAGACCCATCATGCAGAATGTTGGGTAATAACTTTGATGTTTGTCCTAAAAAAACTGCTTAACAACTTCTCTCAAAACTTCTCATCTTAATTTGAGCCGGTGTGGAAAAAAGGAGAGATGTTCATTTGCATATTTTTTAAATAAGATCTCATCCCAAAACAATGCTTTCTTCTATTTTCTCCTTTTCTGTGCCTTAAAATTAACTAACTTTCTTTAACAGTTTCCCCAGAGGAATAATGAATAGACATGTTTTTCTTTGGTTTTAAAACTAATTGTTCAACTTTTAGATTCTGTATGACATAAGCTGTGAGTGTTTTTTAGGTGGGGATTACATACACTTACTTGCCACTTTATTAGGTACACCATTTCAGCTGCTCTTTAACAGATATCAATAAGCAAATAAACGTATTCAGGCCTGTAGACATGTTAAAGACCACATGGTGAAGCTCAAATTGAGCATCTGTGACCCTAATATGGCATGGTGGTGAGCACCAGTCAGGCTAGTCTGAGTGTTTCAGAAACTGCTGTTTTTTTTCCACACAACCATTTCTGGGGTTTACAGAGGATGCCAGTACTCAGAGGAGACGAGCTACTCATTTTATATAAAGGTTTTAGTGGGGAATGCAAGATCGCTCACCAAAGAAATTTTTATATTAGTTTTATATCGTGCTCTTATTGACTGGAAATTCTCTGTGCAAATGGGACCTGGCTTTTTTTTTTTTTTTTTTTTTTTTTTTGGACAAATACGGATTTATTCATTCTCCCAGGATAATCAGCAGGGAAATGTTAAATGTTCCCTCATTCGGACAACATTTTATTTCTTGGTGATTTTAACATCTATGTTTGTTGTCCTTTAGGTCCTTTGTCCCTGGACCCATTCATGAGCTGGGCTGTGTTTGATCTTGTTCTGTCACTTAGTTTATCTCTCCATATCTGCATAGTTGAGGATGCTGCTTTTACTGAAAACATGCATGCCCATGTTGAAGTTGATGTTCTTGAGTCATCACCAATGACTGTAGAGTCACTGGTCACAACCTGAAACTGAGGACTTTTTCAGGTTCTGACTAGTCTTAACTTACAATTTCATTTTCTCCATCACTTATTTTATTTTATTTTAATTTATTATTGTTGTAATTACTTCTTTTTATATGAAAACCTTTGTTTTGTATTTGTATCTTTTAATTGTTAGATTATTTTTATTATTCTTAAATAAGTTGTTTTATCTTCAATCATTTGTTGATCGATTTTCTTACGGTATACCTTTTGCCTTAAATCACATATTGAGATAGTCGCGTCATTTCACAAAAATGGGAGCTCGTTTTTCTTTGGTCACGTGATATTTCGAAGCCCGATACGGGCCTCGACACGTGCTTTGTTTGGACACACCCCCTTTGGTCAACACAGGCCTGGGGGGCTTCAGTTTTAGACATAGCATCACTACTAAGCAGTGATGGGAATAACGGCGTTACAAGTAACGGCGTTACTTTTTTCAGTAACGAGTAATCTAACTAATTACTATTCCTATCGTTACAACGCCGTTACAGTTACTAACAAGGAAACGTGGTCCGTTACTATTTTTCAACAAACAGACGGTTGAAGCTGTGTTCAGCTTACCGCATCTTATATCAGCTGCAGGAAGTAGCTGTAAGTAATCTGGACGCTACAGCTTTAAGCAGCTGCGCGCTCCCGCGGACGGCAATCACGATCACTGTCTAGCACAACAGCTGGAGCTAAGGGGGCAAAACAATCGCATGAGTGCTGCTGTTTGACTGAGGAAGAATAAAGTAGTCGTGGTAAGCCAATCACATGACCACTTAAAGACAAAGCAACAAGGTGATATATACCACTTTTTAAATTATGTTGATAGGCCACGTAAAACCAGAGTCAGGATAAACAAGATATATGCGGCGTTTTTTCCTCAATAGTTTCGCCACGTTAGCGCTAGCAAGCACTCTCTGCTTATGAGCAAAAAAAAACCCCACAAAGGACGTTTTAGGAGTGACGGAGAGAGAGAGAGAGAGAGCGAGTTTTGAGATGTGAGAGATTTGTGACGTTTAGCATGTTTGGAGTGTGTAGTTAATGTGTTGTCTTGTGTAGTTAGTGTGTAGTGTTGTGTTTTGTGTTGTGTGTCAGAGCAATGAGGCGACTGCTGTCTCCAGGTAGAAACAGGAGTGATACACCTGCTGCTGTCAGACCTGCAGGTATCAGGCTGTGATGTTCTCCTTTATAGTGGACAGAAATTATTTTTTGGAGTGGCACAAATAATTTGTGTGGCATCTTATTGAATGCAGAACAGCTGATTGTTCTGTACATAGTTTGAAATGGTTATTTTAAAAAAGGGTAAAAGGTAAATGGATGCAAATAACTTTGTTTGCAAAACTTGTGCATAGGATTTTAAAATTGACAGTTAATATTTGCATTTAAAGTTATGAAATATGATTCATTAAAGATGTTTGTGGTTGTTACAGTAAAAAATATAACTTTTTCTACTCTGATTTTATGGTTTTTGTCTGATTTTAGATCAATTGTGTTAATACAGTATGTCAACATGAAAACATAACTGTAAATTCAGACACGTGAGGTTGTGCTGAAAAGGATGATACCAAACAAGGCAAAGTAAATAGTTTTTAAAGGTAAAATGTGGACGGAAAATCAAAAGTAGTAAAAAATGGCCAATTATACCCTGGACCCCAGAGGGTTAAACATTTTTTTTGTTTGTTTGTTTTTTTTTAAAGTAACGCAATAGTTACTTTTCAAGTAATTAATTACTTTTAGAACATTGTAACTCAGTTACTAACTCAGTTACTTTTTTGAAGAAGTAACTAGCAACTATAATTGAATTTCTTTTTCAAAGTAACTTGCCCAACACTGCTACTAAGCATGGATTCCTGTCATCTGCTGTGTTTGAATGTGGTATGTGTAAAAATTGAGTTGTTTAAATGCTTTTTAATGTTAGGAAGGCAAGTGTTGCTCAAATATACAGTCTTTACAACCAAAGTATGCAGAAGACATCTCAAACGCACAACACGCCAAACCTTGAAACAGCAGAAGACAACACCGCTTTTGACGTTCAGATGGTAAATGGGATGGTTCTTATATAGTACTTTTCTATTCAAATGCAATCCTATTCGTTTATTAATCACCAGGCGATGTCGCATTAAAAGAGATCAAAGAGGCACAATCGGGAGCCTTAGTCAGGGCTTAAAGTGGTTTGTGTCGTCCTTTTTGTTTTTTCTGGCACAACACCAGAACGATTGCAGGTGTCTGTAAGTCGCTGTACTTCAGCATCTAGCTAGCACTACAAAACAGGAGCAAACATAAAAGGAGTGACGTTTTTTAAGTGGCAGGTAATTTCAAATGTAATGTTTCTATCAGTTCAACAAACATCAGCAAACACACAAACTGTTTGTATGCAGTTTGTCTCACAGTGTGTTGCTAGCTAAACATCCAGCTGCCTATTTCACAGGGAGAGAAAAGAAAGAGAGCTAACTTCACTCAGAGATGGAAAAAGATGAGGATGGGAGAGGAAGAAGACCAGTTGTACTTAAAGGTAAGGACTGCTCAGTGGTATTTGATAAACTAGATATGTAAAGCTTACATTTAAGTCCTCATGTTTTTAAATAATAATTTCCATAATTACGTTGTACAATGACAATAAAGGGCTATTCTATTCTAAATCAGATATTGGGTCTATACCTGTGACATGTTTATTTGAGGTTTTTTTCATATTGTGAAATACGAGTCGCAAAACAAGCTAAGGTAGACTAAGTGTTTTATTTAAAAGTTGGATGAAAATATTCTGCAGGTTAGTTTGCTGTACTGTGATAGATATAAAGTAAAGAACAGTGTGTGACTGGTGCACAGTGGCTGTCTAGTATAAACAGAAGACCATCAGTGTAGAGGATGGAAATCAGCCAGGACCATTCATGAAACATTTGCTTATTGTATTCGGGTGTATAAATCTGGAAAGAGCAGCAGGTCAGCTGATCACACCCTGTACATTAAGAAAATCTATTGGAGCTCTCAATAGAAATTATTGTTCTGCTTATTTTCCCTATGCTGAGCCTTTAAACTGTATTTATTCTTATTTTATTTTATTCTAATTGTCCTTCATAACTTTTGCACTGTCCACTTCCTGCTGTGACAAAACAAATTTCCCACGTGTGGGACTAATAAAGGTTATCTTATCTTATCTTATCTTATCTTAAAACTGATTTCAGGGTTCCCCCACCTGCTGAAACCCACTTTAACTTCTTCCCTACTCTTCTTTTTTCTCTGCTCATGTTCTACATAACTGATTCAAGCTGAATACATTTAATAGAAATAAAATTTAGACTGAAATAAAGTTTTATTCCCATCTACTGATAGTATTTTAATATTAAATTAATATAGCACAAACAGTTAGCTTTGACCAAAAATACCTGGTAGACACGTCCTCCAAAGAGCTGCTTTTTACTTTCTTACTTTGAGTATATTTCAGAGCTGTTACTTTTTCACTGTTACTTTTAAAGAGTTTGAATCAGTACTTCAACTTTTACTGGAGTATTTTTCAACACTAGTATCAGTACTTAAGTACAGAATGTCTGTGCTTTTGCCCACTCTGACCATCACTGACCATGTCCATCTATTTATGATCAAAGTGCACTGCATCTTCTGACGGCCGTTTTAAATAGGGTAATGGAGCAAAGCTCAAATCATCTCCAGTTTGTTTCTTAAACATGACAATGAGTTCATTGTATTTCATTGTAATGGTATCTGCAGTCACCAAATGGGAGACTGGTATCATGTGCTGTTGTTTCCAGGAATGCTGAGGCATATTTCTAGCACCTTGTTGAATGTTTTTTATGCCACAAGAAACCAGATCTGAAGGCAAAAGTGTATCCAACCTGATACTAATGTGGAGTTATGTAAGGACGAAAGGAGAGGTTATTACATTTTCCAACTTTAATCTCAGCTTCACTCAACTAGTTTCACAAGGCGGCAAAACCCAGAAACATTATTCCTCCCCCGAACACCCAGCAGGGTCTCATACTAGTCCAGGACCCTGGGCTTTTTGCAAATGGCCAGAACGACTGAACCTGGGAAGCGGAGAAATGGTAGAGGGAGTCCTAGCCCGAGTATGAGGCCGGCATGGGCAGCCAGGAAAGGCTGAAGAAAACTCAAGCTCCGGCGGTCAAGTCCATTAATCCTGTGGCCGTGGTGGGGGGCCTGGGCCGGTGATACATTGCTCTCGATGGGTGTGAGTGGAGTCTCCTGTTGGTCCGCCACACTAGTAAGATGTAACTAAGTAGCGGGTAGTAGTATTTGGTCATTTAAAAAAATACATTTTAAAAAAGTGACTACTTTTTTGATTTTTGGGACATCATTTATAGTATAATTGTTTTAAATTCATCCTTATACCTTGCAGTCTTTTCAAAAACTGGATTTATTCCTATTGGAACTTGAACTTTTAGAGGTTGTCAGGGTGCTATAACATAATTTGTCACTAGAGGACAGCATCTTCCTTTTTAGTAACATTTACCAGGCCAAAGGAAACACCCTTTAAGTCAGAGCTCATTGAACACTATTGTTATTTTTTTTTTTTTTTTTGGGGGGGGGGGGGGGGGGGGGGGCGGTGTTTTTCCCATTGCTTTTTAGTGGATAGTAACCTGAAAAAAAAATCTCCATTCAGATGATAAACACAGTATTTCCTTTCTTAAGAGAGAAAAAATATTATATAAGGTGTTATCTCAGAGGTGGTTACAAGTCAGCATGATCTCAGTGTCCTGCTGACATATACTTCAGCTTGTTTCTATGTAACACCAAAGCTGTTACGCAAACATTTGTTGTGATGGGAAGGAGATTTCCAGGCCTCAAAAAAATCAGGGTGCGCTATTGTCATAAAATGTATGTAGATTACAGGCTGTTGTACACACACCCACACTCTTTTTTTTGTTGAATAAAGATGTAAGGTGAAACTATTGGATGCTCAAATTTTCCTTTATGGCTGCACAGACATCTGATGTAATCATCCTTTTGTGCTCGCTAATGAGGATGAGCACCAACATGGAAAGCTGGCTTTGATGTCAAAGGAAACAAAGAGGGCTGATAGCGCTTCAGCGATGCTTTTACAAAAAAAGGTAATTTGTGTACATTTTACACTCCTACATGCAGTCCTGTAGTCCAGAGATGGACCATTTTATCGAAGCATTGACACAAGCAAAGATATATCTTTAAATTGAAAATGTGAAGGTTTCAACAAATTACTTCAAATCTCATCCCAGTTGACCTGATTTTGAAACAGGCCTCGTTTGAATTTATTAATGAGATGGACTTCATTGCTACTCCACAAGGGGGAGGTGTTGGGCTCAGCGTGGCATTTTTTGCCCTTCAGTCATCACTTCATTAAATAAAGCCTCACACAACCGCCATACCAAATCACTTATCGTCAGCATTTAGAGAGTCACACAACGATAGATGAGAACATGGCCTTTGTCTGTCTTTCGCCGATTAACGACACAGTTCTAGTGTACAAATCACTCCCGATGCATCCTCGTGGACCGATTTTGTCAGTCGTCAGGCAAGTGGGGTTTGTGGATAAACCAACACGTTCCCAGCCCAAAAATAAGCCCTCTATGTCTCCTGCTTTGAAATGGGATCTTAAAAACAAGAGCTTGGCCCAGCCGCACTCTTTAATTAGGGAGGCCCACAGATGCCTGCATTCTCCCCCACCCACACATACATACACATAGAAACCACACATACACACACACACAAATTACAGAAAGACAAGAGAGATCAAAGAAAAGAACACACAGTATATAGTAGTTTGTGTATTTAGAGCAACCCCCCCCCAGAAATGACAAGTAGCAAGTGTTGTTCTTTTTTTTTATGCTGAACTGATGCTGCATGTGCACTAAATGCCTTGAATGCTGCCTCTCCCAGACCTTGTTGGCACACCCATTGGTTTCTGTGTGCGTGAATGAGCTGGCTGTCATTTTCTATCTATGCGCTTTTTCAGTAATGTGTCACATGATCAGGGAGGCAGCCCTAGCCAGCCTTTATCATGCTAATGTTTTTCAATTTTCCTGCACAAAGAGCATACATAGCTCATACAAAAGATGGCTTCATACCGACCCGTAACTCTCCGTCTCTATTAAAGTGTGAGTGTGTTTGGGAGAAACACAAGAGTCCTGTTTTAGTGGCCAGAAACAGCCATTTCTTTTCTGATTCAGCTACTGATGCACTGGGTTTCACACACGGACCGTACACTCAGCGGACGTGTACATGCACAAACAGAGCCACACGTGAGTTGATACACTCAAACTGAAAAAACACACAAATGCAGACCCTTATACTCATCCTCACAGCTGGTTGTCCCTCTGAATACGAGCAAGTGGATCTTATCACTGGTACATACACAAACACAAGCACGCACACAAATTCACTTTCTTTCTTTCCTCAGCTCACTCTCTCTCCTCTCTCAGCTGCCTGTCCTTGTTCAATCCCCAAATAATCACATCCTCTCAGCTTGCTAACAAGGAAGCCCAATCAAGAGATCAATGCCTTTTTTCTTTTTCTTTTTTTTTTGCTCTCTTTATTCTGTCTCTTTCCCTCAATCTTTTCCCTTCTGCTTCAAACAACAAACATAATTTACCCATTTATTCTAATTTGGGTTTGTTCTTTCCTCAATAAGTACACAGTCAATATATAAAAGCCAATATCTTGGCAATTAGCGCTGTGTACAGCTCACTTGCAAAAGCAATGAACCAAGTAAGTGAGGTTTGGGAATAGAGCGTTCCTGGGAATAGGGAAGAATCAACTGCATGTTCTGCATGAATGAAACAGCGATATGTTTGCATTTTATGCTGATTATTATGTTGATGGCTTCGTTTAATGTCTCGATTATTATCCACCGTGTTGCGTTACAAACTGAGGTGGCCACTCTTTGGAAATAGAGTGAAAATGATTCATTAAGCCAAATAAAGAGCTGGAGCGAGTTAGATAGTGAGATATCAAATACATCAAACACGCTTGGCTGTATTCTTTTATTTGACTCTGAGAGTTTGTTTGCTTTAAATCATATATGATTTTTTTTACTATGATTTTTATTTTTTTGTAACAATCAGCCATAAAAAGAATATACAGGCCATTTGTCCTATAAAAACACAGCTTGCTGACAGTCGACCTAGCTCCAGGCTATTGTATCTAATAACACATACACACATACACAGATGCATGCATACATGCGGCAAATTCCCTTCTCCCTTTGAATAAATCAACACATGAAGCATATAATTCTCGATGTAGGGGCAGTTTAAGGGGGCATTATGGCCCATTTTAAAATCTCATTAGCAGGGCAGCTGCACTTTGCACCCCATGCTGGTGATTGGGGCTCTCTTTTTGTTTTGTTTTTTGTACTCAGGGACCCATGCAGAATCCCTTGTCCCACGCCCACCATCTTCCCCATTCTTCATCCTCAAAATAACATCAGCAGTGACACCCTCAATAGCAAAAACCAGGGGGCAGACGGCCACATACAGTGTGTATACAGTAGTGAGCGCACACACTGGGTACATTTACATCTTCCGATTATTCCCCCTCAGAGGGAACTGACATGTGATATTTCATAATCACTGTGAAGCCCAGAAAAGCGTGCAACTTGTACTTGAATGCCTAAATTGGAATTTGTCGGCATTGTTATGTAACAATAAATAAACCCTCGACCCTTCATTTGGGATAGATGACATTATGCCAACATTTTGTCATAACTTACATTTGTGGAAGCTATAATAACAAAGGAAGCAAGGAGAGACTAACAGAAAATCCAAGAGGTCTACCACAAATATCTCTTAAGTAATCCAGCTGTAAAATGTAAAACAGGTAAGGTGCAGTCCAAAATTAAATTTAAAAATTGCTGTTAGTCACGTTCATGTTATTATTTTGCCTGGCAAAATATTTTACCAGTACATGATCACAGAAAAAAAATCAACACCTGGAATAGCAGAAACATTTTAGATAAAAACATTGATATACTGATTCATCTTGATTGAAAATGGCCAGATCTTCATTCTATCTTGTAGTCATTATTGTAAGAATCATATAAAGATTGTGTTGAATTAGCAAAATTGTTAAAAATATACCCCAGGAATTTCATTCATTTTTCATTTTCTACTTTCTGGTGAATTTTAAACCACTAATTTTCACTTTTTTTTCCACCACAATAGCTTCATATGTAGACACAATAGTCAGGTTTCAATGAAAAATAGACTGCAATGAAAAGCAATCTGGATCATTTTCAGATAATTATTTTCTACATTCTTACTTAATATTACACATCAACACATATCTGACATATATCTGTGTTGACAGTAATAGTAAATTGCATAGCCTGTAGCCTGGCTATCCTAACACCAGGTTACTTTTGTTTGGGGATGTAATGTCTTTAAATATGCCACCTAATGCGCTCTGTGATATTTTAAATCACATTCACTGATTTTCAAACCTTTCAACAGTTCATGTTCAAAAATTTCAGCAAATTTAAAAAGCATCACATAATTGTATTTTCAGGCACATGCAAACAGCGTGACCAAAGACGGCTGAAAACTAGACGAACACACAATATTATCTTAAGACTAGTTAGCAAAATAGCAACAACACTTCAAAACTTGAAAAACATTGTTGGGATCCCAGTGTACTTGGTTTTCAGACTTTTGAGGGAAAATAATTCTCCTATTTTCTCCCTTATGGGTCTGCTGTTGTTATCAACCTGCCCGTGTGTGCACAGGCCAGATGAGAGGCTGTGCAGTTAGTGCCTGAAATCACAACATGGTGTGTGCTTGTGTGAGGTAGGCATAATTAGATTCACCACAAAAAATTCAGTCTTTATACTAGCCCATAATAGATATTTTGCAGAAGAAAAAAAGACTGTTATCTGATAACTGATAAATAATGTCATCAGTGTTATAAATAGTGTGTTTCTTTCCTCCCCCCTGGTCAATTCCTCTGTCTTTTCCCCTCTTTTAGAGGAAATGTAAACCTATATCCTTCATGTACCCTGTATCCTCCAGATATAAGGGAAACTTTCCCACAGATTGATTTCATTTTCTTTTGTCGTTCCAAAAGAGACAAAAGCTTAACTCTTCAACTATAACTGCAACTACTAACCTTCTGTTGCATTTTGCTTTTTTCACACCATGACACCCAGTTTCCAGCTGGTCCTTAACAATGCTCGAGCTCGATACGAAAAACTGTTCATGGAAATATTAATTTCACACCTTGTCTGAGAGGATTCAGCTCGTTCCATTCACATTGAATTTTAGTGCAATTTAGTGCTTTTTAGTGCAACAATAGATCTCAAATAGAGGAATTTGCACACCTCTGCTGCACGGTGGGAGCTTTGTATAGCCACAAACAAACTGTAAGCTCACATGCGTGGTAAGGGTAAACATGTTAGGTGACGGGTACGCACCTTTGGGCATATTTCTGGCATTCTCTCGGTACAATATGCAATGAAGGGTGAGGTAGAGGTGGCAGTGTTTGCAGGAAAGAAAGGAAAAAAAAACCTCCCTCGCTGTCAAAATAATTCAGTGAAGTGTAGAATTTAGCAGTGACTATTTTTAAACTGGGAAAAACCTCACAGCCTGTACTTTAAGAGAAGGTCATGCGAGGCAAAATGGAGAGGTGCCATGAATGAGGCTCTGGCAGATGTGGAGCTGTCGTTTGGTTTCTTTTTCTCTCTCTGTTTCCTTTCCTTACTTCCTTCGTTACCCGTATCACCCCACCCCACCCCCAACTCAACACGTGTGAATATACCGCTTACTGAAACTGCCAGAAATGATGAAGTGAAACCCCAGAAAACACTCCTGTCCATTCTTTTGGAGTAAATTAAACATTTTTTGATGAAGTTAGCTGTCAAGCTAACACACAGCTTTTTGTAAAAGTTTGTTGGGGTTTGGCAAAAATGGCTGTTCAAATGGGAGGTACACTGTTTGCTCTCTGGTATTCTGAGTCAATATTGCCTCAGCGGTTACTGCTGTATGCCAGCAGAAGGACTGTGGGAAAAAAATAAGTAAATAATGGTTTTAAAATCACTCGGTGTGCTGAGACCTTGAGTTGCAAACGCTATTCTGAGAATTCATGTGTCAGCGGTGTCAAAGTCATACATCTTCAGAAAGCTGACATTTTCTTTGTTCAAAAAATACTAATTTAGAGATTTTCACTTCCCTCCTTAGATGACACTATTAAAATCATCAGTGTTAAGAAGCTATGAGGTCTCAAATTTCTTTTCTGAAGTGCTTTCCAAGGTTGATCAAGGCTGTCTTTGTATAAACTTCAAATGTATACAAAATCTAATGTAACCCACAGGCTGAGTTTGATGGTCAGGTGCACTAATAAAGGGGTAATGTCACCAGATGACATTTGAGGAACTATAGCTTTGTTTTCTTAAGCACTTGCAATGATTTTATTCCCACACGCGCCTCATCAAGCTTCTGTGTTTCCTCTCCCCAGTAATCTGCTGCATGTCCTTGCGACTGAATGTTAAAGAAAAAAAAAGATGAAAAAAGGAGAACATCAGATATCTGTGCGGCTGTGTCCTCCCTACACCGGATCCAGCTAGATGGACTGATAGATGTGAGGCTGACAGAGAGTATACGCCCCAGACAGGATATTAGAATGGACGTTTCCTTCTTCCGTATGCCACAGGCAGGCCCCTCTCCCACTTGTCTTCTCTGCAGAAAGAAACAGAGGAAAGATAAAGACGTGAGCAGAGCTGACAGGCTGTTGGAGACATGATCCCCTTCGCTGTTTGCATCTTGAGACGGTTTCTGATTTGATCCTTAGAGGATGATCGTGATAGGGGCTTTTTTAGGTATGTGGACAACAGATGGTAAGGGATGATGCAGATCTCTGTGTCTGAGGTGGTTGGAAGCTATTTGATGGCGAAGAAGGCTATTTGTCTTGTTTTAATTTAACCTTTATTTAACCATGTTGCTCCAGTGCGATAAGGGATCTTTTTATCCAAGGAGAGGGGGTCAAGATACATTTACGGCCGAAGAAAAACAACAACAGACTCTAAGAAAATGCAATTTTTAAACAAAGTCACCTGAGAGGTGAGGCAAAATATGGAACACAAAAGCAAAAGGTCTGTCTTTCCTAGAAGCAGCAAACATCCATGAACATGCATGCTTATCTTACTTACACACCAAGAGCTGGATTTTTTATAGACAGTTGTTTAAGAGAAATCATTGAAATCTATCTGAATTTGAGAAACACTGCATTCATTTGGATTTTTGTCTGTTTAATAAACAATTATGCATCCATTACAATTTAAGTTTCCAACATATGTCCAACAATATCTTGCATGTATTAGTGGGTGATTCCCAATATGAGCTTGTGTGCATGCATGCACATATGACCCCTTAGACCTACATACTTAAGCTGCAGTGGTACTTCATGTGACACGTGTGCATAAGTGGATCATGCATCTTTACCATCACTGGCTCACTGCAGCTCCTTCACCTACTGAATACTAAGTTGTCCTAATGAACTACACTAACAGGCACTGTCCTTTTTCCCTTTTTTTTACATGACCTCATTAGCATGTAAAAGTGAACCCATATGTGTGTGATGTGCCCTAGCATGTGAACTGAAACAGAATTTACATAGTTAACAAGCAGCTAAGCGTGAATAAAACATGTGAACCGTAATGCAATGGGCAATATCATGCAACATATGTCCTGACTGGATGAACCTTGATCCTCTCTGCCTCACTTCATTAGGACCTGGATCAGAACACCTCAGTGCCAGAGCTGAAACTGCTTTCTTTTTATATTGTAGGATAAAAATTATTTAAAAATCTCCATGTGAGGGGACACACCATTTGCTGTTACCCTTTTCAGCCCCTGCTGTGCTGTGGAGTTAAATATGGAGTAATTTGGTGTTGCACTACACAGGAAAGGGTTTGCCAAGATCTAATATACATATGGAATTACTGTTTGTCAAATCTGGACACAGACTAAGCACATAGGTATTTACAGGGTAGACTTGTTAGATGAGTATGAATTGACAGGAGAGCAAAAGCACACCAGGCAACTGTTTCCTCTCTCCATTATCTTGCTATAAAACCTATCCTACAATCCTGTGGATGTGCGCAGGTAAAACGCTGACAAGGGTAGATTATTTTAGTGCGCAAAACTGGATCAATATATAATTTCTTGATATGTATTATATACAAGTATGCAGTTATTTATATTCATTAGCCCAGGAGTCCTCTCCATAGGTTAAGGTAACAGAATTGGGGTAAATCTGCACAATATTCAATTTTAACAGTTCGGCATCAGACAAAAAAAGAGAAAGCGAGTGAGAGAACAACAATAATATATAGTATAGTATATATGAAAATAGCTCCACTGAAATAAAGAAAAGCACAGTACTTTACTGAGGTAATGTACTATAAAAATGTCAGGAGGGAAAAAGGAACGGAACAATATAACAACAAGCAGCATCGCCTCTTTTTTTCAACCAATGATCGTAATGACACTTGAGAACGTGGCTTGCATTTGTTGGGGGTTGGCTGTGGTTGTGCTGGGCAATGTCTAGGTATGAAGTTACAGCAGGTCAATTTTAGGGGCAAAAAGGGTAAAAAAAAAAAAAGGGGGATTAGAAATAACTGTGAGAGATTATTCACAGAGCTGAAAGAAAGTACTTAAGGTCTCTTTTGCTTGTTCTAGCTGCATCTCTCAACCTTCTTCAGACACGGTTCCATAAGCCAAGGCATTTGTGGTTAGTACGGTATGGTCCCTCTTTCATATATATGCTCTGTGAATGCATGGGCCAGCCTGAGTATACAAAGCCAGTCTTCCAACGCCAGCAGGGCTGTTCAAACCCTGTCGGTCTTTCCATCTGCAGAAATGCTGGAAGAGTTCCCAGAGTTACAGTAAGCCGAAGCCGAAGTGATGACTTCACACGGAAACGATCTAATTGGGGAGCTGACAGCTATATTATGGTTAAATCCCCTGTGAAAAAACCTTTGGCTTTAGATTGTGGATCAATGTGACAGAGTCAGAGCAAGTATTAAAAACTGGGGTGGGTTGTACATAAGAGGATGGAGAGGTAGTGTGTCTGTGAATGGGCAATCACACACGCAGTCCCTGACCATGCCACCAGATACTCACGGCAGGGTCCAAGGTAAACACAGCTGTGAAATATCCTGAGTGACTTCACAAATGACAAATCTGTATGGGTGCAAGAGGCAACTGCTAAGCTGTCACTCCTTCAAACCTCTGTCTGTCTGACTGTTTATCTGACTCTCCGTCTTTGCCAGAGGGACAGTAGCAGCCAACTGCAAACAGAATGCAGTGACTGTATACAAATGAAAGACGGCAGCAAATCAAGAAGGATGACAGAAACAATGACAACATGCATGATTTGGAAGTATTGTATATTTGGCCTCATCCATCCATCTGCATTTATTCTCCATTTGGGCAAGCTGTTATTTTGATGCGCTTTGCTGCTTAGAAGAGTGTGAAATACTGTGGGACAGAATTCATCCATGTGAAGGGAATAGACAGAATTGGGCTTATATACTTGGTGATGATTGCTATCTTTTACTCCAAATATATATTTAATTATATGGGCTGCTTTGAACATATAGGGGTTGCAACTAAATACATGTACGCATTTCAGAATTTAGCATATTTCTGTTGGCATTTTTAGTGTTATTCATTCATTTCCCTCCAGAAAGAATTGCACAGTTGCTTCGATCAAGACAACTGATTTCTCGTCACTACGTTTGTCACCTGTTGCAGATGGACGCTCAGGCTGCTGGGCTAAGGTTATTATGCACTCAACTTTATCATCACTCTGGGTTCTGGACTAGCTTTGCGTTAGCATGCTGTCTGTGCTGATGCTTGCGTTTTTTTCTCTCCTGAACACAGCTGGCACTTTACCATCACACTCTTGCCTTTTTGTGCAATAAGAATACAAATAATTTCCATATCTTGACTCCAAACAAGCCTTATTATTGTAAAATTGCACTAAGGAGTTCTGGCACGTGTGGCGATACACAAAGGTTGATTTGGGCCAGAATGGCGTGAATTTCATCATCAAAGGTTTGGATGTCTGTGTGGATGTCTGCATGCCCTACAATTTCCTGTGACAGTACAAGCATATTTTCGGCAGTAACTACGCATACATCCTCTAAGTGGATTCCAAGCAAGCTAGAAAACTGAATATCTGTGGTGTCCGCAGCTATCCTCGTGCACATTTGCAAGTGGGTATAATTTCGGCCTTAGGCTTAAAAAGGTTTGTAACCTTTTTAAGAGTGCAGCTTCCTTTGGAGAACAAAAACATTTCACTGCACTTTCCCCATCACATGCCTAGAATGACAAATTTATGGAGTGCATATTACTGTATTCAAAATTAAGACAAATTATCTAAAAAGGGTGAACATTTTTAAATGGAACTGGCCAACAGGCATCTCTCATTTTCTCATTCTCTTCTATTTTCCCTCTCTGCTGTGAATGTGAATGCAAAGCTACAGATACACCGAGCTAGTTCTTAATCTTACAGTTGAGAGTTCAGCTAATGTTGACTTATGTCTAGCAGTTATATAGACTCAACATGCAGTTGGCCTTGGTTCTCAAATAGTTCACAGCAATTATGTAAAATAAGTGGAATGGATTAAATAGAATTCTTATTGGCTACAATTAAAATGCCATTTTTCTTCACTGTTGACATCTGCTTAAACACCAAAACTATGCTCAAATATTCATAACATTTATAGAAGTAAAATCCGTAGTTAGAGTCGTCTACATGTTTAAAAGTGTGATTGCTTGGTTGCCCCATGCTGAGCTGTGATAGCAGAATCCTCCCCAAAAATGTGCTATGCCAATTGGAATCTTGTGACTTAGAGTATATTGCCAGGGTAGGGCTTTTAATATCCCCTGCCAATAATCTACTGTGCTAAAAAACAACAACAACAACAACAACAACAAGGAAATAAAAGTCAAGAAATGCAAAATCTCTGTTTTCCTTTCCTAACCTTTACTATATTTGTTTGTCACTTTCACTGTCCTGGAGGGGTTCACTGCAGGTGTAGGAATATTGACTTTGTCGCTGCTTTTCGTTGTTTTCTTCTTGTCAGGAGGTGTTGAATACCCTCAGAGTGAGTGCAGAGGAGGAAGCCAGGCAGTTTTTTTTTCCTTTTTTTTCCCACTCAGACATAACATGCCCAAAGCACATCAGTGCTGTCCATGTTAATAATGTCAGACAGAAATGGTGCTTGACTGGTCAAGAAGAGATTAAGTTTGACCACATTCTGGGGAGATTATGCTCTGAATTATGCAGATATATTCCTGTGCCTTAACACTTTTCTTTGTGGTGTTGTGACACAGAATAGTTTTTAATAGCAACAGTTTGGACCGACACTGGAGGTTGGAGCAAACTCCAAAGTTAGTTATAGCTGTGACCTGTCAAAACAGCAACTAATGAACTAATTACATACAACAACTGTTACAATATTCACAATCTACTATCGCCCCTGTCCACACAAGTTTTATGACTTCACAAAAGGCAAAACATCCCTCTCAGATTGTGTTTTATAATTTGATAAATTTACTGTACACCATTTAAATTTTGCTTAAGATGGATTATCATATAAATTCAGCAATCATATAAATTCACGAGAGTCCCACCGTCAAAAAGTTGTATTTTTCAGTCATGGCCACAATTAAACATTTTGCTGTATCTTTAAATGCACTTTCATATTTGGTTATGAAGGTGTGTGTGTGTGCGCGCGCACTGTTGATTGAGTCACATCCAGCATTGCTGCTGTGGGTGCAAAACAGCCTCCGGTATTAGCATGTATAAACAGGCTTATAAATGGAGCACTATTTGGCTGTTCATTTTCATCCTCTTAACAGTAAACAAGGCGGAACAGGCCCTGACACCCTCAAATAAATACAGACCAACACACGCAAATTCAGCCGCAGCGTGGAGCCGAGGAGGCTTGTTTGAGTTAAGGTCAATCCTGTTTAGATTGCTTTCGTCGTATGCAGTTTCTTTCTTCTCTTCTGCCCAGGAAATCATATATTCATTTATTCTGAAATCTGGCGTTGTAATGAATTTGACTGTGTTTATTTGTGCTTTACGATTGTTCTTTCGGTGTACAAGCGAGGATGGTGGCGGTGGGGGGATTTGCAAAGGAATGAGCAAAGTGGATGCACTCACATGCAGAGGTGCACTCGGCAGCGGCTCATATAAATATACAACGTATTGTAAATTAATGGGCAGCTTCAGTATGTGAGAAGTGATTCTGTCATATGCCCCTGTCGGTCTTAAGATGGTTTATTAATTTATGTTTCAAGCCATCAGAACTCTGGCTGGGAACAAAACCAAAGAGGAAGCCGACAGCTGACCTTCAGCATTAACTATTAACACTGCTATTAAGTAGGTCATGCAGGGTTTTTTTTTTAGCAAATAAATAAATTAATAAATGATTAAAAAAAATCTTTATATTTGCTCGCAAAAAAGTTGATTCTGTTCGTCTGGACGTAGCGTTTTCAGTGGGAGAACATCATCCAGGCGATTTCTTCAGATTTCCTTACCTGGATGATTGAGCGTGCATCGAGACTTTATATCTGCACGTTTTTTGAGGTCAGGGGAGACCTGCAGTGTCTCCCACTGCTAACGGAATAAAATGAACATACAGTAGAACGACTAGTGGCAGCTGTTTGGAGGAAACTTTGTGCTTCCTATCTCACACAAAATGTTAAAGAGATAAAGCAAAAACAAGTTGCTGGTAAAAAGCCTGTAGCAAGCTAAAGACCTAGATAGCAAAGCTAAAAGGCCAATAATGGATCCATCATTATGCAAATGAATAAAAACTGTTACAAAGTAGTTACCTCTACCGTTACTGGGTTACAAATAGAGGCACAAATTCACTACCATTTGGATTTACACTTCAGTGTTAGACTGTACGAAGGATTATACTGTCACAACTGTACAGGCTGAATTGCAGTTAGACACCAAACAATGCATCTGACACTTTCAGCAGGGAAAATTTACAGCATGCCTCTATTGGCTGTGGTGTCTTGTTTTTAATTACACCACACAAAAGGATAATGGCGAGTGTCAAAATGGTGGACAGGTTATAAATAAGATCCATTCATTAAACACTATCAGTCTTTTCTGAAGGAGCCATCTAGACGAGAGCACTTGAGACAATGCAGCATGTCATTGTGATAAGTCCCATCTTGGCTTTTTAGCGCTTTGCTGAAACAAAGACCGGATTAAGAGCATGGATTGGAATGGTAAATCACAGTCAAATACATTTGTTTCTCTAACACGGCACAGTCTCCAAGCTCCCTGCAGCGACCTACTCTGAGTTATTTATGATGTCGAAATTAATCTCACTTAGCGCGATGGGCTCTCGAAGAGGGGCCCTCCTTCTGAGTCAGTTGCTGCGCAAGGGATGAGAGCGAGATTGAAGAGTCGAGAGAGAGCGCAGAGCCACCAAGGACTTATTCAAATCCTCCCTCATAGATTAGCAATCGCAGCTTGACAAGCCGCCCCGCAACTTATTATTTATTTAATTTTTGAAAATCGAAGCCGTTCCTTACTAACATGTCAGAGACAGGGGGGTAATCCGTTTGGAATTTACGAGTGATGAGACAGGAGACAAACTCGACGACATGTCACAGAGTAACCGAGGCTGGAGGAAGTAAAATATGCAAATGAGGTCTGCATGCTTTAAATCAGCTGTCTTTTCCATTGCTGCTCTCTGGCATTGTTTCCCTATGATGGATAGAGGCTTTCGTTGCAGAGAACCATTAGTAGAACAAATGTTATGATTAATGATTACATAGGATACAAATTTGATTTTGTATTGATGCAATGTTGTTTAAGAGTACAGTCTGTTATTGTTCTCATTTTAGAAAAAACAAGATTTCTGCTTTGATTTTCACTTATCTGCGTGTTGAGGATCCAAGAATGATTCAGCTTGGGCAGTGATGGTATAATTCCCAAGTAAATTAAAGCATTTATGAAAATGCATACGTGACCTGAATTAAACTGGACACATTGTTTAGTGTTTTTACTCTTAAGACTTAACTCATTAAGATGATCTTTCTTCTAACACAAACAAAAAGGGACAAGGCCTGTCCGAGGAAATAAACACAGCTTTGCTATTAAAGCTTCCTCACTCGGGCAGTGTTTTACACCAATAAATAACAAATGCAAGTGAATGCTGGGCATTTTCACATTTTCATGAATGCTTTCATTTATTTTGGAGTTATACCATCATGGTACCTTCTTATGAAAATTGCTTGCATAATAAGAGCCCAGCTGCTTCTACAGAGATCAAGAAATAGAATAAGATATGAACAGTGACAGCTAATTAACATGAAATGCTCTCTGTTGAACAATATCTGTCACTGCAAATATTATACTAAGAGAGGTTTTGCTGAAATATGAGTTGGTGTAAAGTCAAACTTGTACTAATTTCAGTTTCCTGTTTCAAGAGATGTATCTGCATGGACATTTCAGAAACATTGGCTAACCATCCATTCTAGATAGTCTTCAGCAGCATTACCTCGGTGTAGCTTAAACATTTTGGCAGGGAGGTAAAAATATGCTCTTGACCGCCCCGTGTCACTGCAACATCTTATCTCTGTCACACAACAGGCCTATGTTGCTGACCCTGGAAGTCACAAGGGGCTATTGTTTGACAGTTGCAAGTAGGTTCTCAATGCTATACATATATACATGTACAGTGCTGTGGAAAGGTCTTGAGCCAACCTTCATTTCTTTACATTTTGCTAGGAAGATAGGAAATTGATACATGCAGATTTATATCGAGACCCAATATATGGCAAAATCATTTTTGTACAGTTTAACAATCTTGAAAATCAATATTTGGTATGACATCCTTTAAATACAGGTAATAAATGAATGACCATTTTAATTATTCAATGAAGTCTGAACTCTCTTAGGCAAGCCAAGCTTTCCTGTAATTTATTGAAGTAGTCTTCATGAATAGTTCTCTAGGCTTCTTGAAGGACATTCAGCTCATCTTTCGATATTGACTGCAGACTCCAGATCATCCATCTCCAGATCATTCCACACTGCTTTAATATTGTTGAGGTCTATTGTTGAGGAATCTGGGTAGGCCAGTCCATGGCTGATAGTGTTTGACTCTGTGCTTTTCTATCCAGATGTGCTTTTGCTGCATTGACAGTCAATCCAACGCTTTCCACTTGGCACAATGGTTTTGCATGATGGAACAAAATCTGACTGTGTTTGTCTAGGTTCATAATTCCATCAGTTTTGACAAGATCCCCAACACCACTGACTGAATGCAGCCACACACTATGACACAGCCTCCACTGTGTTTTACAGCTGGCTGTAAACACTCACTGTTATTCTTGTCTCCTCATCTCCTTCGTACATATTGATGATGATTGGAACCAAAAATTTCAAATTTGGATGTATCGCTCCATAAGACCAGTTGACACTGATTTTCAGTCCAGCTATGGCACACCTCAGCCTTTGTTTTCCATCATTAAGAATGACTTCATGATAGCAAATCTTCCAAAGAGACCATTTCTGATTAGGCTTCAGTGAACAAAAATGGATCAACTGAAGGGGCAGGTGGATCCCTCAGGTCCTGTGTCAGGTCTTTGCAGGATTTTTTTCCTATTTCTTAACTAAATACCATAACACTCGTTACGATTACTCAGATTTTTTAAGGATATATTGCACACCATGCCAAGATAAGCCATGTTATTGACTAATAGCTCTTTGGGAATCACCTCATAAGTGCAAAACACTATTTTATGCCTATCAAAGTCTGTTGTCTTTGGCATTTTTCATAGATTTAACTTAAGCCCCATGCCCCCGGTATCGGGGGCAAAAAGGAGGAGATCACGTTTAATCGGTTATAACACGGGGTGAGAAATATAAGTCTAGACATGTGTGGTATCCACAGAAACCTCTGAATCTCAGCTAAAATGTCATATAAACCATTTCTACAACCAACAAACACACCGAAAACAAGCCATGATTAAACGAGCAGTTACGTAAATGCGCAGAAGTCCGCTAAACAAACAAAACCGAACAAGAAATTCTTCAGACTTCATGTAACCGGCTAAAGAAAGGCTGGTTATCTTCCAGAGCTGTTACTGACTCCAAGCACCAAGTTTCACCACGCTCTGACCAAAATTCACTGACTGAGCCGCAAAAGAAGACCACAAAAACACAGCGGCGCAAATACGCTAAGACAGAAATTGGCTTACCGTCCCGATTTACTCCGTTATTTTAGCCGGTAGCCTGTAGCCACGTGATTATCAGCAGTTACCACGCCTACCTAGCCGCATCAGAGCCGTCAACAACCTCCATTTTAGACCCACCTATAGACACGTGACTGGACAGACGTCAAATGCAGTAAATTTGGGCCCACGTGGGTTTTGGCCTTCCAACGTCTGATTGGTTGAAGTGATGTGAACGTGGCATTGTTACTGTGATCCTATTGGCTCAAACGATTAAAAAGAGGTGTCAATCATGCAAATTGACCAAAAGAAGCCAAAGTTACAGCCCCTCAGATTTTAAAGGGCCAGAGTCCAATTAAACGCCCCATGCGCACGGCATAAAAGGGCTATTGCCATGTAAATGTGTGGTTAATTCTTCAAAAATATATTTTAAAAACAAGCATTTTTAGGCCTGTTAATAAAATTAATTAATTTCTGCTCTTTAATACCTAAAAAATTCAACTGGCATGGTGTCCAATTGTGTGCCAAAATTTGACATTTTTGTACAACATCTCGATATTCATGTATTGACAGTGCTGTAATTTTTCACTGTTTCACTTTACAAACATAAATCTTTGCACAGATGATGTTTATATGTTGGTTACTGAATTTCTGGAATGAAATGTGAACTGAGGCATATTTTTAAAGGGGTTATATGCTAAAAATTAAAAAAAATATATAGGCGAGGATAAAATCTACTTACTTTTACTGTGTTCCAGTCTCAGTAACTTTGACACAGTAATATCTGCTTCAATATTTACACCTCTGATGAAATTTCACAAGCGTTAGCTTTATTTTGATACCAAGATTGTAAGGAAAGAGTTTGTAATTGCAGAGAAATAATCAATTAAATTTGGGCATTTCATTTTCGAGCAGGAAGCTCAGAGACCCCTTTGGGGCTTAAGAGGTTAACTAAATAAATTGGAACAAATTATATGGTTTTACAAGAGGCTGCTTGAATGCCAAACAAAATGTCTAAAGATTTACTTTAAAATTGTCTCTTTGCTAAGCTGTATACATAGACATAACACTGACTGACACTGATTCATCCCTTGAGGTAGGTGTCTTTTTATGCTTGAATGATTCAAAGGTCAGTGTTAAGTAGCTTAACACTGAAAACATTCCACTGAATACAGTCAGGTATAAGGACTGGCCTGAAATTAAGTGAAAAAGCAGCCAATGTCCAAAGAAAAGCTTTAAAATACTTTCAGAAATCCTGGAGAACTATTACCCAAGACCACTTTAGAAATTACAAGAAAGTCTGGTTCCTTGGAAGAAATAGACAAAAAAGGCTCAAGACTGTGGACATTTAAAGTATGAGTCGTTAAATATAAACATAAATTCAGCACAAACATTCACTTGGACCCAATATGAACTGATTTAATTGTAGTACTTAAAGGTTTTTGTGATCTCACAAAAAGTAAGATTTTCACACAAATGTCAAGCATAATGAAATGATACAGTGAAGATATTTCCTGAGGTCAAAGGTCAGGTTCAGACAGATATAGATGTTGACTAAAAGTTTTCAGTTAGTTGTAGGCGTAAAACCTGGGCGGTAATACTATGACTACCCATGGAGCCAAAACAGCTAAACAAGAATAAACTGCATTTTGTTTTAATTGCATTTTTAATACAGTGTAAATATCAGTGGGATATAATAGGTGATAATTTGTGAAAAAAACTAAAATAAAAACGAAATTTAAATTAAACACACCTCAGTTTATCTTGTAGAATATGTGTAGAAAAGGTCACCGTAGGCTGAATTCATTTTCAATGTCATACAAGACTCTGAAGGTTGTCAATGAACCAACTGACTCATTATAGCTGGGACCCTTACAGACTCTGCTGGCATCATTTGGAGGCCTTAGCTCCGTGACATTTATAAATATTTGACAACAGATGAGTGGGCTCTGTTGGATGCCACTCGAAGGCCGCAGACAAATCTGCTAATAAAGCAAAGGCCATCAGCGATTTCTCAGTCAAAGACTGTGCTCATTATACGGTGGACGAGATTGTGTTGAAAATATACATACAGACTTGGACACACACACACACACTTACATATACGCATACCAAGTATGCGTACATGTATGTGTGTTATCACAATCAGTAACAGAGAAAATGAAAAAGCAATTAGATCCTTTGTGAGCGAGTGCATTTGGCTTGGCTGTGCTGTGACACTTGAGACAAAATGTAGCAAAAGTATGACTATGATCCTTGCTTGCCAGATGAGCAAGCGTGTGTGCATGCATATGTGTGTGCATCAGCCTTGTTACCAGGCAGCTGTTAACCTTCCAGGTTGAATGAAAAACAGGTGGTGGTGGGACCAAGTGCAAAAGCTTGGCTTGGAGGAAACACTAAAACTGTGCAATACATGACGAGTCACCAATAACACAAAAAGTGTTTTCTAGAGGTGTCTTGAGCAATGGTACTGTAACAACAGAAGCGCTGCACAATTTTGAAAGTGTGCATGGTACCGCTTACTTCTGCACATTATTTGTTTCTGCACGCATTTGCTCCCTCTTTTATCCCTACTCCTTCTTATCACTATCTTAATCAGTGATTACTGTCCCTTTGTTCTTGTTCCCTTTCCCCCTTTTCCTTCCTCTCATTCTTCCATCCCCCTCTGTTTCTGTCCATCTGTATGTTGCTTTCTCTACGTTGGCACGTGTATTGCTGTTCCCCTGGTTGGTTCTTGGCCAGCTCCCCCACTCCTCTATTCTTGCTCTTGTTCACCCACCCCCACCTTCCTCGCCATCCTCTTCTTCTTCCCATTTCTGCATGTGTGCCAAGGTCTGGGGGGCTCGACACAGTGTTCAGCCCAGTGGCCTAAAAGTGAATACTTACGTAATTGCCAACTGTCTCCAATCATTAGGGGCAGCCCTTAAAAAAGATATGCTTCGCCGACAGCTGCGTCCCCTTGCCTTTGCCAGCCTTTCAGATCGCATTTGCTTTAAAGGGCTTGTCCGCATTATATTTAACCCCAAAGCATTTTGTGCACCGTGGACAACAGAGGATACAATTTTTGAAGTTCTCCAACATAAAGTATGAAAACAGTTTCTCTCAACACGCCAAATGCATTAAGAATAACTATGTCGATGTGTATTATTTCCCTAAGTAATGCTATGGATTTTGTGGCTTGACTGCTTACACTGTGTGAAATAACTACACACTAATTGCAATTTAAAGTGCAGCAATACAACAATATATTGCAATCTTTAATACCAACATTGTTCGGTCGTCAACTAAGTTGCTACACTGGGATTAGGTAGAATCTTTGAGATCTCGCTCAGTGGATAAATTAATAACACAGGGATCAGAACTTTGGCCTTTTTTATACGCTTTCACAACTTGTAGGCTTTGCTGCAGCATACTATGTAGAATAACAAAACCTTTGTTTCTGTGCTCCTGTGTGAATTCTTGATGAAATCCACAGATACATTGGGAGAAATTAAGGTTGAGATGTGTTCAGAAGAGACTCATTTGTTTATATTAACTACTGACAATTCCCTGCCAGTTCCTGCTTAGAGACGAACGTACATTTTATTTCCGTGCTTTCAGAGAGACCTCCCACAGTATGGTTAGTGACAGCTGGGTCAGGTCCCCACATATCGAGGACACAGCTGCCCTGCAGACATGTGCTCACACACGCGTGCGCACACACACAGACGAACTCTCTTGCACCAGGCAAACAGGAACAGGAAAGCAGAGCATCTGTACAGCCTCGGAGCTGAAACATACAGCCACATTCCTCTTGTCTAACAAAAAGCATACATGCAAAAAGACATTTCAGATTAAAACAAAGGAGGGTTAATTTAACCCTAAATCACCTGTGTTTTACTGATTTTTTATTCTTTTACAATAGAATAAGTTTAAAAAGTCCATTAAACTTTTCTGCTTAAAGTATATATTTTTAAATATATATTTATTTTTAAAGCTGTATGTACAAAACCTGAACTCCTGTGTCTCCAAATTTAGATCCCTACTTCTCAGCACATCTCCTTGGCTGACAAACATATTGGCATGTTTCAAGCTGTTGTCCAAGAGAATGCTTGTACCCAAAACTAATTACCCGAAGCAAGAAGTCCTAGAATAACTCTTGCAATCAACTTTAATGTGTTGCTATTCTCAACTTGCACAGAATAAATCCAGTGGCTTTTGACCAATACAAGTTGCAGTCAAACTTATCAAAAAAGCAGAAGTAATTCACTAGCTTATATTTTTCCTTTAATTACTGGTTGACACAATATAAGCATGTTTTTAAGAGAATACACGTTAAGTTCTTAGATCCTGGCTTTGGTAACAGTGAAAAAAGAAATAAATGATATCATTGAAAAAATAGAAATGTTCTTTCAGTTCTCATGTTGAGTGCCTATAAGGTGTGATCAGCTGATTTCAGTTCATGTGCTGGGAGGAGGAAAATGGTGTAGGAGCCTCTAATTTTTTAAGTAGTGAAGATATGGACATAGCTTTTATTATTAATGTGTGAAGGACATTAGTGAAAAATGCAATGGTAAAATGCAGACTGCGTCAAGGACAGAATCAACTGCAGCGTGCTGCTAACATAGTATCAGCTCTTTGCTAATATCTGCACAGACAGCATGCTAATTCTAAGCTAGCAAAGAACCTGGAGCCATGTTAAGCTGAGTGAATACCAACCCCAGCCCAACATCCTGAGCTTGATCTTCCACAGTTAACAAAGGCTTGTTGTTACCTGTGCTTTGAAATCTATTTAGACTGGTTTTAAACCTTGCTTTGTGTCCAATGATTCATGAGTTTTACGTGGTTCTCAGTAGGTATCGTAACAACAGCAGTGGCTGCAGTGACTCCAGACATGCTTGCAAAAGTATGGGTCAAGTTTGGGATATGCTACACATCTGGAGGGGAAAATTCTAGTTTTGTATGTAAACTGTATATTTAGTTTTCTATTTTAAATTCTATGTCCATTACTTTAAAAAAAATTGCCTTTTGAAATCAGATTATTTTTTTCATTACACCTTATTTAATGAACAAGTGTGAAAAATACATCCTGAAAACATTCACATTTCAATAACTATTTATAAACAAGTTGAAAGTCCTTCAGAAAAATTACTGCAATTGCAGCAGTACAATGGATCTGTTGGAGAAAGCCATAATTCTTTGAATCAAACAATAAAGCTGTGGTTAAAGTGCAGACATTCAGCTTTAATTTGAGCAATTTAACAAAATTATTGCATTAAATGTTTAGGAATTACTGCCCTTTTTATAGATAGTCCTTCATTTTCATAGGCTTAAAATTAATTGGACAGTTGACTGACAAGCAGTCAGTCATGGAAACGTGAGGTCTGTTCTCTTGTTATTTCAGGACAAATGAAGCAGACATAATATCTGAACTTGATTCAAAGTGTTGAATTTGTATTTTACATCAAGTGGCCAAGTGGAAGTGTAGAGAGGCAAAACTGCAAAAATTCTGCTTTTTGCCCAACAAATTATAGACCAAATTATGTACCTGCGTTTTCCTATATTAGTGTAATAAATTAATTCTGCTTCTAATGAAGAAACTAATGTACAGTCTCTAAACAAGATGTCAGGATTAAATTTACTTTACTTTTACCGTACATGCATCAGGAGAGGTAGTTAATCTTTTTGTGTAACTGCAGATTCACAATAAACCAACTCATCTGAAGACAAACTGCATTTACTATATATATTTCATTATAGTAAATGAATTAAAAATATTCTGTGTTTGAATGTCTAGTAGTTAACCTGGACTACTTGAATGTCTTTTAACAGAAAATCACATGTACTTTGCCTTCTTTCTGTTTTCTCTATAAAGAAATTGAGGTGAACTATTTTCAGGAGGTACTTGCTGATAAAAATCAGAAGTAAGTTTCTGAGGCTGAAGAAATGAGAATGCTTTTAAGTAAGAAAAAAAAAATACATTCACAAATAAGTGTGTCAGACTGACGGCTTGTGTAAACAGTCCCCAAACAGAAGCTCAGAGGGCCATGATTCAACCATGAAGGATAATCAAATCAAATGCAAATGCAGTTTGTGTGATTTTTTTTTTCTGTTGCTGAAGCTTGATGCCCTAAGGGGCCTTGTCAGTTGTTAGGGGAGGGGTCGTAGATAATGAGGGGTCACGCTTGAGGGGCCCTTTGTAGACACAGTGAGCGGGAGACCTTTTCTTAGGGACAAAATTGTGGAATTACTTCAAGACAAAGGGAGCAAGAAGCACCCTTATTCTCTTGCAAACCCACTTCATAGACACGCACACACACACACTCCATTTTTATTCATTCCCTTTTCTTTTATGAGTGGTTGTGTGTGTTTGCATATGGATATTGATATGCTACAGTCGGACTCTTTATGAAATCTTGGAAAGGACTTAAAAATGGCCGCCTGAAGCAAACAGGTCTTTGGCCATCTGTTCGTGTGTTTTTCATTAAATAGATCATGTCTATGGAAATTTTGAGAAGGCTGTCATTGTTATACTTGGTGTTATTATTTCAAAGCAAAACAGTCCCAATATACGTTCAGTTCAACTAAATTCTTTGATATTATTTTTCTTCCTCAGCACAAATCTCTTCCTACACCATTTATCATACTCACGCTTTTTTTGCTTAAAAGCTTTAAGACACGTGAAGAAAGTTCGACATACCGAGAGATCTTTCCATTATACACTTAATCTAACATCGGCAATCAGGATAAGCGGTCACACAAAGGTGGTTATCAAATCACTAAGGTTCTCAGGGTTTCCTCTGCATGTTCACATGCGAACGCTGGTTATTTTACAAAGGAAGATGAAACTGAGTATGGGTAAAATATGAAAGGTTAAACAGATACAGAATGAAAGCAGACAAAGCAGCAGTATGACTGTGTGTGAGGTGGAAAGTACTGTAGTGTTAAAAATATATGCTAAGTTTTTCAGTCAGTAACACTGGGAAAGAGCTACTATAGCAATAAAGCGTAGAAGCGAGAAAAGTAAGCTGTCAGAAATGCCAACTGTGGAAGTTGACAGAATTACCGATATCACAACTCTCTCTTAAAAGAATCTTCCAAAGAACGTTTTAGTTTTTATTCTTTCAGCTGAAGCCTTGGTGGTGTTTAACAGTCTGAGAGCAAGGAATTCAACTGTAGGCTGACTCTATGTACAAATCTGATGTAAGGTCAGCAAGTACAGTATAGGAGTATTTGTTTTCAACCAACAGAGCAAAAATCAAGGAACAAAGCTGCATCTTAGAATCTGTATGTATCAAATTAGTTGCTACTAAAAGTCTTGGTAGCAGATAAGTTGCTACTTCTACTGTTGTCAATGTTTGAGAGGATTGGTGACACTGTTTTCCAGAGAGCTGATTATTTCATTCCTGTTTATCTTTAATCTGGGACATAACCTGCTCTAGAGCAGGTTATATTTGCACCATAAATTACCATAGATTTTACATTTTGTTTAATAATTTATCACCCAAAAACTCAAAAACAGAAGAATTCTCTCTCTTTCACCACAATTTCTGTCTAACTTGCTGCTGAGCACAATTTCCATTCTACAGTCATCATTTTACCAGCAAATGAAAGGAAAATTTGTCTTCTTTTAAACATGTCCTACTAAAATCCAATTCATTTATTTATTTTTGTCTGTAGGCATTATGTAAGTCAAATGACATCAAATTGCCCAATAGAGACCTGTGCTGGGCTGAGCAAAACACAGATTTCACTCTCAGGTATACACAGAATGTCATCACCGTAGTAAATGATTATAGGGCCTTGACTAAAATGGACTTGCACACATTTCAAACCATTTAAAGCTACTCATCCATTTGGAAGGAAGGAACAAAAACAGGGAAACAAGAATGAACAAGAAAAGGTGGCCAAGGGTCCCTTCATGTGAATAGTCTAAGATACCGCTAGTTGTCTGGGTTACAGAGAGCACCATGTCATCAGCATCATGAGATAAGTCATCGCAGATTACATAAATAATCTGCTATTACAATATAAAATTGTAAGGTTAAGGCAATCTGTAATATGACCCACACCCACACCACAACGTGTACTGCATATTTACAGAATAAGCTGGGCAAATATTCTTTGTTTTTATGCTGAAATACGTGATTTCGCACAGTGCTTAAAATTACTTACAGTATATTTTTTTTCTTTCCTGTATTTTAATGTATCTACTGGTCAGTAATAGTATGTAAAAATAATTACGTTGCAATTTCAGACAAAGTACAGTGGAATTCCATTTAATTCAAGGGGAATTACAGCCTGAGACATGTCGTTTGGTTGTTGCAGTTGATCAGTGTATATATCACAAATACAAGTATATTCTTGATGCTGCCGGGTATTTGTGGGGATGTTTTAATCTCCATTATATCAGTATAAAGAATCAAGACCGGGAAAGTTCTGTTTCATAATATATTTAATCTTTAAGTGTTTATTAGATTATTTGATTTGAAGTAGTGGGAAAAAATTTAAGTCATATTGAAATTATGACAAATATTCACATATAATTTTAAAAACCACTGAAGGATTCATTTCTGCTCTGACATATTTTAGCCTTTAAAAGCCACTAAGCATGCTTGTGGGTGGGGTAGCATGTGATGTGGCCCCGAAGGAGCAGAAGATACCAGACAATGTGGAAAAATAGCATTAAGCCTCCCACCTGCCTCCTAAACATCATGGAAGGACAGTAATTCTGTGTAGGTAGAGAAATGTTACCAGGTTTCTTACAACAGCTGAAGATAAAAGCACAGCTTGAAAAGTTGAGGTAGGAGCTCATATTACTGTATAGTCACTTCATAAGATCACACTGCCACGTTCTTCAAGTGATTTTTCACTAAATTTGTACTGCCTGTGATATTCATGTAATGTGGATGGGTTTCAGTTAAACGTAGCACTTACTCTCTTGGCTTACATTGGAATATATCTCCATAGGGAAAACATGTCACTGAATTCAAGCACCTATGTTACAGCATGGCCTTTACACCCAATTAACTCTCGTTTGCAGTTTGAAAGATGCCATCAAAGAACTAATAATTATAGAATTTGTTTTCATTTTTTTAGTTGCTTTTTTCAGGCAACCCCTTAAGCAAAAAAAACACATTAGCTAATTAATTTCAGTTCTATTTTGTGAAAAAAGAATCTAATTTGGAACAACCTTGACTTTTAAAAGAAGTGCCTGCATAAAACTAAAAGCAGTGAAACTAAATTATTCAGAATTTGCCTAATCTTTAGAAGAACCGTAGTTCATTTCATTGACAAAAACAAAACTTTAACAATTTAGCTTATGTGATTCACATGCAAAACAGCAGAAGTAGGCTGGTGTGTAATTAAAAAACACAAGGGGTCCCAATAGCATCATAGTTGAAGGCAACGCCCATGCCAGAGAGGGGTCTTGGGACTCTAAACAATATTGCAGTGAGGTTTAGCACACTTTAAAAGCCACAATGGACGACACTGGAAAACAATGGTGGGCTAACATGACTGCGCTTGTATGTTTGACCAGGACTGTAAGGTCTATTGTCTTTTCAATTGTAGTCCTGCTGAAGGGGAAGTGAGGCATAATCATGACAAAAGCGATGGGTGCATAAAATTTTGGGACATGTCTATTTAATGAATCCTTAAGCAGCCAAGCATTGATGCAATCTGTGCGCTGTGTTTGACTGGGCTTTAGCAGCTGGAAAGTGGCAGCAAAGCTCAAATTGAGTTCTGGTAGATTTACAGCTGTGTGCTGCAGCATCTACTCCTTGGTTGTTGCAGCATACAGCAGTGTTGCTTGAATTATTAGTGTTTTCGTAGGCTGTCTGCCTATGACCTTATGCTAGTCTTTTACACCTTTTTCTGACTTTGAGGACATAATGGAGGACATTATTTTTTTTTACCTCTACTCCTACCCTAAAAGTTAGACATAATATGTTTCATATTAAAACAGCTTTCTGATTCCGCCAACTAGCACCAAAATTCATGTGGCTGAAAATAATAAATTGCCTTGCCTAATGTACGCAAATGTATCTCTAATGAGTAGTGTCCTACTTGTTCAATTCATTACAGAGATTTTCGGAGGCTTTCATCTTGTGCACATGCCTCTGTGTAAGACTACAAACTATGTGTGTCACATAAGTTGTTCATGCTTTGTATGGGTGTGTGTGCGAGAGAGTAGAAGTAGTTTGTACACATCCGTATTATCTCTTTCTGCTCATCCGCCTGAGAAGCTGGCCTTAATTACAACTGTCTGCTTGAGTCACTAGCATGCTCCCCTACCCACACAAATAGACAGCAACAACAGGCAGCATCTCTGAGGAAAGGCAAGAGTGGTTTTGCCACGTAGCTTGAGGGCAACTTCTCCCTGCCAAAAAGATACAAAGGTACTGTGGGCCCACATCCAAATGGATCCCTAGACCCTTTTCCCTTGGGCCTTGTTGACTTCCAATTGCTGTGCAGGGCCTGCAGTTTGGATGGGCTAAATCCATTGTTTGTTTGTTTGTTTGTTTGTTTTTTTAGACACTTGGTTAACTGGTTTTGTTCTTTCATTTCTTTGTCTTTCTAGCTTTTTAAAATCAGCTGTATCGAATCAACTCTGAGCTTTGAAATTGTGGCTGAGGGACTGGTTAGGAATTAGGCAGTAAGTTTTCACAGAATGTACTTCTGTCTAATGCAGACAGCAATCATCCCAGAGGCATGGAGTTATATCTTGTCTGGCTGCTTAGATAGAGTCTTCATGTGTAGGCATTTTTTCCTCCTTTAACACACTCCCATTGCCTGAAATGTTTGACTCAAATGTAAAGCTTAACATGGGAACTTTTGGAAATTCAATTAAACATCTGGAAAAATCCGGCACATCCTAAATTGGGTGGAAAGTGGGCTAAGAGTTTAAATAAATTCCATACATTTTCTGTGGTCAGAGTACACCCCAGCATGCAAAGCGTTTCATTTGATGCCTCTATAAAATTAAGACAACCTTTGGACTGTCGCCAAGAAATGCTGTTTTCTCACTATTCACGATCTTCCAGTATAACATTTTAATAGCTGGCACTGATCCACTTAGAGCCAATAAGACTATCATAAAACATCAGATTGTAGTTATTTGTGTTGATAAAGGGCTATAGATCCAAAGAGATTACATGTAGCCTCATCAAACATAGCTTGCTATTATCCAAAATGCTGCTTTCTGCAGACTTAAAAAAACATCTCCAAAATAATAATAACAGTATAGTGCTGTATAATTTGATATGTATATATTGTTACAGTTCTTTGAGTTTTAGGACTTTTATTTGCATTGCCTACCTTTGGTCACCACCTGAGAAGACTAATAAGCCAGTTCATGCTTTTTTCTATTAATTGCATCAATTTATGTTATTTTGGATGGCTGCATTGAATTACATAATGAGGTTTCATTGAATTTTTTTCAAAATGTCAAGGTGACCCTTTCTGCATAAATCTGCATTGAAGATAAGAAAGAGTCATACAGTTAAATCTGTCTACAATGTAAAATAAATGCAGTGCCAGTGGTGTCAGTCACATAGCTACCAAACCATTCCGTAGGAATTCTGATAAAAAAGCAAAGCTAAGTACGCATTTCTGAACAGTTTTGCCAGAGACACACAGCCAAAACGAAGCATGAAGAAAAAATGACACTTCAGATAAGAAAAATGATTCTGAACACAAAATAACATTAGCAATGCCACTGTTCTGCAAGCTCAGCACAGAGAACCATTGATGCTGTGTTATTAGTGTGCATGATGGAGTTTGTTCAGTAAGTCACCCGGCGTGAGGTGGTGGCTGTCTTTGCTCGCAAAGCCACCTCTCTCACTGCATTCACAGCAGGGAGTTGACTCCCAAAGCCTGGAAAAGACACACTCCATTAAGTCTCCTAAGGGACCCAGATTCTGCTCAAATACACGATGAAGGGGGGGGATAAAAACCACCCAGGTCAGTAGAGATGGAATATGCTGTCTTTGATGTACAAACATTTGTGTTCATGTACAGTATCATACAACATGCAATACTCAGTTATCAACGGAGCCGAAGAGCAGACTTAACTGAGTATATAGTTAAATGTCAGTGAATTTACAGCTGAATGTTGACAGATGGAAACAGAATGTTTATGTGTATTTGGGCTGAAAGATAGAGGAGTTAAAATAATTCATGCTTTTATGTGTAGTAACATGTTTGGAATGATGTAGAGTGCCATATGAAAGCTCTGGGGAAGCAAACCTCAGGATGTTTCACATTTACATTAGAGCTTATAGCAGTATCTTTAGTAACTACAATAGGAGGAATTCCAAGTGATTTTATACAGACACAGAATTGGTTTCTTTTTTGGCTTCTTGAAACAATTAATTTTATCCTCTAAATCTGAGTGAAGGCTCCCCCATTTCGAATAGCTAATTGCATTATTATGGTTTGTCCTTTTTGCATACTAGCAGTGAATTTTTTAAAATGATAGAAAAAATACGTTGACTTGTCATTCCACATTGGCATCAGAAAATATTTATTTCATTCCCATTTAATGCTTAAGATCTTACTATGTAAAGGTTTCTGAACCTTCCTCTTCCATTTGACACAAATCGGACCCTTTGTGTTTTAAATTGCATTTTTCTGTAGGAATAAACACAACAGTTTTGTTATGAGCCCATTTGTATGGATATTGATTTGTACTGTTTCGCTGGAGGGACAAAGGCAGAAATCAGGCTCTTTCTTATCACATGGATACATCAAAATAATTGGCAGTACCCAATTATCCAGTGATTCGTGTACAGGAGATATGACGAGTCGACTGAATTTGTAATCAGGAAGCCTTGAATATGAATCACAGATGAATTGCTAGAAGGTCAAAACGTTTGGATTAAATAGGACAGTGAAAAAAAGAGAACTGTGCTTTTTTCCCCCCATACTCTTAATATTTCACATCAAGCGCACTGCTTGCCTTTTCAACACTAGTATTCAGTTTTTATTTATGTCACACCAGTTCACAATAACAGTTGTCACGAGAAGCTTTATATCATAAGGTAAAGAGGAAATATTGTTCAAGGACAGGTGAAAAATGTTTCACTAATTATCTAAGTGATTGGGTTAAATCTAAATGTATGAATTACCAAGTTTTTTTAGCTACCTAACGTAAACATACATAATGATTTTAGAAGCTGGGTAAGCCAAAAGCGTATCTTGTTAACCCCACTCGGTTACTTCCTGCCTTTATCTTTTCTAACCTGGGTGATGGATACTCAGAAAATTGTCACAAAGAAGAATATGTAAAGTCAAAACCCACAGATGACATAAACGATCAAGAAAAATGTTCAGTCACTTCCCAGGGAAGGACACGGTGATAGGTCAAGCTTGAGACAAAGCACTCAGAATGTAACCTCCTGACCATAAAATGTCATTGCTGTCAATCTGTGAGCAAATGGGATTTAAACTGGCATCAGCCATGGCACAAGGTGGCTTCTGACTACTTGTTTTATAATAGAGTTTTATGAATATTAATAACAACATAAATATGTTAAACAATCTGGTTAAGAATGCTTTGTTGTCTGTTTCTGAGCATGCCACATAATTACCACGTGTACAATGTCAATTGTGTGATTTAGGCCAGTGACCTCTGCACAACAGAACGGTTAACACAAATGCATGTAACACGCTGCTACTGCGTTATCACCAGTTCAAATCATTTTTCTTCGAGCACATTATAAAAAGCCATTTGAGATAAATGACAAACTCAGTGGCCATGCCAGCGAGGCAGGCGCTTCAGCGGCTTATGCTTGAGCGAGCATGTAGGGCATACGCCACGGATGCACCGCACACCCTGAGGTGAGTAGGGCAGTTTTTAAAAATGCATTCACTCTGCATTCTCGTCATAAATTTGGTGATGTTTGCTTATATGGTAAAAACAAGTGTTAAGATTTTATATGAAGTATTTGTGGAACAACATGTGAGGATATCTCATACACAAGTGTTGAGAAGTGGATGTATCTTGAAGTAAATGAAATCTGTAATGCAGTTATTGTTATTTATTTACATGCAAAACAAATTAGCACAGTATAATTTCCTTGTTATTTATCATTTATCATCTATCTTTACCACAATGGTGGAAGAAAGCAAGAAGTGGTTAAAAATAAATAAATAAAAACCAAAAAATTAGTTTCAGAACCAACTGCTGTGTGTCAAGATAAATGTTTTCGCAGCCCATTTATCCACCCCAGCTTCTCCCCTATAGACTAACTTTGTCACCTCATTTGCTCCCATTGTAATTACTATGTTCTGTAAATACAAGGCACTGCCATTTAGAAATGTAACTCTGGGCCACGTAAGCCACTTGCTCAAATGACCTTGGTGGGGGTTTTTTTAATGGTAGGGCAGTCTTGAAATAAACATACTGATTGGGCTGTGGTTTACTCTGCATCTGGTATGTGACCTATCAAATCTTATGACAGAAATGGGCAAGTCTTGTTAGAAATCCTCGGTGAGATTAGATGTGAAAATTTGAATATGAATAAGGATATCTGGGCTAATTATAACCCCTCATCCAGCTGCCTCGTTAGCACCAAGTAATATTCAGAGAAATCAAAAAACTCTGGGTTGAAGGGAGAAGGATGAGTAGGAGGAGGAAGAAGAAAAGAAGGAAGAGAAGAGAGGAAGAAAGGCGCAAAGAGGGAGGAGCCAAGGCATCAATGCCTATACTTTGGGATTATGCATGCTCAGATAACATCCTCCACCCCGCCACCTCCACAAAGATATGCTTCCTTTCAGGGTGAATGTTTCAGGGCTGCACTAAGTGATTCACATCAACACACATGCATACACAAAAGTACCTTCACGTATACACTGCACTCCCCATCCGGATAACGCTGCTGGCCAAATTTGCACCTAGCTGTGCCGCTACGGTCTCGAAATGCGATTAGCACTTATCTGAAGGAAGACCAAACTACCTTCATCATCGGGTTCATCATCATCATATCCATATTCATGCTGTTCAAATCCCCTCTGGAGTAAAACTAAAGGGATTCAAGCACCTGAGAAGACGAAGTGCTTAGCGGAGGAGGAAGGATTGCAAATTTCTCTATTGAGGTCACGGCTCTGTGTGATGCATTTGAACAGCTTTGTTCTACGAAGAGATAGCCACCAAAAAGACGACTCTTTTCACACAGTGTATTATTGTACATAGGTAGTACAATGCCCACTGTCATAAGCATGTTGGCATGGCAGCATCTATTGTCACAGACGGGTTCAGTGACAGTGTCAAGAAGAGCCTTCCAGCCTGCAAATAATGTTGAATGCAGTATTGTGCTTACTCCAATCTTCAGCAATACACCTGATATTTTTAAAGTAAAACTATTTACTTTACTATGTAAAGATATTTCTCAATGTGCAGAGATATCTTTTTTCCAAGAATATTTCAACCCAAACCACAAATTTTTCCTAAAACTAAGTAGTATTAGTTTTGACTGCCTAACCTGACAAAGCAGCAAGTGACGATGAAAGCAAAAATCAAGTCAAAAGAAATCAGATGCACCACATTCTTGCAGTCTGCTCATCTGAACTAGACTGCTCTTTAACAAAATTACAATTAACTTCATCTTGTATTGGCACAGCTGATATGTCAAGGCACCAAGATTACAGGACATCTTGTGTGCATCTCAAAAATGCAGACACAAGGAGGCAGTTAGCAAAACCAGATGCTTAAAAGTTCATAATATGCGTGGGTGGTAAGTACTGGCTAGCAGGAGAACAGAATATGGCTGTTAAATCAAGGTAAAAGCAGCAGGTAATAAAGAAGTAAGGGTGAATCCATGTGGTGAAACCAAAACACAGTAAACAGTTCTGAAACATTAGGGACCATTTTTTTTCCTTAAAGCAGCAGGGTGCATGAAAGGGAAAGTACAGTAATGTTTGGAATTAGAAAGTGCAGACATCTGTGAGTCCTTATTTTGTCCTTCTATTCAAAAACTATGTCAAAAAAAGTAGGTGGAAATGCGCAGAAGTTTATTCAATAAGATAACCACAACTGTTGCAGGTACAACATGTAGTTAGATTTTTATGGTGTACGCCAAGTTATAACGTAGCATTTCAGAAGGGTTTGCAGTTATAACTCACCTGCGGTGCAGATTCAAAACAGAAATATAAATCCCATGTTAGACTAAAAGAGTGCCATATAAATAAAGTTGACTTCAAGAAGAAAAAGCTGGCAAAACATGCACGAGCTGGTAATGTTATAATAACACCTGCATTTTCCTAAATGAAAGCTTTCTTAGTGTTTGTAAGTAAAAAAAATATATATAAATGCAGTATGCAGGCTTGGTTAAAAATAGGAACGATTTCTCGTGACAGAAACACAAGTTACTGTATTTTTATGATATATTAATTTTAACATGGCAATAATTTGTGTCTCTGTGTACTGTCTTCATAAGAATGTAAAACTAACAATAAAACTAAAACTAACAATTCTTGCAAGTCCCAATGCTTCAGTTTCCATCGAATTTAAAAGACACGTGAAAATCGTATAATATGTAAAGCAAAATAAAGCAAATTGCAACTACTGGGTCTAGGGAGGAAATGCCAGAAATAGCAAGAAATATGTGGACGTTTAGCCTAATTTTTGCATGCATGCATGTGTTATCTTCCACTGTCTCTAAAATGGTGTGCAAACACTATAAGTAGCTGTCTTTTCTCTTTAATGCATTAATTTAACATGGAGCGTAATCTGCCTGTGTTGGTAAGTTTTAAGATGAATTCTTTAAGATGCAAAGTTTCATCATTTTACAGTAAGGCGTGCTTGTCTGTGTAACTTTGTATTCTCATCGAACTTTTCAGTACATCAGTTCATCAGCATTAATAATGCAACATTACATTTAGTATGGGGTTTTTCTTGGTTCATTTTGAGGCTCAGAAACCAGTGAAAACAGAGAGGCAGGCAGTGCTCAGGGTTAGGGATAGGCATAAATGACGGCAAAGCCATTGCAAAAACACAATAGAAAAACTGATGAGGGGTAAATGGGAGTGGGCTAGTATGCCACACACAACAGTTGGTTTGTGCAAAAATGAAAACAGGTGTATGGAGGGTGGGAAAGTGACGCAATAAGGCATGGGTGTTACTGTAGAGTGTGTTTGAGTATTTGCATTTGAAATTACAGGGCAGTAGGTACATCACAGTGAAAGCTAGGCAAATGTGAAAATGTGAAACTGTAACCGGCTAACAGCTGGCAGTACAAGCACTGAAGCAGTAATGAACACCATAACACTTTTTAGTACAAAACAGGATTAAGTTTGCATGTTTCTTTAAAATTAAGTCTTCAGCTTGCAAATATACACTTGTGTACTTGTCTCTATCTTTGTGTCTTTACTGATCTAAAAGCAATGTTGTAAGTGTATGCTTTCTTTTCAATTATTCACTCTTCTTTCCTTGTCTTTCAGTCTATCTAAATAAATTCTTTGGTGTTTTTTACACTGTCTTCCTATGCCGCGGCTGAACCTCTTCACCCTACTGTAACGAATGTTTCCCATCATCAGCCACATAGCCCTACCTTCAAAACCACGGCCTCAACGGTTTCTCACCGCTTCCACCTCCTTGTTGACTGTGTGTGTTTGCGTGTGTGTATTTGTGTGTCTGTGTGAGTGCTGTATGCAGCTCACAGCTGCCAAAAAGGCAGTCGAAACTTTGATAGCATCGTCACACAGGAAAGAAGCAAGCGAGCTAGACACTAGCTTTTGCTGCTAAATTTGGAGGAAAGGGGAGAATTGGGGTTGAGTGCTAATCTGTCTCTGTGGATGAAACAGATGTTCAGCAAAACTGATGGGAACTCATCAACCTTTTTCACTGTGGTTTCTTTTTGGAGGTCAAGTTAGCAGCTTGTCCTTGCCCAAAGTTTGTTACCACTACTAATTAGCCAAGATGGGTGTATAGTACGTGTAATCAAATATCCACACACAGTCTTTGGGCAACTATCAAAGGGACGATGAAGATGCACCCTTCCTACGTCCCACTTAAACACTTTTACAGGATTATTATTTTGTTTAGGTATTATTTTTTCCTCATCCTTAATTGCTTTAAGTGCCATTTTTCAAATCCCCCCTCCAAAAATACCAGCAAATGGTAAGTGGGCATGTTGCAAATTGAAAGTACAGTTGGAATATTTCCTGGAAGAAGAAATTTGCCATAATTTTATTGTCAGAGAGAAAGCTTAAATATTATTTTGAAAGGAAAAAAAAACCTCGTCAAATGGCATTTAACAAACTGGAATTTTAAAGCTAACACATATTGTCCACAATCATGTTAGATCATTTAAATCAGATAACGGATTTCTTCATAATGTGTTGCTGATGTTGTTATGTGGTTGTTTCATACTGAGAAAAGTCTTTGAAAAATAATGAAATGATAATTTCATGTAATTAAAGCAGCATACTGGACAGTAACTGCAGGCTAAACTGTGCAGTTAGCAGAAACATGGTACTGTTTATGGGAATGGACTATGTTGGATTCCTGCAGGGTAGAGTGTGGTATCCATGGTCATTGCAAGATTAAGTCCCGGGCATGAGGATATTGTAAGAAAGAGACACAGCAGTCGAAGAATTTCGAAATGGGATAGGGCAGTTTTGCAGCAGCATAACTGGTGGTATAACTTCCAGTCGAGCAGGCTTTTACAATCTTATTTGTGGACACATATTTCTTAGAATTGACTGAATATTCTGTGCATGCACTTTTTATGTATCTTTGACTGTTGAAATAAAAGTTCATATAGATAATTGCCTATATAAGTGCTCATATGTGCTGATGGACTTTGGTAGTTATCAAATTGAATTTAAGCTGATGATGCTCTTTGATGACACTTACCAAATCCCACCCTTACTTGCTTTAAGCTGACTAGAGGTTTTAAAGAAGCCTTTTTAACATCTGCTTATAGGTTGTAGAATGTAGATGGCTACATCCACAAAGAGCAGGAAACCTCAGAGCAGCATCACAGGTCAGTTGATCACAACGTGTACAAAGAGAAACTCGACTGGAAATTGCAACAGAAATTATAAGTGAGTCACTTCCCCCCACTGCCTCGCTACACCGGAACACAGGCTTCACCCATCTACCAAATACACCTTTAACTCCTGCTAATGCCGCATTCATAAATGTGTTGCTCTAGTATGTTGGTTTAGTTTTCATTGATTTATTGTGTAAGGTTAATTAAGGTTAATGTTTACATTAAAAAAAGCACATGGACACTGCAACTATTATTTTCAAATAAATAAGTAGACAAATTTGTTTAAAGCTTACAGTGCGCAGTCACATGAGTAAATCTACTCCAAAAAATAGCGCCTGAAAAAGTAGAGCGCTGTCAAACTTTGTATGTAAGTTTCCACCTTTAACACCTCCAATGGCAGCCTTTGTGCAGCTATAGGTTAGATAAACACACCCTAACTTATTGTTACATCCCTAGAGTTTTTTTCACAGCATTCACATTATTGACGCTTCTTTGACTCCATAATGAGAATGTTTCATTCTAAACCAAAGCCATCCTGACTCCTCTCAAGTTTTAATAATAATAATACTTTTAATTTAGTTTTATTCCCAATAGATATGTATCTGTCCACGATCTCGTCTCACCAATCAGCCAGGCTAATATGCTGGAAGTCAATTCTGTACACATCCCACATGGTCTTTCCCTGTCCCCACTTCCATACCCCCTCCTTCCCTTTCCCCCTTTTCCCTTACTCTACTCCTTTCATCACTCCACATCCACAGGGGAGATGTAAAGCTTTTGGAGTAAATCAAGGCTCTCTCCTTCATAAACGCCTGTGCAATTAACTTAGCTTTTTCTCCTTCTGATTTACGGCATGCATGTTGGAAACTGGAGTCAGCCAGGCCCTCTGGGTTTCAAAAGAAAAGGCTAGTTGGCTAACTTCCCTCTCTCTGTGTGTGTGTGTCACTCTCGCTCACTTGCACACACACTTTCAACCACAAAAATTGTATGCACGCACACAGGCTAATTCACATCTGCTCCTCTGAAAAGAAAATGATGATTGAAAAGGATGAAAAGAAAAGAGCAGTGAGTGAAATGTTCAGGCTTATGATAAAAAAAATGGATGATTGAAAGAGCTAATTTGTCTGACATTTGCCTGTTTTTAGAAAGGTATATATTCAGTTACATAAAACTTAGAGTTATATCCAAAACAATTATTAAGCATTAACAAAGTAATAGGTTTGTCATTAACTTTAAAGTAAGTCTAAAAGTTTTGTTGAAGAATCTTTGTAGCTGCATTGCACCGTAACATAGAGATGGTACACGCAATTTGGAGAAAAAAAAAAGTAACAATCTTAGCATTCTCCAAGTGGCTGATACAGTTTGGAAAGTCAGTGTTTATAGGTTTACCCAGAACTTTCCCACACAGTTCTGGCCTCTCCCTTTGACGAAACAGCTGCGTGTGTCTTCATTCCTCTCAAAATCTCACTCTAGTAAAGAAATGTAGCCTTGGATGATGACTAAATACAAGGTAAGCATTACTGGAAAGAAAATCAATTTATGCTGCATGAATGCTGAACGACCCAGCCTTTGTACAGAAAACACCTGCAGTGTTATTTCTTGAACTGGAACCAACTGTATGGTTTTCATTATCTTTGAAGATTTGCACTAGAATACAGTACACCCCCACCCCCCACCCCCTCTCCAGCTCTGTAGTATTGTATGTAAGCACAGAAGGAGATGAGAAGATGTGTGGTGGAATTCCTTTTCACCTTCATTCAACAGCTGTTATAAACTGTTTCGCATATAATGCAACAGATACAGCAAATTCAAGGCAAACACTCCCAATACAAGGGTTTGCGTTCATAGTCAGTGTGAGGGTTTGTATCTGTTATTACATTATAAATATTGTGTTCAAGCATTTTGTGCATACACACACTGGTGTATTTTATAGAAGCAATATGCCAGCTGATGCACTGGGCAATGGGAATAAAGGGTGGGTAAAAAAGATGGTGCTACTGTTATCCTCTCCTTTTTTTGCTTAATTTTCCTGCAGTGAAACATTTACAGGAATGACGTATCTGTAAACGTCATTAAAAAGCAGTAAGATAAGGAATTAAATTTACATTTCAAAATGTTGAGAATTTGACTCCAAAGATTAAAAATTCAAGCAAGAGAAGAACAAATGTTGATGGAATCGCTGACCCAAACTGACCCATAGTTCTGTTTGTTTCTCCTGTCAGAACAATTAAGGAAGGGACGAGAAAAAAAGGAAAACCTTATTGTTTTCTTTATTCTTTTCAGTAAGCTGCTCTGATCTGTTCCTTCTCATTGTAGCCTCTTCCCAACATCAAAGGAGCCTGCACTCACTTCCTGATCCCAAGTTGAATAAATTACTATAGACTATTACTACAATTACTTTTAATGCTTAAACTGCAATACAGACAACCCAGCTGTCATTAACCCTGTGTTATAGCATCAGCACCAAAAGATTTCTAACTATAAGCAAAAGTGTAGTATTTGCAAACCTTTCTGTCAGAATCTGAACCCATTACTCATAAATCTGCTTTAAATGTTTACATTTATGACTTCATTAGTACAACTGGTAGCCACATTGTCCAGACTAGCCATGCTGGCAAGCTGTAATATTTACAATGCAAAGCTAATGCACTCTGCACCACCTATAGTAATGCTTCATATTTCTACTTCTAGAATTATCCAGTTTTTCCTGCAGGAAAATTTTAACCTAATTCTCCTCATTGTATTTATTTCTATTTGATACCCTAGAAGTAATTGTGCACCTTCTATTCTTTTTTCCTGGTGACTAAGATAGATCTGTGAGTGTTAACTTGCTGTGTTTGCTAGTTCTGTGAAGTTCACTGAAGTTTCAGCTGACAAGAAGGTGAGCAGAGAGTGACAGTCTTTTCCTTTTGTGTTCAGTATTTCTTGAAAAAAGCGGCAAATCCTTTGAGTGCTTCTTTTAGACAAGCTTCTAATTTTAGCATGGAAACATCCATGATTTTAATAATTTATTTTCAAACTAGCCTGCAAAGATCAACTCTCATATCCTTCAAGGGCTTTGTGCTTTAGATGCAGCCACAGATCTCCAAGTTTGTCATATTATGACTCCGAGAGCATCTAAGATTCTATTTGGGACTCTGTCCATTTACTTACTGTAAATTCATTGCAAATGTATAGATCGGGGCCTCTCTCCAAACCTACCCACATTTTTTAGCCTGCTGTGTCCCCAACACACAGCCTTTCATACACATATGCATATGCCCCTGAAAACCCCCGGCCCTGCCCTTGTCTGCTAGCTGCCTCGCATACACTGGCTCCATTCTTCCACGCCACAGACTGAGATGGTTGGTGTGTCCGTGTGTGCATTGGTGTGTGTGTGTGTGTGTGTGTTAGAGAGTAATGGTGCATACAGTGCATTGAGTGTTCTGGAAAACCAGTGTATATGTGTGCTTGTATGAAATCTGTGGATTAAGGGCAGCATTTGTGTGTTTCATGTTTTTGAGTGACTATGCTGTTAGCATATGTGGAAAGGGGAAAAACTGCAGATGGGTATAATTCAACTGGGAGGCTAATGTGTGTAGGACTGTTTGCATGTGACAAACGGATACATCATGTCAAAATGAGTGCAAGTATTCAGGCAGCTGACCCTCTATGACCCGCTATCCCTCTAGCCTACTCCCCCTCACAAACCCATCCACCCCAAACAGATCCAAACTTCACTGTGCTGAGACCAGACTACATGGGCTCTCACGGGAGCTGGACTGTCATCTCCTGGCATCAGCTGTTGGAATGCATGTAAGTGGTCACAGTCAGTCCCACAATATATATTTTCACTCATGGCTAAGTCATGTCAAAAAAAAGTTTGTACTAAAGAATCTGTAAAAATACCACACAGTGCAGTTTTAAAATGAAACCATTTTTGTGTGCATTTTATATATATATATATGGTTTTTTTTGTTTTTGTTTTGTTTGTTTTTTTCCATACATTGAATGTTACCAGCAGAAAATTGTATTGGCAGAAAATTACCAGGATATTTTCTGTTCTACATATATATGACATTTACTATCATGTAACCTTTTTAATTATGTTTAAAACTAATTTTGCCCATTTCCCTTTTCATCATTGTGCACCTCTGGATCTCATCCAGCATGGCCATGGAGAGTGCCGTTGACTATCTTGTCTATGATCATCATTTGTGATAAGAGTGTGGTTTCCGGCTACAACTCAGAAACTGAAGAGCAGTTTACAGCTATAGAGTCCACAGTGTTCAACTCTGAGGACGGCACATCAGATCAGGAGCATATCTGTAGAGTTATGGATCGTGAATTTGTCCCCAGGGCCAGACTGTCCTACTGTAGTGTCCTAAGATGTCCGATGAAGAAAAGTCCATTGTGGGGCTGCATATAGTGCATGAAGAAGTCAGGATTTTTTTAAGCCATGTGAGTACAAATGTTACTCATACTCTTCCCATTCACCAGATTTGTCCCATTGCAACTTAAATGAAATTAAAAATGAAGGGGTTTCATTTTGACAGTAATGAAGGAGATCTGCTGCACATCGCAAATGCACAACTGCAATTGGTCAGAATGTGACTTTGAGGAAGCAGCTGACTGGAAAAGACCTTGAAGGAGAGAACTGCCAACTCTGTATCAGGGATAAGTCTGCACAGAGATGTGGAACATGATGATGGTACCATGAGTATAAAAAAAAATGCATTTTTGAAATAAAAAAATTCCAAACCTTTTATTTCTTATTCCACAACGATGATGTTACCCTCTCTTACAACTGCTCTTTGATAATCATGAATAGGGACAATAAATAAACCTTAATACAGCCACAAAAAAATCTGACAAGAAGACATGATTTATAATACTAAACGGTAGAATTATGTTAGATTGAGAGTGAAATTATGAAGAATAGAAGAAGTTGTGTTATTGTTTGTGGGGTTCAATTTCCTTGCCACAAAGTAATTGCTCATTATGCTCTCCAGTCAGATATGATCTGGTGGTTCACCATTTTCAGTCTGAAATGCATTCTTTGTCATTATTTTTTGTTTCTTTTTGATCGCAAACACAACGTGGAAATGTGTTCAACTGAAGTAGGTTATGATCAAAACTAAAATGTAAACCATAATGGTCCACGGCATGGTGCCCAAACCCCTGAACCTGAAAGCTGCCTTTGCTTTCCACTTCTTGCACCACTTGGGCACTAAATCACAGAGACAGGAACATAACAGGAGCTTACCTTGGTGTCAACCCAAAGCACCAAGTGCTTTTCTCCCTCCCAACATTTTCACTTTGTAGCCCATGCCAGACACTGTCACCCCAAATCTCCTACAAACCTGCCTCCTTATGGCAGCAGCACTCACAAGGCGATCGTAGTAGCACAGCAAAGCCACACAGCACCATCTGCTTGGGCAGGACACGTGGTGGAGGAGAAGCATGGGCTTCCTCCTCATCTTACCCAGTCTATGTTCTTTATAGACATGCTCCATCCTGTGTCATGTAACTCACTACTGACCCCCCCACCCCCTAAAGAAAATCCTCCTGATAATTTTCGAGGAATTATCAGGAGGACAGCGCTTGGATTTATGAACTCCTGATCGTGGCCATGGCAACCACAGGCAACTTTGTATTTCAGGAGGGGAATCATGGGGTGGGGTTTGGGGGGGATAAAGAATTTTTTTACTGGGTAGGGAGGGTGGCAGTAAGATTTTGCTCGCTCTCTTTTTCTGTGTCTGTGTGTGTATGGTGATGGTATTGGGAGGTGTCTAGTGGAGAAAGAAGAGGCATTGTTGTATTGGTATTCATGGTGTCAGCAAACCAGAGTAATTGCTGGGTCTTAATAAAGGGGAAGAGGTAAAAGCTTGTCTAGGGGGTGCAACCTTCTAAGTACTCCCAGCACATGATAGGAGGGAGTAAACACTCACACTATATTATATTGCCTGTTGACTGATGTATATATATATATATATATATATGTATATATATATATATATATATTTGTCCAACAGTGATGGAAGGGTCAATTCAATTTGTCTGGGAGCAAAATGAGACGTGGCAGGGGATTTTTTTTCCTTTTTTTTTTATAAATGCATCCTTTCTTAGTATCCCTTTACCATCTTCTTAGGTGCAAGAAACTTGGCCAGTCTTTTATGTTTACCCTCTGCTAGCATCTCTGTATGATATGCTTACATGTAAATCCAAGAAACATTATGTATGTGATCTGTTTACTGTCTTCCTGACTGTGTATCTGCAGCTCGCTCCCGGATGTATATATCTGCTTTCAGCTCCTTATCAGGCACTTGCAGTGTTCCCTGTAAAGCACAGACTCCACCACTATAGAGATGTACTCACTGTGGAGAAAAAAAAAGAGTGAGACAGAAAGGGGAGGAGGAGGGGTTAAAAAAAAAAAAACTCCTGACACCTCAGACTCCACTTCACAGCCAGTGAAGGAAGAAAGTAAGCAAGCCACTAAGCCTTCCCTCCCCACAGCCGCCTGCAAGGTGAAGATACTGCTGTTCACATTTGGACAGATGCGAGGATCCCGCTGCACTGTGTGTGCGTGTATTTGTGTGCGATTGCAAGGTTAATGCCTTCAGCTGTCACTGAGATTTTCATATAGACCAAATGTCTACGTTTGATTTTGCTCACATTTTCAGCCTAAATCACACAGTCTAAAATAAAGAAGTCATCTATCTTAAACTTGAAGATGAATACCCATTCCTGTGCAGTTGAAGTTTAAGCAATTGTTTGCTTCTCCTTCAGGAGAGTTGAGCGCTTTCCGGGGAAAAGTGGATTGCTGCTGGGATTCACATACCCCAAACGGTCAATACAGAGAGCCCGTGAATGGTTTTGTTACGGGCAAAATTTCAAAATGCACAGCAGGATTATTTCTGAGTGTGAGCTTTAAAAGGTTTTATGATTGAACTGCCAGTGGGAGCAAAACAAACGTACTGCAGGATACAGGGACCCTATTCATTGTGAACTGTACAGTGTAAGACAATAATAGCTTAATCAAACGTGACATGATATTATTGCCCTTAAATGTCAACTGCTGACAGAAGGAAGTGACGTAAGACAGTAACTGAGCGAACGAGAGCAAAGCATTCCAGTTTGCACAAGGCTGAAAAACTTAAAACAAACAGCTTGCTCAAAAATAAAAACAGCTTCAGTCAGCATATGGACATACACAAAATGGATAACAAGGTGGAAAGTCTGAGTGACTTGTCCAAACCCTAGTCTCATGTCTTATGCACTTTCATGTTGCATTATATTTAATTATAGATCATACCGGGGCAGCCCTTAACAGAGTCTGCTTGCCTCACAGGTACAAACAGTTGAATAATTCATTAGCTGGCGTGTAGGATAGGATGTGGTGTGAGTGCAGCAAGAGAATAAGCTTACTGTTATTCAACTCTCAGCTTCATCTTGCTGCGGGACAAAATGGAGTTTCAGTAAGGTTAAATGGCAGATTTATTGAGCTTGTCACCTGCACCTTACAGGTATCCAAGAGAAAAATACCAATGTAACAGTTTACAAGAGCCGGCCAGCGGCTGACAGGTATTTTATTTTTTAGCGCTGTTGGCAAGCCAGTTATCTGAAAATCGATTGTAACAGTGAAAAAAAAAAACAGTAGAATATTAAACCATGTCCAAGTTTATATTCTTTACACTCTAAAACAGGTTGGCTGTACAGTTGACTGCGATTATTCTCGAACAAATCCACAGCCGTTGTCATTCTTCCATGTTGTGTTCTCAGTATCCTTTTAGGCATTCTTACTGCAGTTGAAGCTATTAACAAAGAAATGTGTCATAGCTTCAAGCAGAGAGAAATTGCCACTTTTGTAATTCTGTTTAGTGTAGCAAATAATACACTCTGTAATGATCGGAAGCAATCAAAGTTATCCAAGTGATCCTGTTTTGAGTTTATAATGACCCCAAATATGGGCTCACTACTAATGCTTCTCAGAAACTACATGAGACAATGAATGGCTATATATATTTAAAAGCTACGATTTATAATGACATAATCTAGCCAATTTGCCTGATAGCTATAATGAATATTTCTGAATGAGTTTTGCAGCCTTTAGAGAATAAAGTTGCTTCTTTCATTTTTACAAACAGTCAACTTGATTGGACTGAAGACTCTTAGTGCTGATCTTGAATTAGAATTTGCAGACTGAACTTTATTATTGCTTAACAGGATAATTAAAATTACATTGTGATTTTTTTTACGTATATTTTGCTTGGGCCCCTTACATTTTTTGGCTACACATCCATGAACTCTACAATGGCGTGGGGTGGAATCTCAGACCACCACATCCCAAAGGTGCTCGATTGCAATGAGATCTGGCGTCTGTATGCCATTCGAGTACAGTGAAGTCATTGTCATGTTCTAGAAAGGGGCTTAGGACGATTTGACCTTTGTGATATGGTGAGTTATCCTGCTGGAAGCTATCAGAAGATGAGCACACTGTCGTCATTAAAGGATGGATATAGTAAGCGAAAACACTCAGTCTGCCGAGAAAAACATCCCCACCACTATCCTGAACTGTTACAAAGCTTGTTCTTGTTCTTCATGTCAAATTCTGACCCTACCATCTAAATCCCACAGCAACAAAACACGACTCATCAGACCGCACAACAGTTTTCTCATCTTCCATTTTCCAGTTTTGATAAGCCTGTACATGTTGTGGCCTCTGTTTCCTGTTCTTGGCTCACAGGAGTTGATCCCAGTGTGGTCTTCTGCTGAACATCAGTTCAAAAAAGCTCTTCTGCATACCTTATTTGGTTTTACAAGTGGTCATCTGACTTCCTGTTTGCCTTGGATTACTGGAAGTGTATGATTTTTTTTTCAAAGTTTTACTCCTTTCTGACAACTCCTGTATAAAATAGTATAATGCACAGTTTATATAAGAATATAACCAAGCATGGATTAAGTTTTTTAAATTAGTTTGCTGCTATTTAGTGTCTTAACTCAGACTGAACTTGTTGCATTGTTTTTATTTTATTTTAGTTTAAACAGACGATATAGTATAATGATGAAATATACATAATATAAACTTTCTCAGCTGACGGTAAAGTAAAATGTAGAAAAGAGTGCAGAAATGGTATGGACTTAATTTTACAGTACATGCACACTTTGGGAAAATAGGCTACAGTCACATCAGAATAGAAAGGATGCTTGTACCAACATTTTTAATGCTTCCAGCTGCTGCTGCTGACTGTGTAGAAAAGAGGCTTTGGATGCACAGCGGGAGAAAGGAGTGGTGCGAATGTGTTGTGCTCCTTAGTGGTTCCCTCTAAAACTTTACAATGAAAACTTTGGATATTTGTGCCACCATCTTTGAAAAAAAAGTGCTCACTTCTGCCAAACACACAGGATAAACCAAAAACTATGACTTCTCCTACAAATTCAGGTCAGGCAATAGTAGTTGAAATGTTTTAGACTGCTACTGTTTTAGTGAACCATGTTCTGCGTGATTGGGATTTAGTTGGTTGTGCTGTTTAAGTAAAAATCAAGTGCGTGAGAAAATAGAGATGAGTTATGAGGTAGATAGCAAAAGGAGGAGTAAAAGGACAAAATGAGAAAGAAAAGAGAGGGAGAGAGAGGGAGGAGTGGATGCAATGAACAGGAAGCATCCGGAATGAATTCCCAGAGATGTCCATGCATGGCTGGGCTGAAGTGGCCTGGATCTGGGAGGTGGAGACTGGGTGGGGGGTTGAGAGTCCAGCTGGACAGAAAGAGAGAGACAGAAAGAAGACAGCGAGAAAGAGAGAGGGGCCCTGGGCGCTGACAGGTGTAGCCCTGCACTCCAGCTGAGGCCTCACAGCTGACCTGGATCTCTGGATAGTTCTCTCTGTCTATGTCTCTCTTTTGCTCTCTCTCTCTCTCTCTTCCTCCCCCTGTCAAAACACATGCTAGTCCTCAGAGGGTTACACACATGACAAGGCACTTTATGTTTCACCATGTTCGCTGTTCTTCATTTAGTATGGCGAGTCTTCCAACCAGACTGCAAAACGTAACTTTATTAAATACTAGAAACATCTACGTTCATCTTGCATCTTATAGTTGATAACTACTTCAGACTCTGATTCTTAACAGTACAGATTACTCTCTCACAGATCAGACACGTCAACAATCATGAACAGTAATAAGTGGTTAGATAAATATGTCACACTCATCGGGGCAGCTGGAAGGAAAGCAGCAACGGCGAACAACAGAAATCTATGGGATGACACGAAATGCCTTTGGCTGGACTTACACCAGAGACGTTGTAATTAAATGACATCAAAGAATTGCTAAAAGCAATCAACGTGCCGGCAGTTCAGTGTTCATCAGCCATATTTCACTAATGATGAAATGATTAAAAAAAAAGAAGAGCAATGTTTAATAAATATCAAGGAGACATCTCTCTGCTTGTTTTTTCTCTTTGGCTTTGTAAAGAGGTCCTATGTACTCAAATAGTTTTATAAAATAATATCAAAAATGTCCATTAAAAAAAAGCCCTCAAGCAGCAGTTTTGATTTGCACTAGCTAATCATTCCTTCTGAAAATCATTGAGGTAATTATTATATTAGCTTAAAATGATAGGCACAGTACATTTAACACATCATTTAGGTGGTTTAAACAAATATACATACTGCACGAGACTATTCCATGGGCCTCATCTTGATGCATAATATTACATTAATAAATTCAAGCAAGTTTAACTTTTGATACATTTTACACTATCCTATCATCCCCTTTATTTTGTTTAAACAATTAGTGTTTCTATCATGATCCAGACCTTTTTGTCACGCGCTGTTATTTGAAACATCAACACGATTAAAAGCAGCCCCAAATTAATTGAATTTGCCCGACTGCCTCGTTACGTGAGGTGACTCTTAACGCGATGAGTAAATGAGCATTCCGATATGACAAGTTAAAATGATAAGGTCAGTGCAGCTGAACAAAGAGGAACCATTTCTGTCATTTTACAAAAGACTAGATTACACTCATGTTAAATAAACAACGAATTAGAACAAGGGCAGACTGATTTGCAGTTAGCAGCAAAGCAATTAATCTTACATTGTAAATGTGGGCACAGAATGGGAAAAAAAATACAATGAGCACTATTGTAAGAGCGGCATTGCTTCATGTCATTGTCATTACAGCACTCACTCTAATGAAATGTACTGTACTTATTACGAGCTTTGTCTTTCTCTGCCTACCAGCGGATTCTTATTTAGTTTGTCTTAAAATTTCATATCCCAAAATGAAGTAGAGCAATCTGTAAAGTGGATAATTTCATTTGTTTCTTGTGCAGGTTTTTGTGAGAATATCAACACTTAAGTGAGGAAGAGTGGCTTGCAAGCATATTGTCACTCATTTTCAGACACTTAAGAAACACGTGTTTGCTTTAATGTCGAGTCAGCTCGACATTAAAATTCTTATTTCCATGCATTTTTGCAGAACGGCAATTGATTTGTTTTTTTTTATACAGATTGTTGAAAACAAATGCATTCCTCTGGACAATGCATATCTTTACACACTTCTGTGAACAACTGGCATTAAGCTGCAAAACTTTTAATATTTCATGGATGGGCATTTTTGTCTTAGTCGTGATATTTGACTATTTTTTTTAAAAATATGTAAGTGTGTGCATCCATGCATGCACCTAACCTACCCACAAACACACACACATGCAACCCCTCAACCCCATCTCATCAGCAACCATTCATGTAACCACACACACATACACACACACACAAACGTGCATGTACACTCATGTGGATATTATCAGCGGTGCTCAGCTGAGGCTCCAGGCCTGTCCGGTTCCCATGGCGTAGCAGTGACCAGGGGAGGAAGAGCTTATCTCTGCCCCAGGCCCCTCCCTCGGCCCCACGCCTTGGCTCTGGGAGCTGGGAGGCAGATGCCATGCAGGACCCCAGTGTGGCACGCTTCTGTGGCCAAAGCATATAGCGTTTAATGCTTAAGGGATGGGCTTTTGAACCAGACAGTCTATCTCATCTGTGTGTTTGTGTGGAAATGTGCGAGCTTGTGCAGGCCACACAGCAGATGGAGGTAAAGGCTTTGAGTATGACCATCTCCCACTGGCCCACCTGGACCCGTTTAGAGCATTTGGTACGCACACACACGCACACACTTTCACGCAGTCTGAAATCAGCTACTTTCTGTATAATAAATGGGACCAAATGAAATCAAGGTGCTGTGTTATCTCTGAAATATTACTTCCTCTAAATTTATAAGGACGTGATTATTGAGATGTCAAATTATGTGACGAGTGCAGTAAAGACGATGACTGCAGACATAAATCGAGCGATGCTCTATGAGGGGAACGACGGCACATTTTCGCACTGTTTCTGGAGCCGATTTCACACAACACCCATTCTCTCACGAGCAGCTGAATGAATCAATCACCTCCTCACATTTGTGGCGTGCTCTCATTGTCACGCTGCACCATCACCGCCAATTATGCTAAACTATTTCCTCACTAAACCGGAGAGCATTTACAGGTCTACAAAGAGGAGAACAGGTGTGTTGGAATGCGCAGCTGAAAAACTCCAAATGAGTTTTAAAGAGATGAGGTTAACAGCTTTGAAAAGCTCCTTTCGTCTCACTGAATTATGCTAAGTGTTCACAAAACATTGGTCTAAATATAGGGCCAGAACATGCCGCAGATTAGCTCGCACAGTGATGGGTCTATAAGACGGCGGCACGGAGCTGTCTTCCCTCTTTGACTGGCACAGCTTTGAACCCCACAGTGAAAATTCATTCCACAGTGGGTATATATCTGCAAATGTGTGTCTCTGTATTAGCCTGACAGTGTATCTTGAACCAAGGCTTTTATTTTTCCCCCTGTATTCAGAAGGAATCTTACATTGGGCTGAAACTGTATTCACGTATGACACAGAGTGGACTAAGGTAGAATAAATATGCTTCTGTAGGTTATTTTAGAGCGCGAGCACCCTCCTTTTGGCCGTTTGAAGGTATTAAAGGAAAAATTCATTTTGGCTCTCCGGGCTAACTATATCGCACGAGCTCAAAAGTGCCGAAAACATTCAACGGTTTGACACGCTCAAGTCCTGTTTCAGCAAAGACACCCGTGCTTTAATATTGGGAGTCTTGCCTTTGATGTGTGATCACACATGCGCATGCCTACCACTCACACACTCACGCAGGCACAATACATTTGCTGAGATAAAGTGACTGCAGTGTATGACCCATTTTGCAGAGGCAGGGCTTTGCTTTTATAACGATGGAGAGTGTGTGTGTGTGTGAACACGTGAGTGTATGAATGCATAACCACTATCTTACAGCAGGATGACGCTGCACAACAGGCTTTTAAATCTTGAAAAGGAAGTGCTAGGCTGGTTTCTTGTGAAAATGCTCCTGTCACACGTCCGGTCATAATGCCGTTAGCCATACTTACTACTCTTCCCGCCGGGGGTTTCGGGCAAGCCAGTAGCTTCTGAAAGTACTCACAAATGGCAAGAAAAGAGGAAGCATTATTTTCAGGCAAAAAAAATAAAAAATCTTGAGCATGGGGTGCGTTGTGCAATACACTTCATGTTCCCTAAGTGTGGCAACAAGCCTTGAAATCCCCAAGCATGCTCCTCAAGCAGTTAATAATCATTGTTTCATGGTGCTGGAGGAGCAAGGCGGAGATAATGCTCTGTATAGAGATAGCGCACTGCCTTATTTCTGCCGCCTCCTGTTAACACAAGAGACAAATGGAATAGGCGCATCGCCTTGGAGCCATCCAAATGAGGGTGTCTGCTGTGGAGTGAAGTGAAGTGAAGTGAAGGTGGAAGAGGAAGAAAAAGGGGGGGCGGTGGCGGGCGAAGGGGGGCACAAGTGCCACAAAAATCAGGGAGCGGCTGCTCGACCCTCGCGGCGCATCACGGTAGCAGTCAAGTGAATGTGAAAACAAGAGAAAGCTTTGCGGAATATCGATTTAATGCCGCAGCCTGAGCAGGGGGAAGATGCGTGCTCCAGATTACACGCGCTCTATTTCCCACCCATACAGAATCTCCAGTTCCTTCTGTCTCCACAGAACCAAAGAGGGAGGCTGAGAGGATGCTCTTTTATGTCCCGTTGCCCTCTGTGAAGTCCAGCTGTGTAGAAAATCAATGTAGAAATGAAGAACGGGGCAGAACAACATAAATATGTAAAACATATCACACCGCCCTTGTGTCCATACACGTAGGAGAAAGTAATAGAGGACCTTTGTGCTCTTATAGCATTTTTTGCATCAATTAGCTCCAGGTGTCTTAAATAATAGTTTACTTTTTAGGAAAGTGAGAGTGAAGATGCCGAATTCATTTTGGGGTTTCTGCGGTGTTGAACATCAATGTGGGGCCTCGCTGAACTCTATTTGATCCTATTCTTTTTTCACTTTTTATTATTTGCGTCAGAACATTTGTGGCATTTCAGCCGGAACAGTATTGACTTTGTTAAGTAATGATGAATGAAATTCCTCGTGAATGTGCAGCACTTTGTTATGCAGGAAATTATCCACAAATTTATGCAACTAATTCAGATTACAGGGATATAAATTTGATTCTGTATTGCGCTGCTGTTCTTGCATCTGGTGGGGGTTATATAGATATCACATCAAAATCTGATAAAATCATGAGAAATAAGTGATGTGATATCTGGAAACATCCAGATCCAGTGAAAACAGCTCCCTGTTGGTGACTTTGGCAGTCATGTTGCTTTCTTACCTGTCGTCACTATGAAGACAACTTCGTGTTACATTTTCGCCCTCGGTTAATGTGCTAGTTGACGACCACTCAAAAAAAAAAAAAAAAAAGAAAGAAAGAAAGCTGACGTGTAGGCTCGCCACACATTTTCATACATTCCACTTTTATATAACGACGAAACAGAATGTGTGCGTTTCCCCTCCCTTCTATGACAAAAATCTTAAGAACAATTTGTTACTTATGCGCCCCCCACCCTCTCTGTCTTCCAACCCCTCCCGCTGAAAATTATGAACACTGAGCCGCACTCACATTCTTGCGCACGGCCAAGCGAGGAGGCGCCTCCGCTCTCGTCCTGGGCCAATGGCGCACGCACTCCCCTTATCATACTTATCCCCGGCTGGCCAATGGGCGCCTCGAACACAGGCTCACATGACGCCTTTCTGTGCGCTCCCTGTCCTCTCAGCGCTCAATCCCGGCGAGTGCAGGCATCACTGAAGACCTGACACCGGCGGAATCGGACGTTCGCCGTCCTCGGCGGGACTCACCAGGTGTTGTGTTATGCAAACTTCACTGCCATCCGATGACGCTGTCACATCCCGTCGACGAGAATGACCCCTGGCTTTGTCGGAGGAGCACACTTGGCCGTCTCCAAAACGCAGAGTCGCAGGGGCGAGACAATAACGCCCAGAAGTTATAGAAATGAATTGTAAGTATCGACAAAATTTTACTTCCCGTCTTCTATTCGCTTTAAAAAAAAATACGATGATAACAATCCTGAAACTATTTCATTTTCTGTTTGTAGCCGACTTTGCTTTTTCTTAATTAAATTTTTGTTGTTTTTAGGATTTGCGATTGCATGTGCCACTTTTGCGCCGTTTGCCTTCTGTCCCTTTCTTTTGGTTTCCAAGCAGAATTAAATACATATTTTTTAAACCACTTCATAGTCTTATTTGACTTTACCTGATGCTCGGATGGTGTTTGACTTCGCTTATATTTCTCCTCTTTTGACGTTCTTTGCGCAGTCTGTGAATTTGTTCATTGTGAATGTGGGGCTGTCTCAGCGCAGGGCCATAGCATGAAATATAGATAAAAAGCACAGGGTAAACCCGCTGACCCCGGGCAGGCAGGCAGACAGACTGTGCAACCGGTCCGCACGGCTCAATGAGGACAATCGGGGGTGAGAGAGAGGAGGGAGAGCAGCAGAAGAAATAAATGGAGTACTTGAAGCGCACTGAAACAGCGCTGCGCTTCACTTCAGCCCGCCGGGCAGGATAAGGGTGGATCTTCAGTAACGTGTTTTGTCTTTTCAAATGTTGGATGTGATTAAACAAAGAAAAATTATTTTAAAAAGTACTTTAACAAAAAAAAAAAAAAGTAAATAATTATTGAACAGGCTTTTTCTACCTAAATTCCAGCAAATTGAATTTCACATTCTGAGGTCATGTCACTCATTGAACCCTTTTATTGATTGGAAATTAGGGGTGCTGGGGGGGGGGGGTTCAAAATTTATGTACAGGCAGGAGTCAAAGCAAAAAAAAAAACAACAACCCAAAAAGGTGCCTTCAGATTGTTTTTTGTGCTTTACGCCAAGGCAGGGGAAGGGAGGGAGAGAGTAGGGGACCGGGGCCATTTGATGTTTTCAAAAGGTTTCAGATGGCTTTAATTAGGACCTATAAAAATCTGTCTGCCCCGTTCTCTAAGGTAGCGCTGTGGAGTACGAGAAGGGAGGGGAACTGGCAGAGGAAGAGAAAAAAACAGAAAGAAAGAAAAGCAAACCAACACAGAAAGTCGCTTCAGCAAAGGATCGTCTAATCAAATTTTTATAACCCTCCTCTTTTCTTCTCCCTGCTTCCCTCCCTTGCCTCCCGCCCTCCCTTCCTTGATGCTGGTGGTATGTAGGCAGCCCTCTTTGTCTGGCTGCTGTGTTATCCCCCCCCTCCATCCCCTACCCTCCACCCTCCACCAACCTCAAACTAACTATTGCCTACAGTTGGTCCGACCCCAGACACCTGAAGGCTAGACATAATGATCAAGAGAAGTTCCAGTCTGTCTGGAGCACAGCCAGCGGTGTTTAGGTTTTCTTCTTTTTCTCCTCCTCCTCCTTTTTTTTCTTCTTCTGCTGGCGCTTCTTTTGCTTGCTCCTCATCCACAATCAGCTCACGCTATGTTTGAGAGTTTGCGTTGGTGTGTGTGTGTGGCTGGAGTTATGTTGGTTTTTTGCTGCTGTCACTGTGTAGCATATATGGATATTGGATTGACTGTGGTTGACTAACGGAGCTGTAGTCTCCGCGCTGAGGAGACATCAAAGACTTTTTCTGTGTTCTATTATATGTGTGTGTGTGTGTGCGTGCGTGTGTGTGTGTGTGTGTGTGTCTTTAGCTATGCACCTATGTATATAAGGAGCAAGATTTTGGCTATGTTGATTGGTGAACATCCGGAAGTTTAAGTTCAAATAAGTTATATCACCTGGCTCTTTTAAAATTCATTACATCGATCGTGCTCGATCGTTGTTTTTCTGTACCACCCAGAGGAATTCTGATGCAAAGCAACATTTATTATTAATGAACAGGAACTGGGTCCTTTGATGTTAAAACAACAAACGTAACATATAATTTCTGCACGATGATTCTATTTTTACCATCTCGAGGGCTTCAGACGAGGCTGCGAGACATTATTCATGGTTTCAGTTCTGTTGACTCGGTCGTCTAGTCACCGAGGTTTAGGACGAGGTAGCATCTGAAGTCTAGCAACACGAAATGCACAACTCCAATTAGAAGTGGGAGTTGGTGGAAGATATTTCAATATCTCTATATCTTTGACACATTCATTTATGGAAGTGTCTTCCTTTTGCACATGTCTTTGTTTTGTCGATGTGCGGTGGTTAGGGATTATATGGCGCGGCTTATAACTGGATAATGAGCTAGCTCGCTTTATGGAAAATGGCTGGTTGAAGTCTTTGTTGGGCATCGTTGGAGATTGTGGTTGAATGCGGCACTTTTGAGTTGTTTTTCCCATTTTTGATGAAGTTGTTTGTGGGAACATTATCCTTTTTAACAGCTGGACTGGCTCTAACAGCAATGTAATCTCCCCAAATGTGACGTTTTGAGGAGCAAGTGCCTGTAAAATTTACACACAGCTTTCAGCTGAAGTCCTGCTACTTGTCTGTGTGTGTGTTTTCCGAAAGCTGACTGTGTATTGTGGAATCAAGAAGATTGAGGTTGCCTCTTCTTTCGCCACCAGCCTTTTTGAAGAGGGAAGTAATAAAAAGCTCAATGGGTGCAACAGGCTGTTCTTCCCGCCCTCGTTTTGAAGCTGTCTACCTGGAGATGAATAGGAGGCCCTTTGTAATAAGGGGTAGAAGAGAACATTTTATTGTAGGCTCTGGATGCAGGAGGATGCTCTATAGCTTGTAGAAGGTAGATGTGTCAGGTTTCACAGTTATACTGCCCACCAAACAATGATTTATTGACATATGAATAATTATTATTTAAGATTCTTCACGGGGGTACAATTTCCTCGACGTATCAACATGATGATCACGACTGATGGAAATCTATTAAGCTCCAAGTAGGTGAAAGGAGTATTATGTAAACATTATCAAATGATTTAGTTAAATCCTGCTTGAGCACCTTACCTGACAATGACGCCGGAGAACCACAAAGCCACAGAGTTTTCGGTAACCACCTTTATGTGTGAAGGAGTGAAGTCACGGTCAAAAATGGCGGAGTCATTCAATTACCGGCGTCCCCTTTCCTGGGAAAAGTCCCGAGCCGCGAAGAGGTTAATTGTTTTTCGAATCTCCATCTGAGGGGAGAAAATGGGTGAACGGGAGGGATAATTGAGCTGCTGATAGTTGAGTGGGTTATGGATTACTGTGCTTTTCTACAGCAGAAAAAGGGAGGCGACCAGGAGGGGAAGGGGGGGAGAAAGAAAAGGGAAGGAAGCGGTGTGAAAGGCCCGTGTTATGCGATGCAGCCGCAGGGGTCGTCTGGCCCTTCTTGGGAAGAGGAGAACTTCAATCCTGTTTAACCCGTGAGGTGACCCTTGGCCCCTCGCATACTCCCGCCTGCACCAGGTGCAAGCCCTCACTGCTGGCAGCTCATGCACACACTGCAAGCTAATTTTTCACACAGTCTGCAAGCACTGGGGGAGAAGCCATATGAAAATGTGGATCCCTTTTCACCTTTCCACCCCCCCCAAGCTTCTTTTTCTTCATGCCATTCTATTGTCAGGGGTTAAAGTTACAACCAGCTTGTCAGGATGGGAGGGGGGGAGCTAGAGCCCATCTTTCTTTCTCCTCTTGTAAAATGTGTTATAACTAAGAAAACGGGAGTCAAGATGATTCGACGTGATGTAATAATCACAAGAGTGTTAATCAGAGGGATGTCATGTATAATTACTGCAGTGTTTGATAACACCGCAGCAACCACCTCGGGCCATTAGCGAAAGTTTCCTGTTATTATTAATGGGCGTTAATAAAATACAAGAAAACCAGCATGGAGCGAGCCCTTTGCATGGCCCACTGGTTACAGCACTGTAAGGTTAACGAACCAATTTACATACTTCCAGCTACCATCTGGGTGAAGTGACAAGGCAGTCGCTCCCTACTCTGTGCTGTTGCGTTATGACGTTCAATATGGAGGAATGTGTCAAGTCTGAGTCTATTTCTTAATTGTGAAGTGAAAATCAGTGCTGTAGAATCTGAGCGGGCTGCTTTTGTTGTACGTGTTTAATTTTACTTGAACCCATTTACACATAGCTGAGCAAATGTTGTCGATTGTACCCCCGATCTCTTCCCTTTTGGAGGAGAAAAAACAAAACGGTGTGAGTGGTGTCTTTTTGGCTTCAGGCAATGAGAATCTTGACAGGGGCGAGCTGCAAAAATCACTAAAGATGATGCTGGAGACTGGGAGGAAAAGAGGATTAGTATCTGTCCACCGTTCTACCATTTTCATCTGGGCGATCACATTACAAATAGAGCCTTCTCCAAGCACAGGAACAAAATGAGGTCTGTTGGTGATCAATAAAGCAGTGTGAAAGCAGAGGGATGTTCTTAAAAAAAAAAGAAATCAAAGGCTCTGGCTGGCATGGCCATCATCTCGACCAGTCTGCTGGAATCAGATAAGGGAATGGGGCCTTGCAGGATGGGATGTTTGGCCCCAGGGCAGCTTGAGATGACGAATATCCCTGCCACCGGCACCCATTGCAGACTGATTCCATCTGCAAATGGGCAAAATCAAAATGTTTTAGGATCTTTCTGGCGTCTCTCAGATATTGTAAATGTGAAAGAACAGCCGTAGATAAAGATGAGTAAATAGGGACCCAGTATTTAATCCCAGTGCTGGATGTTCGGGAGAAACTACGCAGTTATTGCTGTAACTCCGCTATTGTCCTCCATTGGATTATGGCTTTTTACCTCGTGCTTCACTTACATGATTTAAAGACTATATAATCATGGCGGTTTTGCGATGACAGTGTGTCAGAGCTGGTGCGAGTGTTCGTCTCAGATTAGCTCTTTGTGCCACAAGGAGAGAGGATAGGCAGGGTGTGGGGTGGCGGAGAGGGGCACAATACCTCCACAATCCCAGTTGAAAGAAATCATTTGCACAATTTTATGAAAGCGGTATTTGTCCGGTTGGATGGTTCTATCAAAGCCCAACAGCCACGGTGGAAGGTGATTTTTTTTTTTTTTAAAATGACGTGGTGAGCTACAAAGCCGGCAACATGTCGGGTTACAGTCATTTCTCAGCTGAACGCTCTCCAGGTAAATGCAGATAATGCGCTCTCGAGTTTCTCTTTCTCTTTCTTTAAGAAGTCTCATTTCTACAGATGGCTCTGAGCTGACACCGTAGCTGCCAGAGCTTCTGTTCTCAGAGCTAAGCTTGCACAAAATTTATGTAGTGAAGATGAAAAGACATCATGGCTACACACTCTACGCCTGTAAATTAATCCCTGGAAAAACTAACTTGGAAAAGCAATGAGTTTCTTGTTCTTACAGTATTATCAAAGGCCTTTTTCCCCCCTGTACTCACGCCACAGATGCTCTTTATCTAAAACACTTCACAGTCTCACTTTTAAGACTTTTCAAATTGAATAAGATGGTAGTAAACTTTCATGAGAAAGGTAAGTGTGCAGCAGATGTAACTAGATGAAGAGAGTCATTTCTTTGGAATTTGTTGTTCACTTGCAGTGCAGATAAAAGATGACTGGCTTCTGCCCCTGTTTGTCTTCAGTTTCAGAACCCCCCTCCCCATCCCCAACCCACCTCCCTGCAGCATTTCCTGGTGACTCACTTCTCTTCGAGCCATTTATGCTTAAAAACTTTGTGAGGATGAACCACGCAATTCTTGCGTTTTATTGTCCACGAGGGACCATTGGGCATAATGAAGTTCTGTTTCCCAGCTTGAGTTTGGGAGGCTCATGATTACAAATGCTCCTCTCATTGTCTCCCATCATCTCCTCCCTAATTGAAGACAATATAACGAGACAATGGGGTCTCGCTCATCACTCTGCGTCAATGGCATGCTCTATGGAACGTGCCAGTCTGTTAAAAGCGCGGTAGTGGAGGTGGGCGGCGCGCATGTGGATGGATACTTGAATGCGCATGAGCTTGTTTAATTTGGACCAAGAAGAAGATGGACAATTAAACTACAGCTCCCAGTGGGGCTGTTCATTTTGGTCAGCTTCCCCACGTCATGGCTGCCTGCCCTTGTAAACGCTCCTGGATGTGTCTGGGTCATGCTTTGGGAGGGGGGAGTTGGGTTTGTGGGTGGGAAGGTCTGTCTCTGGAGGGTTGTCTCAGACGATTAGGACAGCCAAGTGAAGAGAGTCCCTGAGAGCCTGGCCCCCTTCACCTCCCTAATATACTCTGAATAAGTTTGTCTATACCGTGCGTTTGTTGTGGGGATGGAGGCGGGTGGGGGTCGTGTCTGGCCATGGTTTAGTAGTGTTTGTCATCTGCCCCCTTGAGGCCTCTATCGGCTTCTTTGTCTGAGTGTCAGACGTGCAATGTCAAACGCACAATGTGCCTGTGCAATATGCGTATTGGGTTAGGACGTGACACTGGAATTCATCTTCTTTTTTTCAGTGTTGACAAAAGGCAACTTACTGTTTCTCCCATTAGTTGTTTTTTTTTCTTAATATAAAATTTTATGCTTACTTTATGGACAAAAATCCACAATTCACCCAAATACTGATATAAAACCACTTCATAACAGCTGCCGTGTCAGATTTTTTTTTTCCTCCGTTCTTTACTTACATAACGCATTTTTAATGTATTTCTGTAAATGACTTGCAAGACATAGATATAAAGGGACTACGAGGATATTCTCAGAATATTATCAGTTAGAAGCATATTGTTATGAGTAAACAGTTGGCTTTGTTATGAGTCACTGAAGATAAAAAGGGAAAAAAATTGCTATGTTAAAGTGGTGCACGGTTCGGAAAAATCCCTAAAAAAAACAAGATGAAACCAAAATTCTTCGCTAATCTATGAATGCTGAAATCAACCAACTCTTTACGGCTTTTTTTTTGCCCCTACTAATTTGAACAATAAGGTGTTATTCTTTTTTTTTTCCTTTTTCCCACCACTCTTAATCTTGATTTTATGTGTGGTTTCTTGAAAAGCCAACTGAGAGATGAAGGAGAGCTGATGCAAGCCTAGTTGACGCTGTTGTTTCGGTAACTTTTAGAATTTGCGGTATTCGAAAAAGATAAATTGAAAAGTCTCGATTCATAAAAAAGCAATCTGTGTTATGCCTAAAAGCATTAGCAGAATTTACTTTGAATCGAGGCTTAACACTCGCTTCATAGCTGTTCATACAAACAGTCCTATTGTTTGGTGGCTACACAAATAATCTGGAGACCAGTTTAGTGGTCTCAAAGGTGTCTCTATGGTTTCACACAGTGCATCTCTGTATGAAATTTGGAAGAAAGATTCATTCATCTCAGCACAATGGCTAACATAGAGGGCACTGAGTCCCAGCCAAATATCACAAGTTACATTGAAAACAAACAAAATGGCCTTGCTGTATACTGAGGAGACAAAACGTCCCAATGACTGATAACAGCTCTGCAGGATTTGGGCGCTGTGGGAGAAATGGCCTCTGTGGCTTTGCATTCAAGTCATTTGGCCATTTGGAGCACCAGGAAATGACACGCATTCCTCATTCCCAGTACCAAAATAAACTCAAATCTAGCTTCCTGCTATTTGTACACAATTACTTTTTCAAATTTCATTGATAATGACTTTGTTAGAAAATGTGAAATTGATGCAAAACACTGGTCTTGTGATTAAGAGTTATTATTTCCAGACAGCTTTCTGCCATAACATAATGTTCTGTAATATATATAGTGTATGGTTCAGTAGTAAACTGATATAAATGGTTGTACAAATCTACTGTATGTATGTAGAGTGACAGAAGATGCTCAACATTGAACGAAAGCAATCATGCTGACTGTGGGAAACGTTTTGGTTTTCTAACGTAAAGCCTGCTACTCGGTCTGACTCAACACGGGACCCTGCAATGACTAATCACATGATAACTTAACGTTGCTTCAAATGTGCACGTTGTAAGAGTGTACCTTCCTGCTCTGCAGATGAGTAAATGCATCAGGAGTTTTGATGACACCCAGCAAGCTGTTCTTGATCACTTTAGCCAATGCAAGCTTTACACAAGTGGCAGTTTTAGGCATCTCTTCCGTTTGTGTGCATTTGTACTTTTTTTTTTCAATTGACAGAAAAAAAAGCTTAAAAATCTGCCTAACCTGATTTTGGAAGCTTGAACATTTTACACTTTATTTGACTGCGCTTTAAGGTGTATTAAACCCATTTTGCATAAAGATTTTTTATATCTATAACAGGGTGTAAATAAACACAACAGTGGCAATTAAGGTGTGTGTTTCTGAGCAGTTATATGTTTGTGTGTAACTGTTATCTAGGGCTCAAACTGACCAATAGGGAGATTTTCTTTGGCGCTCCTCCTGTTTCCCCCTGAAGATGAGGGAGAAGAGTTGTGATACCAAAAAGCTGCTATTTATTTTGTGCAATCTGACATACATGTTAGACCTCCAAAATTAGATATCCCTCCAGGCTCTTGAAGTGATGAGAAAATAATGCAATTTATTAGAATAATGCTTACACAAAAACAAATGTAATAACTCCTTTGTTTATTTCCTTCCCTCTAACTTTTTTTCCCGTTGGAGGTAGAAGAAGGCAAATCCAGTGTTGATGATCTCTGTGTGGGCAGGAAGCCTTGAAGGTTTGCATCATGTCTGCCACGTTCTACCCGAGGGCATTCCAGCTTTCTTACACGCTGAAATTTGCACACACACAAACACACGACGCTTGCGCACGCAAGCTACCGTTTTCCCTCACAGCGCAGCAGGAGTCTGTCTTCATCTGTCCTATTGATTAATGAAGCAGGCGCAGCGGGTGTCGGAGAGAGGCAGGAGCCTAGATCAAGGCTGTGAGCTGCATCACTGGCATAGTCACGCCACACAAATGCACGCGCACAGGCGCTCGTTCGCACACATTAGCGCGCACTTTCGCTGTCTCTGTCATGTTCTCTCTGTGTCTGTCACAGCAGACACCGTAGACACAGGCGGCCGTGACACACATGCATACTGAGAGACATGACACACTTGTCATTATAGCTCACAGATACGCCACACACAAATTCGCTCACACACACTCGCTCAATGAATTAACGTGGCTTGGCTGTGCCGGTCGCCTAAGCTGGAAAGGCGTTTTCTATAAACATAATGTTTGTAGATTAGTTGGGGTTAATGATCCACAGCGTGTGTGTGTGTGTGTGTGTGCGCGCACATGTGGGTTTTTGGCTAAGTGTAAAAGGTACTGCTCTACTGTGCTGTCTCCCTCACTTCCAAATGAGACATCCCCCAGGCACCATTACAAGAGCAGTATTTATGCTATTAGGAAACTGGGTTTGCAGCTCCAGCAGTGGTACCAGAATGAAACGGCTAAAATTATGTCTCAACTAACCTCACTGGGCAGGGCCACTATTTTCTTTGCATAAATGAGAAATTGCGCATTGTGTACTTAAAGGCTATTTTTAAAAATGCCCTGTTGGAATATCATGCGCATTATTTCTTAGCCGCATAAATGCAATAGCCAAGGAACAGAGCCATTTTTCTTCTTACCCGCAAGCATGTGTTCATTCAGAGTAGAAATAAAGATCACAACATAGTCTTCTCTTTTCTATTTTTACTTTTGTGTTTTAAAATTAGCCTCGCTGTTCAAACCAGAAATAGTCCTTTTGTAAAGGCTTTCTGTAAATTGGGATTGGTGGATTCACTGAGGGTGTGGTCCCTTCCAGCCAACCTTCCTTTTTCCTCACAATTGGTCTCTTCTGTAATGCTGAAGGGATAGATGAATAAGAGCGAATGACTGTCAGGCCCCTACAAATTTTTTTATTTACGTCTCCCCCCCCCCCCCCCCCCCCCCCCCCCGCCCCCTCCCAAACCTGCGCTTATCCACCTTCGCTCCCTCCCCTTTCTCTTCCCCGGCGTTCCTGTTGAGGCATGCCTCCATCCCCGCCAACCAGCATCATTCAGGTCAGGGTGAGGGGGCAAAAAGAGACGAGGGGAGGAGGACAAACAAAGGAGCAGTGTTACTGCCATGCTAGAGAGCCGACACCAGACTGGAGGGGTGTGGTTGGAGGGATACAGACGGCGAGAGAGAGTGTGACTGAGGAGGTTTATCATTAAGAAAAGAGATTAAAATGAATGGGAGGGGAGCAGGGGTGTCTGCTCTGTTCACAGTAATAAAGAGGACAAGCAGTGCCAGTCTTTTTTTTTTTCTACACACACAGTTGGCACAATCTTAGCTGTGTGTGTGTGTGTGTGAGTGAGTGAGTGAGTGAGTGAGTGAGAGAGAGTGTGATGGGGAGGGATGGGGGTGCATTGTTTTCTGGCTATTGTACAATATTTGCTTAACCCTCATGTTTTATCTGTGCAGCTGCATGCTACAAATGAGATGCAGAAAAGAGTGTGTGCATGTGCACAATAGTGGCTGTCACAGCTGTTAGCAATTCATCACACACATGTGAAAAACTGAATTTTTTTTACAATACTTGTATAAGTAGTACAGCTTAAAAAAATCTAAATGTAACAATTACAGGTCAAACAAGTCGAGCCGAGGAGAAGAAAGACGAAATGGACAAAGTTAGACAAACTGTTAGTGGCTAAAACGATCGTCATCATCATCATCATCATCATTGCATGGCTCTTCTCTTTCACTGGTTGCCAGTCAGTGTTTCCTGACCCCAACTTGAACCTCATTTCCATTTGCACTGATCTTTCTGCTGAGTTCTTGTTCAGTATATCTCTTTTCTTCTGGGTTTTTTTTTCTTTTGTTTGGTTACTCAACACTTTGGAATTCCACATCACAAAACATATCTAGACTTCAAACGCTTGCAGTTTTTAGGTCGTGAACTGAACCGATTTCTAATCACTTATCTTGTTCTTTAAATTCACTGTATGCCATGAGTAAGAAAATGGTTAGAGATAACTCAATTACACGCGAAAGCTGGTACTCCATAAGGCCCGTCTGCTTTGTGGAGAGTTTTATTTATTTATGGGTTTTGGGTTTTTTTTGAGTAGGCTCCATTCCAGTGAAACAGTTTCTTAACTGTTCGTATGCACTTTGTTTTTCTTCTTTTGCTCCGTCAGGTTGTGAAAAGAGCTGGAACGAGAAGAGGAGTGCTCACAGCGTTAGCCATCGCTGCAGAGTGAAGGAGCGGGTAGAGGAGCAAAAAAGACAAGTGAAAGAGGTAAGGGAGCTCAGTTTACTCTGGAGGGGGGTTATATATTGTCTTGTCTTTGTATCTGTTACCTTTTCATTCAGTTGCCTGAGTCAGCTGTGCACCTGTGGTGAGTTTGATGTTTGCATGGGTGCATGTTTTTGTGAGCTGTTTGAATGTGTCTGTTGTATGTATGTATGTATGTATGTGCGTGCGTGTGTCCCTGGTGTCAGACCCCAGCCACCATGTGAAGAACGCATCATCCTGTCTGAGTCATCAACTGCCTCCCGATCTTCATTGCCGTCTTTATCTTTTTTTCCTCTAATGATCGTTGCTCTCTGCTGATGAGAAACCCACCAGCACATCTGTGTATACTGATATTTATTTTAGGAATGAATCTCTCAGAAAAGTAGAAACTTCCTGAAATTGTTGTTTGTAACTATTAATAGTAAAAAAAAGTATTTTCTTAAAATTCTACAACTATTTAAAAATCAATGTCAATTTGTATGAAGGAACCATTTCAATCTGCACTGAAGAAAGGTTTCGTGGAATTACAAAGCGTCTTGCGCCGCATTTCCATTTCACGCCGTGCAGATTTGACTCTTTCTCTTCAGCGGCCATTAGACTAAAAAGTCCTCTTTTCAGGGATGCCACCTTCGCCGTCTTAACTGCGTTTCAGCTGTTCCCGAAGTGAGCAGCCTCTCGGAGAGTAATCTTCTCACCCTCTCTGTGTGAGGCTGAAGGCAGCACTAAATCATTTTCCACCATGCAGTCATGGACAGAATGGCTGCCACCATGCACAGATAGGGGGATGGTTAGAGAGGAGAGGCGCCGAGAGGAAAAAGTAAAATGTTGTTTTTCTCAGTTCTTGTCATCCTCTCTTCTGATGAGACTCTCTCTTCTGTTCAACATCAGCCTTCCACCCAGACTTTACAATAGCAATGTGTGAATTTTCTTCCAGTATTTATGTATCTACTAATTTATTTTGGATCTAGTCCATTTTTTTCTTCTTATTTTTAGAAAGGGAAGATCCATATTACTTGAGATGTATATGAGGATTTTTACCCGCCACTATTGGTACTATTACATTTACTGTCCTTGATTTCATTTATCTTTTCGGTAATTGGTTGAATTGGAGGGAACTGAACCTGGAAATCTTCTGGAATTGGGGGTTAATGTGTGTGCCCTTCCAATAAAAAACTGTTTCTCCACTCATCATATTGCCTTGTCCAGCAAAGGGATCACCATTTTAACATTACCTATCAAAAAGGTTCCTTACAAAAGGCAAAAAATTCAATTCAGAATGCTTCACTTCATTTCATGTCAGCCTGATCCACCTTCTCTCTGATCTCCCTCTTAGTTGCTCTTACCTATTTCTCCTAACTCCTTTTGGTTCTTTCCCTGTTGAATTGTGTCACTTGTGTAGCTCTTCCATTCGAACTCGCACTGCTGCTCTGACCTGATCTATTTTCTGCAACCACCACCATTTTAAAGGACAGGATATGATGATGAGGATAATTTTGAAAGCTATTAGTTCGAATAGTTAAGGGGGGTAGAGCGATGGTTTAAATAAATGGGAAGCTTTCCTCCAAGCGGTCGTCGGAATTCCAACAGTAATCAGTTGTAATTATTGTGCTTCCTTACTTTTTACATGTCTGTCCAAATCACTCCAGCTGGACCAGAACAAAGTGCTTTAAAATGGAAGTGGTTTTGAAGCTGTTTCAAGAAGGAACATTATTCTTCTGATGGATGTGCTATGTATTAACCATCTGGGATTTTCAGGGAAACGCCATTGTTTTAAGTTACTGGTCAAATGATGCAAGGAAGAAAGAGAGGAAAAAGGTGAAGGATGTTTTAAGCAAATATCCAGACATGCCACTACCCCCCCCCCCCCCCCCCCCCTTTTTTTTTTCTTTCCTACCAAGTGTGTCTGCCCTCTGCTTCTGTGGAAGAGGACCTTTCAGGAGCAGCCGAGTCTGTCTAAGCTGGCTTTAAAAGCCGCAGGACAAGCACCAGCATGGTTCTCTGTCAGTGTCCATTTGTGTATAAGGAGGTGGGGCTGCCACAGTGTGTCACAAGGTTTCATATTTCAAATATATGAACGAGAGAATGACGGCCAAATGAGTCACTCCGTCATGCCATATTGATTCAACACAGGACTCTGGGACAGAGCGAGTAATTGTCAGTTTCACGCTCACGCAAAATAATCAACACATGATGGACAATAGTTTGCAGCGGTGTGGGGAGGTGAGGGGCTTGGACACATTGCGTCGGAGGCGACCATGAAAGCCTAACAGACAAGTGTCGAAAATGGGACCATTTTTGTCCACACAAAGAACTCCTCAAAACAACTTGCTCTTTTTTTAAAACCATAGACACCCCGTCACCAATAAAACGTAATACGAGGAGAAGACTGAGGATTCGAATGAGAGCCTTTATTGAGTTTTAATGGAGAATGCTGTTTCAAAATGGATGAATGGATGAAAGATTGATTGGGGGGTGACGATCAGGCAGAAATGGATAAAAATTAAAACAAAAGAGGGTGAGAAGACGGAACAAGAAACGTCTTCTCAAGGGGGGGGGGGGGTGTCCGGGGGCAATGCGGCAGTGCCTCTAATGTCTTTATAAGGTCATAAAATACTCCACTTCCTGGCCTCTCTAATTGTGAAGAATGGGATGGAGGTGGAGGGGAAGTCTCAACTCTACCTGCCTACTAAATGAGTCCCCTAAATCCACTCTTGGCCTTGGGAGCTTTCTATAGGATCACTATGCCAGCAACATGGACGCAGAGGGGGATGATTTCTGAGAAAGTCTATGTTCTGATAGTCTTTATTGCTCTTCTCTTTAAGATTGAGATAGAGAAAGACAATGTAGAGAAATGCAAAGGAAGAAAGAGTGGGTAAAGTACTGCAGCCTGTTTTAATGATCTTTTTAGAGCTTTCTCATCCAAAAATAAGTGAATGGAGATGCGTTGAAAGGAGGGTTTGAAGAAATATCCAAACAACTGAGAGTAAGAATGTAATGTACTTACATACAGTTTTTCAGAGAGAGAGAGAGAGAAAGAAAAAACCTTTTGAAGTAAGACTGAGAAAGAACATAGAGGTGGAGAGGCAGAAGATTTTATTAACTCTGCAGGGATAGACTGTAATGGCTATACTCCCCAAAGTAGCTGTAATGCTGAACTCTTAAAAATGTGAGAAGTCGCTCTTACCATCGCTGGAAACGAAAACATTTTCATTTCATAAACTGTTTGTCTAAGGGACCCTGCCCCAACCTCTAACCCACAAATGAGCACAGTAATGAACAGAACCTTCACTGCAGGAGAAAAGTTAGTTATTTTACAGTCTAGTGAAAGGTACAAACTAAACTGTATCCCCAGATAAGCTCAGTTGTTCTTGAAATTGGGAGCCATTAATATCACTGTTTGTTTTGAAGTGAGATGGCATACATTTGAAAATAGCACCAGCTTTGGAGCATGAATAAGGAAAAGATATATATATATATATATATTATATATAGCTTTTATTTTGGTAAAAGATATACAGCTTTTACCAAAATAAAAGCTGTAGAACAATTGTACATTTAGATATGTAATATTTAGGGAAGCCAGATGTTGACATATGTGATGTAAATTAGGGTTGAAAGACAAAAGCTATATTCACAAATTGAAATAAAAACAGAATCTTACACAGTCACAAGCTATGTATGTTTTTTAGTGTAATTTGTATATCACTAACAGTCTGCTATCATGTGTCACTGCTGTGTTACCCACTGCCATTGAAAAGAATTTAAACTCTGCTATATAACAATCCTTCACCATCACCACACATTTGAATCTTGTGGCTTTCCCTTTTCCGTTAATGCAGCCTATATACTTGATATTTGAAATGAATGGTAATTTCAGGCATTGTGAATTTGTTTTTCAAAATGTAAAATTCCAGTCTTAATCTCTGTCTTTTGTGAGTGACTTATGAGTTTCTAAGCCATGCGCCTAACTTTTTGCTTATTATCACGTGGGTATGGATCGGGGAGGGGGGTTGTATTGTGACTAAACTTGCTACACTACAGGAGCTGTATAACGGTTGCCTTTTTTGTTACTGGGGTTTTATCAGTGGGTGAGAGAATAAAATGGAGTCAAAGGCAACCCCCTAAGCTTTTCATAATGCGTTCCGAGAGGAGACAAAGGCCCGTATTCACTGCTGGGTGTCGATAAGACCTATCATTAGGCTGCCATTGGAGGTATTACTGACACACACAAACACACTTGCACACATATACGGAGTGCAGCAGGGCGCTTACTCCTGCACCCTTTCTCTCTTCTTTTTTTCCCCTTTTTTTTCTTAAAAACACACACATAAATATTCCTATGCGTGCCAGAAGTTAAAGAGGCAGCCGGGCTCACGGTGAACCGAATAAAGGCAGACGAGTGGACCCCTGCTGCTTTCCCATCGCAGCTGAATTCACTCACATGGAGGGGACATCCACTCGGCTAGACCTTGCGCAGCTGTAATTTTTTACGTCTAGTAGCAAATGCTAAAAAATAATTTTTTAAAAATGTGTATATTTTGTAATAGATCTATCTAAGCTTTATATGCTCTAAAAAGAAATATATGCCATTATAATGGAAGGCTATGTTGCATTTTTAATCATCAGTTAGAGAGGCTGGATTACATTTATAAAAATTGGAGAAAACCAAATTAAATGATAATGTGTTATTTTTATTTATAAAGCTTGTTTAAAAAATGACTTACAAAGGGCCAAACCACCTTTAGTCCTCTGATGCAATATTTAATTTTCAAAAAGCACGATCAAAATAACTTGCAGCTTTTTTCACTGATTATTAAGGCTCTTCTGCTCCATGTGCAGCCCCCCTCCCTGAAAAAAAAACAAACACTTGTGTTTGCGCTAAAGCGGCAACACATTGGTCGTGTTTCGAGGTGTATTTTTGTGACAAACTCCTACCAAATGCTTAAAAGCAGTTGAATGACCAGTTGAAACTGCCTGATGATAAAACTCCTTGTTTACAGTAGTGATGCCGTTGCTCCAGAATGAATCTGTTATTGACTTACTAATGATAAAATGCTACACATAAGTACATTTACTTAACTAGACAGGTGTAAAATTAGGTGCTGAGGAGGAGGTGGGCTTCCCATTACTGTTTTCCCGTATGTGTGTGTTTGTGTGTCTGAGTCTGAGAAGGAAGATGGCACTGCTGTCTAGTTCCTAAGTAGATGATGGACTGTAGCTCGTATTCCCATTCCCTCTCATTAGCTCGGGCCCCTGAGAATATATGAGGTTACTTACCTTCCCTTACTCTCAGTTCCCGGCCAAACGCCAAGCGTCGGATCAGGGTCATTAGCCTCGCTATTTGGAACAAATGGCCTTCGATAGTATCTCAGCTATAATACAACAGGAGCAGATTAACCCCTTGATCCTTGAAGGATAGCATGTTGAAAACATTAGGACGAAAGCAGCGATCAAGGCGATGATGATGTTTATTTTTACTATCATTATTTGTCTGTTTCTGGCCTCTTTATTCATGTGTTCTTTGGTTGTTTTGAGGGGATTTTTTTTCTCATCTCTCTCTCTCTCTCTTTTTTTGGGTTGTTGTTGTTTTTTGCAGCAGATTTTGACAGTTGGAATCTCATTGCGCTTCAGCTAAACATCACAGCTGTTTGCCTGAAAACAAAAACCACAGAGAGAGAAGTGGGCAGACGATCAAAGCCCAAGGAGGATTTGTCTGGCAGATAGAGGCTGGGGCTCTGCCTGCGTGGACTCTCTCAGCACAAGGTTGCCCCTTCATATCGCCAGCTTGAAAATTAGAGCTCACAAAAGGGAGCAATGCAGTCACAACAACCTCCGCCCTATCGCAGTTGCCTTCTTAATACATCGCGCATGTGCGTGCGTTTTCTTGTCTTTTCTCCTTTATAGCCAGGTGCCTGACACTACACCGTTTTTTAGTGCAGTATCACACCACTCGTAGTACTGTAAATAATTCACCTGACTGATTTTGAAACCCTTCGGATTTGTTATGAAAAGAGCCCTCTACGGGAAATTTGGGATTATTTCCAAATCCGTAGGTACAAAAGGAGATAATCCATGACTCGTTTGTGTTTTGAGCCGCCAAGGGAAAAAAAATGCAGCACGCTATATGTTTATTTCTGTCTAAGGTCACCAAAACCATCTTTCCATAAGGTTCCTTATGAGGTTTGTGGCCTATCGGAAAGGGGGGGGGGTTCTTCAGATGTCTGTTTTGAGCAGAAAGACACACCCAGAGGATGGATATAATTAAGACTAGTGCCTTTTTGTGAGTAAGGAGGGTGTTTGGATAACTGCTCTGGGTGGTCTAGCACTACATGTCTCTACCAGTTTTATTACAAACAGACACAATGCGGTAAGAACACACATGCATTCTAAGAAAGCGGACAAAGATTAGCATGTACTGTGCAACGTAAACATACACGTGAAAACAGCCATGTCGCTGGTTTCCTGCTTCCCTGGGACGTTGTTTGAGCATGGCACAGCAAATTTAAAAGAAAAAAAAGATGAATTGATCAAAGCAGCGGGCAGACGTATGTGACATTCAGAGATGTGCACTTAAAATAACGCTGTTGCTTTACAAAGATATGTTAATCATCTGCATTTCATCACATAGCTAACTTTAGCTTCGCCCCAACCATCACTTTGGCAGTGAATAGAAGCCAGATGAGCCAGAAGGGGATCATTTATGTAGATAAGGTACACACAAAAACCACAAATGCTACTCTGGAGTAGATTGAAATATTTTATTTTCTTAGTGCAATTATGGAGCTTAATGAACCTAAGACAAAACCTAATTAAACTGTGGGATTTTTCAGTAAGAGCCCTGGTAATTGTTTGCATTTATATAGTGCTTTTCTGGTCTTAGTGATCGCTCAAAGCACCACTTTGTACCAATAGCACATCGGGTACGATGACACTTTGATAAACACATACACAGATACACCCACATTTTTGGTATTTCAACTCGAGGGAGCCCAATAAAGGCTAAATTTTAATTTAAAATAAAGACTTGTGACTGTAATGTACAGCTCGCTGCTTTGTCAACTATCCGATAAACCACTGTGGAGTTTAAAAACTGTCATGCTAACTAACCGCTTGATGACAAACTATATTAAGGAGGAAAATCAAAATATAAAGAAGTGCTCTCAATCATTTAGGTCCTCCGTGTAAAAGTTAAAACGTCTAATTAACTCTTTTAGAAACAAACTCTAATTTATTCAAGGCTTTCTTGTACTTGGTGGAAAACAAAATGCAATGCCAGTCAATCCCACAACAAGGGCTTTTCTACCAGTCACTTCTGATTAATAGCGTCTTCTTGTTAACACATAAACACCGCGTCTACCATCAGACCCTCAAACGTCCGTTAATTTGCAGCTTTTTCCCCCTTTGTGTGAATTGGCTCATTTAGCCAGCAGGGAGAATGCTGATCTTGTAGCATTGGGTTTGAAAACACATGGGTGGTCCTGCTTTCTTTCTGGGGTTTTTTTTCTCTTCCCCAAATGTACTGAGCATAAATTTGTGACTCCATATAGGGACTTTAATGATGAGAGTACTCTCCAGGGTCTCGTGAGTCTGCTTACTGGAGCAATAAGAGGGAGATGGCAGTAAGAGAGGTGGAAAAAAAATACAGTGCAAGAGAAATGGAGAGGTGGGAGCGAAGCAACGCACCCTTAAAAAACCGTCCAGACAGAAATAGTAAATTGCATATTCTCAAAGATGCAGGAACTGCAAACGGGTAGGAGGGATTTCTCCTTCATTTGTAGTGAGCAGCTTTCCTCTGCTGCACTGTTTCACTGTATTTAACATCAAAGCAAAGTATGAACAATTGAGGCAATTTTTCATTCGGCCAAGGTCAATCATTGTTCTTTCTCTGGGAATGTAGATCTGGCTGCGAAATTCAGAGGAACCACATTTCACTGGCAAGTCTATTTTAGCAAGCCACCTTTTAACTAAACCGCTGGACATTTTTGTTGTGTGTGTGTGTGTGTGTGTGTGTGTGGTTTAGATTGTACATGTAATTATAAAGAATCTTCAGGTCCATTTATTAAAGCTGCATTGTGATTTTTTTTTTTTAAAGCATGGTTTTAATTAGAGCTGTGTCTAGACTGCTTTTAATAAAACCTGTGACTTACTGTATGTAATATGAAAGGAAAAGCAGATAGGCAGATAAAAAGAAAAAACCCACAGCTACTGCATACAGTAAAATGCCACATTTGAAATTGACCTTAAATTCTGCTCGCAAATTTATACAAGCCTGATCCTGGATCAGATTCAAGAACCAAAACTCCACTTGCCATGTTTACATAAACCAAAAGTGGAACTGGTTGACATATACATAGTAAACACTTAAACACTGCATATTTAGACACAGAGATATATTTAGACCTCAGCTCTTGTACTTGCTAGATCTAACCATGACCACACGAACTTTCTTGCCAGGAACCAAACGGTTCTTGAACCAAAGAATATAAAGCTAAAAAGGACTCTGAGGGACTGGTTAAATCTATGAACAGCAGGCAGCTTAAAGAAGTCATTAATACAGCTAAAGTAGCTTAAAAAAAGGCATTTATGAATATGTCTTCCATGGGAACTTTGATGTGCTTATTGACCACAAATGAACAGGCAGCTTTGAGAATACACAGAATGACTCATTATTTGTCTCAATGGGAGTCCAAATGGCACTTGAATCAAAGAAAACATCAGGGGATGCAGAGAGGGAGGAAAAAAACTGAAAAAAACAAAACATGACTCACTAATGAAGAAACTGAGTAGATGCAATTTTGAAAAACTACAAATAATGTAATTTATGGTAACTATGTTTAATTTCTTGGTATTGTCAGATGATATTACCCAGTGCCCACATATGCCATAATTAGCATAGTCATAGTTTCATATTCTTTGGATGACTTCTTCTCGTTAATTCGGCTTTTTCATTTGCCAAAAGTACAGAAAGTAAGTTCTGTAAAATGTAGGACTGAAGCTGAATTATCAGGACCAATATCTAACTACACACACACACACACACACACTGTACACTTGAAACAATGTTAATACAACAAAACACATTTTTTAATTTTTTTTCTTTTATTCAAAATTTCCTGATATTGTTTAAAGCGAGCAAACCAGAAGAAGAAAAAGGGAAAAAAAGTATAAAAACATATTTAGCTTAATATAAAAATATTAAATTATTTATAGGTTTGGCTGAATTTTACAGAGTCAAAGTCCTTTTTTTCCCCCCACCTTTCCATCTGGTCAACCTAAGATTTTCTACTCAAAAATTCTTTTTGATAATTCATTCTGCCTCCGTGCACATCCCTCTCAGCCCTGGTGTGTAGAAATGTCAGACACCAAGATTTATAAGGCGTTACATTCCCTGCCGTCATAATGCTGAAATTCTTTCATGTTGTGGGCATCACATAATCACTGATATATCATCTTTAGTAAAACACATGTAGGGGCTACCCCGGCACATGATCACAAGCAGGTTTCTTTTTTTTTTTTCTTTGACAGACTCCAAAGTGACTTCAAAAAGGCTCGTTCCTTATATCCGTGATATCGGGATTCTTGTACTTCAGGCAACAACGTACTCTTTCTTTTTTTTCTTTCTTTCTTTCTTTCTTTTTAAACACTTACTTTCAACTCATTTATTTTCTTTCTTCAAGATGAATCATGTATTAATGTACACACATGCTGGCTCTGTGTCATTGTTCCTTAAGACCACCCAGAGTGTTTATATGAATCGGCTCATGAGTGGGCTCTTTTTTTTGTACATAAAAAATTGTGTTGGTTCTTTTTTTATTTTTTAGACGGGGTTAGGTGACGTGCTGACGTATTACACCTAATAGTGTTGACACATCTGTCTGCGATGTTGAATCATTTACGACATATTTCACCACCACAAAAATATTTTTGGAAATGGAGGCATATATAAACTAGTCAGTGTGAAAGCGTCGCAGTGGATAATAATGCGGGAAATAAAACCCCGAAACACCGTGTCGATTGCAAGAGTGTGTGTGTACGTGAGTGTCTTCCTTTTTGAATGTGCGTGCATCTGTTTCTTTGTGATTCATTCACCGAGATTACGCATCCGTGTGTGTGTGTGTGAACTCCTGCGAATGTGTGTGTGTGTGACATTTTAATGACAAGCTTTACCAAACAACACCTGAATTTATCCTATGCTTTCTTCTCTGTTTGTTTTCTGTCCAGGTCCAGACTTGAAGGAGGCACGCAAGCACAGAGACACACACATAATGGCACCTAGAGGCTGTCTGCGGTCTACCACCACCCTACCACACACACACACACACACACACATATACACACACACACATATACATGCATGCCAGTTACGCTAAAAATCAGAACACTGAAGGAGGATCATTATGGCCTCCTTCAGGAAAAAAACAATGTTTTCTAGTTTTCTTCTCCTAGGAGAAAAAACATTGACAAGTTATATTCGAGAAAGCTACAAAATTCAGTCATTTAAAGAGCTTTGCAGTTTCCAGTACCAGCACTGTTAAAAGCTGTTTTTTGGTTTGATTTAATGCGAGATGTAAAAAAACAAAACAAAAAAGCTTAAATGTCAAATTTAAATTCTCACTTTTTTTATTTCTAATTTTCCAAGTCTTTGCTCATGTCATATATCTCATATCATTTGCGATTTGTCCACATGTGCACGTGTGCTTATGCCTGCTTCGTTTTTCAATTTCTATTTTCATCAGTCAAAACCCATCCACACAAGTCAAATTTAACAGCTGCACCACATATCCCACAAGCCCCCTAACCCACCCTGTGTCCCTCCCAGGGTTCCCAGCATCCTGCTTTGCACACCCTACCAAAAACCCAGGCATGCTGAAATTACAGTGTGTGGAGGAGGATTGTGGGAAAGCGTTCCCTCCCTCTAACTCTGTATTTGCCCTCCTTATCATTTTTTGTTTTTTTCCTCCTTCATTCTGCTACAGTTTCGGACGGGTTCGGTTTAGTTTGATGTTCGGTTAAGTGTCAAACCGAACGTTAAGTTTCAATTTGCATCAGCAATAAGGGTGACTAAAGTTCAGCGTGAGATTAACGAGGCACGAATGTGGTGCTAAATAAGATTGACCCTGTTGTATTGATTAGTCTATTTGTTGCTCTTTAATAATTACGGCTAGGGTGATAGTCTGTCCTGTTCTGATACCGTCAGGGAAACGGCGTGTTTGTGCATTTTATGAGCTTGCACGCACACAGCTCATTAGCATACAAAGATTAATTAATTTGGTTTGATGTTCTGTTCAGTATGTCTTCAGAATGTCACACTGAGGTATGTGTGTGTTTGTGTGTGTGTGTGTGTGTGTGTGTGTGTGTTTATACTACAAACACACTCAAATGTAATAGGATTTGTGTGTTGAATTCAATTTGAGAGGTTAATAGAAGTAACCAAGAACAGTGTTGTACATAGAGTTACACACGATCTGCTGCCAGCTTGCAAATAACTGTGATTTGCCAGATAAGACCAAGTAGTGTCAGCTACAGAGGCTTGAACTTGTATTCAGCAGAAAATCATTGGATTATGCAAAGTGCAGTGCTCCTTGAATCAGTTGTGGCATCGTGCTCGCGGTTTGTAGCTTCAGGTTAACTGAAAGCACCGCCCTCGCACCGACCGTGTTCCTAACCAGCTCTAATGATACACCCCATCAGTTCAGCTTCGCCTGCACCGGGGTTAGCTTGGTTAACAGTCGGCTGAGGTGAAGCGTGAGAGCGTGTGTGTGTGTGTGCCAGCTATTAAAGCACTTCAGAATCAGAGTGGAAAGGACTCGCACTGCTAATGGACGTGTCTATTGATGTTCCCATTTAGCGGCACACTGTAAACGATAGGCCAATGATTGTGTTGAAGACGGAAGGAGGTGGAGGAGGATTGAGAGCTGTTTGGCTGGGCGATGATAATGACAAAGAAGGTTATTATTTGGCGCCCCATGGAGTCTCTCTGGGCTTTGTGTGTGACGGGGAGTAGCGAGAGAGGGTGAAGAGGTGCACTCTTTCTCTCTGTCTCTCTCTCTCTCTCTCCCTGCCTACTAGCTATTATTCATTTCTCACTCCCCCCCCCCCCCCCCCCCCCCCCCCCAGTCCACTCCTCTCATGACATTACTTACTGCAGCCAGTCTACATCCATCTCTTTTTTAGCATCCTCCTCTATTTCTCTTTTCTTTGTTGCTTTTTTTTTTTTTAACTAGATAGCACAGATAGCTGTTGTGACAGTAAATATAAAATAGCAGTAAAAGAAGTCAAAGACAGAATAATGCAGCAGTGGCAACAAAATAGTTTCTCTTTGTAAATTTTTTAGGATAACAGGTTGCAGTTAAAATATTGATTTTTTTTTTTCACACAGCTGTGTGTGTGTGCTGTCAGTTCTAATCACTGTGTGTGTGATGAATATGAAAACAGTCAGGCTGCCTGCAGGTTTGGCAGGAGACCACCTCCAGCTGGACTCAGACCCCTACTCAAGTGTGTCTGTGTGTGTTTTGTGAACGTGGTTGTACAAGTCAGCTTGTATCTGTCAATGCTGTGACAACCTCAAGAGGACATAACAAAAAAAACCCCAAAAAACAGTTATATAAATAATACACTGCCTGGAACACAACGAATCAAAATCCCACTAAGAAAATTCATCAAGTTTAAGCGGCTTTAATAATTGAATTTGATGCTTTTCTTATTTATAATGTAAAACTATGCTATATAAGCTAGAATGTATTGAGACTGGATTTAAAAGGTAAGGTAACGCTACTTTTGATTATGTCCTGTGTTACATCATCTATCCTTACTTGCTTTTTGGATTTAAGCAACCTAATTCTTTCCATTCTAGCTCATCAGTCCTTTGTTTTATGAGTATTTGTGTCTCGCTTTCTTTTGCACTGCTGATTCTCAGGCCTTAAATACTTAGTTTGTCCCAAAAATTGGGAAATTGCTGTGTTGCAGCAGTCAAAACATGGGGAAAAAACCCATCTTATAATAATAATCACATGGTGAGATTACTTAGAAAGGTTGGGGGAAAAAAACACTAAAGAGATGTTTAATTAACTAGCAATTAGCCTCAATAGATTTATCTAGTATTTAAAGTTGGAGCTTAAAGTGGAGCTTAAACATAATAATGCTGATGCTGTGGTACGAGCTGGTAAAGAGTCTCTTATCTGTTTTTTCGTCAGTGGAGCTGAAACACATGTTAGGGGAAGGCGTCAGCTGCATGCCTGGTTAGTGGACACAAATATCTCATCAGTGTAGTAAAAATCCATCTATCATTCTGCGTGTGCACGCGTCTGTAATCGCAGGGCGGCAGATAAAGAGGGAGATGCCATTCCAGCTGTGAGGGGACAGCGGAAGTCAACACACACACACACACACACTCAATCACACAGAGCCGGAGGCGCGTGAGCAGGTGAGCATTAAGTCAGGCAGCTAAACAGATCACGTCGCGGTATGATATCTGCAGACAGGCAGACAGAGGAGGCCAGTCTGTACCTGCAGGCAGAGAGCAACAACTCGCAGCACCCTCGCTAGGAATTTCCTCCCCCTCCCGAGAGAGAAAGAGAGAGACATGGAAGTGAAGGAGAGAGACGGGCATTAACTGGGGTTTCCAATTTTGTTTTTATGCATATCCAGTTTCTTCAAGCTATTTAACCCTAAACCTGAATCCATTTTTTTTCTTATGATATTTTAATCATTTACTGCATGTTGGTGAGCTCCAGAATTCTGGTACAAGTAATTTCACCCATTAAGGCCTTTAAAAATGTTACCATTAACATTTTTGTGTTAGTAGTGTACTGAAGAAAAGTGGATAATACAAAATATATTCCTTTTGTTAACTCACAACCGATAAGAACCACACAATCTGAATTGAAATGTTTTTTCTTAGTTTTCTTAGTTTCACGTCTCACCAAGAAAAAATCTGTGTGTTCCTCTGCCAAAATAAGCATCAGTAGTAACCTTCTACACTAGTGAGACAAAGATCGAACGAGAAGGGTACAAATCTTACGTAGAGAAAACGAATCCTAAACCTTATGGTTGGTGACATTTCAGCCCAACACTTATCTTTAACACCATCTGATGAAACTGTATAGTCAGACATTGCAAAACTTGATACTGTGCTATTGGGTACAGTCAGTTCTTTTGTTGTTTTTCGAGTAATTTAATCACCTCTTGCAGATGCCTTTCTGGAATTACAGGTATGTTTTTTTTTTGTTTTCACAGTACTAACTGTGAAACACTGACAGTATCCATTACACCAACTTGTTCTGCAAGTTTCTGTATTGTTGGCACTCCTTTAAAGCAGTTTTGTAACAGTACTTTGTTTTAAGTCTGTTCAACATATGTGGTGGTAATCTGCGGCATCCTGTATCACATTCATACTGTGGTCTCTTGCTCTGGACCACCAAACAGCGTCACCGAACCAACTGTGGGATACGCCGTTGCTCAAGAGAACGTCAGCATTAGTCATTAACTAGAGAACCCCTTGAGTCACTTCTCCAGCTTGTGCACAAATATTATTTTCCCCTTTAATTTCCTCTCCTTATTCTTAACGTTTGCGCGGCCCCTTTTCAAAAGCTCTTTATAGCTTATAGTTAACCTAAAAAGAGAAAAAAAAACCTCCTGAAATTTTCACAAGTCTCAAATCTGCCTCCACTGCATCCACTTATCTAAAAATGTTTCAGTGGTTAAATGTCAGAGCTGTCTGTGCCATTAAGGCCAGCATGTTTGAAGGAAGGACACCCATGCCAGCCCTCTCCCTCCTCCCTTTTCTGTCTCTTCTTATTCCTCTCCCCACTTAGCTTCCTCATAATGCTCCAGCCCAACCCCCCCAACCCATGCTGGTTTGAGGGCTGATGTGCAGACCTTGTCATTCAGATTAGGGCCAC